>NC_083351.1:121492075-121792075 GCF_030254825.1 Meriones unguiculatus
TGGGGATCCAAGCCACAGAGCCACACTGCTAGCTTCTGGACAGAATTCTCTGAACACAGCTGTTCTATCAGCTGTATTGTTGCTGTTGTTGCAGAGTTGGGGTTCTGTCAGGTATAGTGGCCCACATCTGGAGTCCCAGCTGGTGGGAGGCTGAAGCAGGAGGATAGCTGCAAGTTTGAGATCAGCCTGGGCCACACACTGAATTTTAAGCCAGTCTTCACGACAGAGTAACACAATGTCTTACCTCCCTGCCAGAAGAGGGACAATATTACATAAAGAAGAAGGTTATGAAGTAAAGAAAAATGTGGAATTGATTGAGAAAATAATGGTAGTAAATACTAAATGTAAGAAATGGGCATGTGCTCTCAAGTTAACTGGGATCTTTACTTTAAACTAATTTTAATGGACGGGAGGATCATTCATGAATTAAGGTAGGAAAAAGAGGGGAATTCTAGGAATGGGTTGGGATTTTTCCAGGTGAGGGTTTGTTCCTCCTATGTGTCCTTACACAGGGTTTTCTGAATGAGCAGGCATTTTGCTCCATTTATGATATAGAGAAGCCAGTGTAATGAAGCAAAAGACAGTTAATGGTTGTCACAGCCATGTTGGTCCCAGCTGATTCGGGGTGCTCTTGTGTCTTTAGTGTTTTGAGTGTTCATATTGTGTCTTACTGTAATGCAGTCCTGTGTTGCATCAGCCTCCAGCCACTGTGTAGTTTGCCTCTTTTTCCTTCTGGTCTGCCTACCTAGCTGTCTTAGTTCAGGTTTCTATTGCTGCAACAAAAACACAATGACCACAAAGTAAGTTGGGGGAGGAAAGGGTTTGTTTGGCTTATACTTCTAGATCTTAGTCTGTTATCGGAGGAAGTCAGGACAGAAACTCAAGCAGGGCAGGAACCAGGAGGGAAGAGCTGATGCAGAGGCCATGGAAAGGTGCTAGAAAAGATCATCCTGAGTGAGGGATCCCAGAAGCAGAAAGACACACATGGTATATACTCACGTAGAAGTGGATATTAGACATATAATATAGGATAATTATACTAAAATCTGTACACTTAAAGAAGCTAAGCAAGAAGGAGGTCCCTGGGTGAGTTGGTTAATCCTCCCTCAGAAAGGCAAATGGGATGGACATTGGAAAAGGGAGAAAATGAAACAGTACAGAAGTCTACCACAGAGGGCCTCTGAAAACTCTACCCAGCAGTATATCAAAGCAGATGCGGAGGCTCAAGCCAAGCTTTGGGCAGAGTGCAGGGAATCTTATGAAAGAAGGGGAAGATAGAAAGACCTGGAAGGGATAGGAGCTCCACAAGGAGAGCAACACAACCAAGAAATCAGGACTCAGGGGTCTTTTCTGAGACTGATACTCCAACCAAGGACCATTCATGGAGATAGCCTAGAACCCCTGCACAGATGTAGCCAATAGCAGCTCAGTATCCAAGTGGGTTCCCTAGTATGAGGTACAGGGACTGTCTCTGATATGAATTCAGTGGCTGGCTCTTTGATCACCTCCCCCTGAAGGGGGAGCAGCCTTATCAGTCCAAGAGGAAGGCAATGCAGCCAGTCCTGATGAGACCTGATAGGCTAGGGTCAGATAGAAGGGGAGGACCTCCCCTATCAGTGGACTTGGAGAAGGGCATGGGAGGAGATAAGGGAGAAAAGGTGGGCTTGGGAGGGAATAAGGGAGGGGCTACAACTGGGATACAAAGTGAATAAACAGTAATTAATATAAAAAAACAAAATTAAAAGAATTAAAAAAGAAAAAAACAAACAAAAGACTGTTGGGCTGTTTGCTATTTTGATTTAAGATTCTGTGGTTATGGCCAGGTACCTGTGATCCCAGTACTCAGGAAAGTAGACACAGGCAGATCTCTGTGAGTTTGAGGCTAGCAAATCCAGGACAGCCAAGGCTACACAGAGAAACTCTGGCTCAAAAGAGGAAGAGAAGAAGGGGGAGGAGGAAGAGAAGATTCTGTAGCTCTGGTTAGATGGGGCTGAAGAATCAGCTGTGATTAACAAGATAGCAGAACTACTAAAGTGAAACCTTTGTGTTACTGGGACAACTGATGCAGGTTGCTGGAGCTAAGAAATCAGCAGTGTTTAATAAAGGACCATTCATAGAGATAACCTAGAACCGCTGCACAGAGGAAGCCCATGGCAGTTCAGTGTCCAAGTGGGTTCCATAGTAATAGGAAGAGGGACTGTCTCTGACATGAACTCAGTGGCTGGCTCTTTGATCACCTCCTCCTGAGGGGGGAACATTTGCCAGGTTTGAACAGAGGAAGACAGTGCAGCCACTCCTGATGAGACCTAATAGACTAGGATCAGAAGGAAGGAGAGGAAGACCTCCCCTATCAGTGGACTCGGGGAGAGACGTGGGTGGAGAAGATTGAGGGAGGGTAGGAGCTACAGGTGGGAAACAAAGAGAATAAACTGTAATTAATAAAAATATAAATAAAAAAGAAAGAAAAAAGACACTACATACCTGCATCAAATAAAAGGGAGAAATCAAGCACACACACACACACACACACACACACACACACACACACAGAGAGAGAGAGAGAGAGAGAGAGAGAGAGAGAGAAACATCTCTGAGGTGAAATCTTTTGGGAGGTATTACCTGAGAGCACAGAGAAGCTGTGTTTCAGAGGCAGCTATGGTTGTAACTCATTTTTACAGCTGGACTTGGTAGTGTAAGAGTCATCAAGCTGGTACTGGTTTTGAGGTCATGAAGGAGTCATGGAGAGCAGTTGAGGCTTGTCACTGTGAGAGGCCAGGAGAGGCTATTGGTCAAGGTGCAGCCTTAGTGGCAGTTGAAGGCTCAGGACTGAAAGGTCATGGACAGAAGTTGAGGCTTGGCAACAGGAAGAGAGCCTTGGAGAGGCTATTGGTGAAAGTGCAGCCCAGTTGCAGCAGGGACCCCAGAATTTTGGAGATGCCAGTGCCATGGGATGACCACCAAGAACAGCACAGCAGTGTTGTGGAGCCAGCTGGCGCCTAGAGGACAAGCTGTGTGTGTGCTGCAGAGGGCAGGGCTGAAGTGATTCAAGCTCCTTGGAGGAACCCAGAAGATGGTGTATGGATTCCGGACATTGGGCACTGAGGAGGGAGGGTGGAGAAGGAGGGGGGTGGGGAGAGAAAGACTCTTGCTTCCACCAGCTCTCTTACATCTACAGTCAAATCTGTCTTCTCAGAGGGACACTAGGATTGCAGTTTTGACCTTACAAATGACTCTCAAGATCCTTAACTCCATCACAGATGGCAGTGTCCTTTTTGCCATATAAGGTTAAGAATGCGGGGAGGAGGGCGGGTTTCAGTGTTTAGGATGTGGGCATGAGCCTACCAAAGAACAAAGCCTACCAAAAAACAACAACAACTGTAAATTCACTTGTACAGGTCATTCATGTGCAGTGCTCTTTCATTCTGCTGCCATGTTCTGTGTAAGTAGTCATGTTGATTTTAAAAAGTATTGTTAAGTATCAGTTGTGGATGACAGAAAACATGTTAATTATTTGCGTGTTGGTATGTGTGTGTATAAAAAAAAACCCAAGCTTAATGTTCCACAATTTTCTATGAAACACATGGTCATAAAGGATACTGTATGACAATCAAGTTGTCCTTTCGTTTATTAACTGCCTTTTGAATCACCTTTGTGCCTGACTATGCCACCAAAGTCTGGAGTTACAAATAAATATATAAAGTGACTCACCACCCCCACAGTGCCAAGGAGACCTTAGATAATTCTGTTAAGTGAAGTATACTGTAAGTATGCTGGGAATATGAGCTTCTGGCCTTATGTTCATAGGTGCTTTCTAGATGCAAAGGGCTATTAAGCTTCAGGAAGTAGGAGTCAGGAAATAAACTATCTGAATCTGTGGCTGTCTGATTAGCTCTTACTTTTGCACCTCACAGCTCTTCCAACTCTGCCTTCTCTCTTTCTTTGTCTACAGGACTGATGTCAGCCACCCTAGACTTTCTGACTCCCTTATAGTTGGCAGTCCCTCTCCAGCGCGGTGAGGTCACACTCTCGTGTAGCTGCCACAGCTAGAGCAACTGGGTTGGTAGGCAAGAGGTGTCCCCCCACCCCTCTCAGAAATGATGTAAGGGAAGAGGAAGTGGGGCCAGCTTGAGACAGTGGTTATGATTTGAGTCATTCATGTTAACTGTTGGTAGCCACTTTCAGGTGGCCCATTCTGCTCCTTTGGTGGGTTTATAAGAGAGAGAGGAGCTCCCCGTTAGTGTAAGAGAGCCATGTAGCAGGCTGCCATAGGGATTTGTGACAGTGGTGCATGGTTCTGGTACCAAGACAGACCCCAATGCTTTTTGGACCTACTAGGAGGAGCTTCTGCCTAGAAATAACAGACTGGAAAATCTGAGAAGGACTTGACTTTACTCGTGGGCTTGCTTCTGCCTTGGTCCGTGTGGTCTCACTTCAGGAAGAAAGAGGTATCTGGCTCCTAAGAGGCCATTTGTTACTCATTGAAACTCATGCTAGCTTAAGTTATCTATTTCGTATCCAATAGCTTTTAGAACTTTTTTCTCCCTTCCTTCCTTCCTTCCTTCCTTCCTTCCTTCCTTCCTTCCTTCCTTCCTTCCTCCTCCTCTATTTTTTTTTCCAAGACACGGTTTCTCTGTGTAGCCCTAAGCTGTCCTAGAACTCTGTCTGTAGACCAGGCTGGCTTCAAATTCAGAGATTTACCAGCCTCTGTCTCCTGAGTGCTAGGATTAATGATGTGTACCACCATACCTGGCAGCTTTTAGAACTGTCTTATAGGAGTTAGTTTCAGCTGACATTTCTGGAATCTAGGAATGCTGAGCCTGACCACTGAGAAGGTTAGGGAGGTAGAAAAGAAGTCTCTGCCAGTCCACATCGGTTCTTGCTGCTGAATCTGAACAAGGAAAAGAAAAATCATGGAGGTGTGTTGGAACATGTGATTCCAGCACTAAGGAGACTGAAGCAAGAAGATCCAACCTGGGCTATATTTAGTGAAACCGTGTCTTAAAACCATGGGGGAGTGGGGTGGGGAAGAGCTGGGCACGGTGGCACATGCCTGTAATCCCAGCTCTCAGGACGGCAGAGGCAGTCGGACTGCTGTGAGTTCTAGGCCAGCCTCGTTGACAAAGCGAGTCCAGAACAGCCAAGACTGATAGAGAAACCCTGTCTCGTGGAAAACAAACAAACAAACAAACCCAGACAAATTATTTTGTATAGTTCTGAAGGCTGCAAAGTCCAAGTGGCCACATTTGGTGAATACCTCCTTCCTCGTGGGGATCCTGCGGGTACCACGTGGTGGGATGGAGGAAGCTTGCTGCTGTGAGTCTCTCTGCCTAAGAGGCCATTAATGTGACCCTGAGGCCCCACCCTGGGGAACTCACCTAACCCTGATTACCTTCCAAAGACCTCAGTTCCAAATACCATTAACATAGAACTTTGGGGGATTAAGTTTCTCACTGAATTTTGGAAGAGCCAAAGAGGCAGAACGTAACACTTACCTTTTTTTTTTTTTTTAAGGGTTTATTTGAAGATTGTGGTTGTGGTGGTGGCTGTGGTCGTCACAGTGCTGATTTTGATGATTACAGTAGTGACTATGGCGGTGGTGATGATTGTGGTAATCACTGGGGACAACTGAGTCTTTAGGAGCAAAGGCATATTTGGATATTTAACTCATCTGTCCATGAAGGCACCTGACAGGGCTGCGCCACCTGCCAGAGCATCAAGGTTGCTCCTTGGATGATCCTCATTTGCATCACCTTGGCGCTTTGGGTTGCATGGCCTCTGCATTTCTATGCTATTCTGGCAGCCCCTGTGCGTAAGACAACACCAGCACAGAGATGCGGCCTCTAGGTCCCCTGTTGTTGCACCCCCTCCCCCCTGCTGCCCGAGTCTCCCTTAACTCACTGCAAAGCAAGTTTTAAACTGTATCTGACCATAGAGCTACTAAAGACTCGGGCACTTGGAAGCTGTAGTTGTAAAGTGTACTACCTGCCTGCCTGTCTCTAACTCTTCATCTCGTCTAGTTTTCCACCTGCTCATATCCCTACCAAATGGCGTGGACACAGAAAGACTCATCTGCTGAAAATGAGCACTAGGAAAACCAGTCGAGGATATTATGCTGTTTGCGCATAATCAGGCAGTTCGTGTTATCTGTGCAGAACTAATTGTTAGAACTTCTGGGAGCATCGCCATCTGTGGCCTTTCCAAAGGCACAGCCAAGGTCGACTGGGTACTAGGCGCTTCTTAGGCCCACTAACGCTTGAGAGCTGCCTGCCCCAGCTTCAGCTGAATGGCCTACGGAGTTTAATGTTGAACAGGACTTGTTCTCAAGCTGTTTCAGAGCGCATTAACAGGCATACAAGTGATGCAGCTGAATGGTGGGAAATGAGATCGTTTATTCCTGACTCTAGTCCATTGGAGGGACACGCCCAGGCTGGCAATGTCTGTGGTGATGTTCTTTGGCACCTTCTTGGATGTCTGGAGACTGCTTGAGTTTCCTGTGCCAGTGAGTTGCTTGCTCTGGGTTGGAGACTGCAGTCTCCACTCCTCTGCATCTCCCCTCTCCCCCCAGATCACATGTATTGTTAAAGTTCTACCTATGGGTCATATTGACTTCCCATGCTTGCCTCCTGCTTGCTTCCCCTAGCTGGTCCCTGTACTTTCACCTGTATTGTGCACCCCTGCCCTAACAAAGTAGACCTGTATTCCTCTCCCTGAGCTTGTCACGCTGTGGGTCTACTCAAATTGAAGAAAGAGAATTGAATATCTGTGGGTTTCAACTTGCCAATATGAGAAATCCTCCTTGCTCCTTGGAGAACGGTGTGTGGGAGACTTGAACAAGTAAGGGAGGTGGTAAATGGCATGTTTTTCCCCCCTCTCTTTTGGTACACCATTATAACTTCCAACACTGTGTTACATTCCTATAATATAACCTTGAGAGAAGAAACCAGGCTGTAAAAGTTAGCTGCCCCTTGATACAGGTGGAGAGAGATGGCGAACTCCATTCTTACCTGCATGGAATGTTTTCATCTTCCCAGTGCTTGGGATGTACTCATGGGGTGAGCTTCTGATGTCCAGACTAGCATGACTTCAATCACCACTAGTAAAAAAGAACGCAGGCTGAAAGTAGAGGGTTAAGTAGAGGCTGTCCTGTGGTTCTCTCCTGACGTGGATAGTCCTCAGTCATGTTGAAAGCTCTTGTGAACCTAAATGACAGAAAGTGGCTTTCCATGAGACAGGGCTTAATGGGGAAGAATGGTGAACAGTAACGCCATGGCAACTGTGCATTCAGGAAGACAGAGAGAAGCAGGGGTTTTTAAAGGTAAAATGGGGAGGACACATAAGTTGTTTTGAGCTGAAGAGAACATTGGTGATGGACTAATTGTGGGAATTGATGTCAGTTCAGTGATGGACAGTGTCCTAGGCAATTGTTTTTATGTCCTTGTGACTCAAGTAGCAAGGTACAGTCTGTATGTCCTTTGTAAAGGTTCTGATTACAGGCCTTAGTTCTGATTAGAGCTCTTCAGTGCATCTTTGCGACAGTTCCTATCATAGCCTGTGTGCAGGAGGGCTCTCCCTTCTCAGTCTGGCATGGGCAGCTTTTGCAGTTGGACCATGAAGCCAGCAGTAGTCAGTGGACTCAATGGATATGGATATAGAAAAGGATTCTTTGCTTCAGGGTTGCTGAAATGTGGCTTCAGTTCACAGTGAGATCTCCCGAGTCTAGGAAGACAGCCATTGACAAATGCTGTTCCTATGGCAGTGCCCCTCCAAAACAGAGGCTCGGGAAGTGAATCTGTGGGAAGCTCTGTGAGCATCAGCTGGGGAAGTGTGTCAGCGACTCTAAATCCCACCTGAGAGTCTGATTCAGAAGGGCTTGGTGCAGTGTTTGTCTAAGTGTATCAGATGTGTAGCATTTTCTTTATTTTTCTAGTGAAGTATAGTTTAATATATCCTTTGTGCATTTTTTATTGTTTTATAATACAAAATCTCAATCATTCAGTTGTACCAAGAGTCAGGAGCCAGATGCAGAGGTGAAAACCTACTAGCTCAGAGAGGCAGAGAAAGCACCCAGCTGACCTTCTTCTCAGCCAACATCCTAGAAGGAAAAAGCCTTTCTACTCAGCTCATGTTCCAGAAGCCAAAAGGCCCTTCTTCTCCACTCTGTCTTAAATACCCTTCAACCTTCTTTCTGTCTAATCCCTGTCACTAGGTTACTTGCTCCACCTCTTGACCTAGGGTTACGATTATTTAATCCTGTGTACAGAAAGCTCATAGATTAAGGTGTGTGCTAGGGCTGAGCCACAACAAACAAGAAATCACAATCTTGGGGTTCGCAATGAGGTCAAATATCCTGCAACAATTTTTCTTACTTATTTCATTTCTTACTTCCTTCATTTCAGGAAGCAAGTCTTAACACAACAACTGTTCAAAGTATCTTCATTTGACAGAATTTTTTCACTTATCAGGAAAGTGTTTTCACTTTGTAAAAACTTATTGACCAACTACCGTACGCCGTTCATGCCTTGTTCTAAGCTCTGGGTGGATAGTGTGAATAAGACTGACAGGTCTTCACAGAACTCCAAAGTTTAAATAGTTTAAAAGGAAGGGTAGAACTTTCTGGATCTTAAGACTCTGTTGTTAACCCCTGTCCTTAGGGTCCTGGGTGGTGGTGAAATAAAGCCAGCACAGGCTTTTGGGGTTTCTCATTGATGAAATGGGGGCAGGGACATCTATCTCAAGTCTCATCACGAGTTGCAAAAAACCAAGCCAACAACAGCAATGAAACCTAAGCCTATGACTCGTGGACTCCAGGGTTTGGATGTAGCTGGGGCCATCTGCATTTTCGCTTCACGTGGGTTCAAGTTGCTTATTTTGAGTTGGGGTCAAGTTGGAGAAAAACATGAACAAACTGGAGGGGTCTTGAAAAATGGACCAGAGGCTCCAATGGGATAATAAAGAACATGAAACAGAGCCAAGGAGTGGTTCTGCCACCTCCACAGTGTAAGAACTGCAGGTGTAGAGTGGTGCAGCTGCTCTGGGAGAGCTTAAAAATCTTAAACAGGACTCGCCATATGACTCAATAATTCCACTCCTAGGCACACACCCAAGACAGCCAGAAACATGCATGACACTACAACCTATATGCAAAAGTATATGTCACCATTAAGCAAAAGACCAAAATTAGAAACATCCCAAGTCCATATTAACTGACCAATGAATAAAAGATTGTGTGTGTGTGCCCGTAAATTTTAAAAAGTAAAGTATATGTAGTGGAATACGACTCAGCCATAAAAAGGAATGAAGCTTTGACCATGCAATAGCATGTATAGAGCTGAAAACATGAAGTCTGGCACAAAAACCCCACATATTTATGGCACCACTCATACAAAATGTCTGGAATAAGAAAATATGTAGAGTCAAGTTAGATTAGTAGGGTATAAACAGGGTGTGGTAGGGCACACCTGTAAATCCAGCATTCAAGAGATAGAGGCAGGAGGATAGAAGGCTAAGGTTATCCTCAACTACATCGTAAGTTAGAGCCTGCCTGAGCTACAACAGACCCTGTCTCAAAAAGACAGATGATACATTTTCTATAATCTAGGAACTAAGAAACTGCTCGGAGCCTACCTGCCTCAACTGGCACACACACTGGCTGCAGAGAGAGTTCAGAAGGCTTCAGGTGACAAAGCCCCTCCCCTGAGACTCCCCATTGTGTCTTCTGGGGCCTGAAGAATGCAGCAGCTTCTATGCAAAGAGGAGACAGTGGATTAAACAGTGTTTGTTACAGTGCTACATCGTTTACAAATGTTTCCACCTCAGCCACAGGAGTGGCTTGGTAGCTTTCAGTGAAACACCAGGGTTTGTGGCTCTTAGACTCCGTTCTAGAAGCTCCACTCGGCCCTTGCGAGGTACAGGTGGTTGGCCTTGAAGTGGTCTTAGGTGATTGGCCTTGAAGTGGTCTTAGGTGATTCTGCCCTACTCGCCGCACAAAGAGAACATGGCTTTGACTGTGTACAGTTCCTTGGAGAAGCTCTTCATGTTCCTGTTGGCTGGGTGAGAAAGTATTTTCGGGAGGAGCAAGGTGAATCGGGGCTCTGCGTGAAGTGAGATAGGAAAGAAGGCTTTCTCAAGCTGAGACGTGCACGGGTGGGGAGGGATGCCTGGCAGACAGTGAATCGCACTTCGCTTTCTGTCTCATTCTAGCTTCAGGTTTCCTCTCCACAGGTCCTGACTAGGTGCCGCCCCGCAGAAGGAGTCTTTGTCACTTCTGAACGGCCACATATGCTCTGCTGCACATTTGAGATTACCGCGTCAGGTTTTCAAAACAAAAATGCCTTTTGCGTTTTGCAGGAAGCCTGCTCTCACCAGCTGTTTGTTTATACCGCCTTGCGATTGTTTTTGCACATTATCAATGAATAGTGCGTAATTACATCATTACTAGGCAAGAAGCAAGTTGAATTCCCTGCAGGGAATTCTAAGGGGAAGGCTTCACTAGGTCTGTTCTTAGAGCTCTGAGGAGATTGGAGGTTAAACAGTCAGTGTCTCCTGGAGTGATGTGTATTCTGGCCAGCTGCCTAAGCCCCACACTTTTGGGTCCCCATGGCAGGCAATGAGCCTGAGACTTTTTAAGGCTCTTGAGGCAGGGAGTGATGCTTGAAAGATAACCTATTTGAACTTTTCCCTACAGCCTTTCAGATTAAAGTCAGTTTCTCTATGTGTTTCTTATATTTATTTTACTTTTAAAAAATTGACATATACAAAGTACACATGTCTGAGGTCCCAGGAATAGTCCAACACATGCACCCATGGCTTCTTGTTCAAGTCCGTCTCCTCAGCATTTGTCATTTCTTTGTGATGAAAGCACTCAGCATCCTTTCCTTGGGGCATCATTTGCTATAGACCCCAACTGTGCAGTAACACATCAGACTCTTTCTCCTCCATGTAGCTTGGTACTCCTTGATCAACCTTTTCATCATCTCAAATGATTCCTGGGCTCATTTTAGCCACGCTTATTCTCTATCCCCCTTGACCCTTGGCGGTCACTAATCTACTGGGTTTCTCAGTGAATTTGTCTTGTCTGGATTTTTTTATACAGGCATAACCATATAATTGTGGTCTTTTGGTCTGCCTTATATTTCACTAAGTGTAATGTTTTTCCAGATTGGCGCATAGAACAGATCACATCACAGAATTCATTCTTCCTCTCTAAATAAAAATTGTGTGATGTATATATACATACATATATATATATATATAATGTAAAATTCATCATCTAAACCAGTCAACTGTACAGGTCAGTGTGCTTTAGAATATTTACCACATGCACATTGTCCTCCAACCAAGCTCCAATGATTTCATCTTGCAAAACTAAAATTATATCCACTAAAGTACTCTTTTATCTCCCCCCCCTCCTCCCCACATATGTGGAGGCCAAGACGATGACAGGTGCCTTCTTTTATTCTCTACCTTATTTATTTGAAGTAGAGTCTCTCACTGAACAGAGTCCAGGGCTTCCACTCGACTGGCAGTGAGCCCCTGAGACCTGCCTGTCTCCCCACAGGTGCCAGGCATTTAAACAATAGTTCTTACACTTGCAAAACAATGCTTTACACACTGGCTTATCTCACTGGTCCCGCTCTTCATTTCCCCAGACCTCTTGGCTGTTTCTATGGTTCCGGCTATCCTAAATGACCACTTAATTAATTGTGTGTGCTTGTCCATTCGACAGTAGGTGTGTTGTGCTCAGAGCACAACCCACAAGAGTTGTCCATTCTTTCCAAAATGTGGATCTTAGTTCATCAGGCTTGGAGGCCACCCTTATCCTCTGAGCCGTAGCAATTGCCTGTTTGGCTTTTTATGACTGACTTATTTCATTTAGTGTCATGATGTCTAGGTTTTATCCATATGGTAGCATATGTCAGACATCCCTTTTTAAGGCTAGTGACGCTTCGCTATCTATATTTTAAATCAATCCATCCACACGCAGACATTGGGACCACTGTCACCTTTTGGCAACAGCGAATAACACTGCAGTGAATGAAAGTGTACAAGTTCGGTTTAAGTCCCCACTTTCAGTGCTTTCAGTATGTACCTAGAAGTGGGATTGGTGGTTGGCAGAGTGTTTCTGTTTTTAATTTTGAGGGAACTACCGTATTCTTTCCTGTCAGCTACACTATGTTACATTCTCATGAACAGTGTACAGAATTCCAGTTTCTCCCAGCTGTCTCGAACACTTGTTTATTTTCTGTTTTGTTTGGTTTGCTTTTGTGTGTTGGATAGCAGCTCCCCTAACTATTGGGACATGGCATCCATTCATTCCTAATTGACATTGGACATATTGTGCTAGGTAGACAGAGAGGGACCTGCCAATGAAGAAAGATGTAAACAAGATATTAGACACAGTCCATGCTTTGATACTACAATCTGTCTTGGGAAGTAAGTTCATATTTGAGCTCCAACAGTAGCACATGGCAAGTACTGTGTGATAGACATGGTACCGAGTGCTCAGTGGGTTTTCTTTCTTCCAGTCCTCCCACCGTTGGGCTATGAGGGATATACGAGCACCATCTCATTTAACAGAGAAGGAATGTGGGCACTTCAGTGACTTACCAAGTCTCACCAGCCTGTTGTAAGTTAGCAATCTCTTACTCTGAAGCCTGTCTGGGCTTTCCTTACTAGCCAAGGAATGATTAGCCATTGACATTGCAGGGCTGGAGAAGCCAACAGGCCCTCAGAGATAAAAGCCAAGCTTCCAGAGCCCACATTTCGAAAGGTAGTCACCTGGACTAATTTTTATCCCATTATTTAGAGCAGATGTGTTTAACCCATGGCTCACCGCCTCAAGAGAGCTAAGACTGTGGACCCTCAGGTCTTGTCACAATATCAAAAGGCTGGACACCCTGAGTTAGAGAGAGAACTGAATTTGCTTACTCGTAGAAGGAATGGAAAATCCTCATGCATCCCCTCCATCGTTTCCATTTCTATTTGAGAGAAGAAGGGAAAAGGGCCCACGGGCCTCCAGCCTGGGTTATTTATTTTAGCATACAGAGTAACAGGATCCATTCTGGTATCGTCACACACAGGTGTCATCATATTTTGCTCTCATTAGTGACTCTCTCCCATTCCTCCCACTTCCAGCTTATGTCTAATCATAGAGGTAGGAGTTGAGAGACCTGAAAGCCTGGCCTTCACCGACAAATCTTTTTTGTGTGTATATGTTGAGGCTGTACCTACCTGTGGCTAACTGTAGCTAATCAAGAAGAAAAATTACAAACAATTTGTAAGTCTCTTTCTGTTTTTCATGTGTTGATTGACTGATTTGTATGTGTGCCCACTTGTGTGTATGTGTACCTCTGGATGTACGAGTGTGTGTGTATGAGTGTGTGTGTGTGTGTGTGTGTGTGTGTGTAGGTCAAAGGACAATTTGTGGTGTTTGGTTCTGGTTCTCTCCTACCATCTTGTGGGGTTCAAAGGTTAGACTTGGTAATCAGGTTGTCAGGCTTGGTGACAAGTGACTTTGCCTTTACCTGATGAGCCATCTAGCTTAGCTAATGCCCACCCACCCCCCGTTCTTGACATGGTCTCTCTATGTAGCCCTGGCTGGCCTGGGGCTTGCCATGTGAGCCAGGATAATGTTAAACGTGAGGTGATTCTCTTGCCTCTACCTCTAGTATGCTGAGATTATTGGAGTGTATTAGCAGGGACAGCATAATAGCTCATTAGTTTTAAATATCTTTTATTATAATATTTCCTATAACCATTTTATTTGATCAGTAGTTTTTCACTAATTTCTCTCTTATAAATTTATAAATTAGAAACTCTGCCATGCGGATGTGTATCTAAGAAAATCAGTAAATGGATATTGGAAAAACAAACAACAGGCTTTCCTCTGTTCTCATTCCGCATTCAACACAGAAGACCCTGGTGACCTCAAAAGCCAGAAGCAAGCAAGCATTTCCACAGCAGTGAGCACCAGCTTCATGTCTTACAGCTCACTACAGCCTGACTGTCACCTGACTTCCTAGAAGGAAGAGATGAGAGGCGGTAACCAATGAGAACTGCCTGCTACCAGCCCTTCATATTGCCTTGTCCTGCTCCTGAGCGTCTTTTCCCTGGTGCTCTTCCTAGTCTCCTTGTTGGTGTCTTGCTCAATAAAATGTTCACCTGAGTTGAAGGAAACCAGAATATGTCACTTCAAATATTTGTACCTCCCCTTACCTTGAAAAGAAAAAACAATCTATTCATGCTAAAGGCAGTTAGAAAGCTGTTTAGTGAAGTAAATCTCCTCCTCAGCCATTTTGTGTAAGAACAGCGTGCTTTCTCTTTTCCTTGATGGCTGTAGGCTCCACAGTCAAACCTTTCCTCCTGATGTCCCCCCTGTGTTCCCTTCCCCACAACCCCCCACTGCTGGGCGTGGAAACACCCTTTTCTTTGTCCTTTTCTCTACAAGTGTTTTCTTTGTCTTTTCTCTGCAAAGGTAGTGTTTGTTTTTAAAGATGCCAGCCTCCTCGGGCACCACTTTGAGATGCTTTTCGGAAGAGTTTCTTCTGCATGATGGGAGGCGTCCACATTAATAAGCATGCTTATGTTTCTCTTTATACTTGTCTTTTGTTGTGGGTATTCCAACTCAGTACACCTGTAAGAGAAAAATTGCCTGCCCTCCTGACGAAGTGACAGTCTCTGGAATTCTGTTTTGAAAAAAAATATTTATAGAAAATACATGGATGAATATTTTTTTTCTGTGATTATAGGATGATCTGAATTTTCTTTTGACTTTATGTATAGAAAAGAAATGTGTGTTTTCTTCCTGTAAATAAATGAATACCTGAATTTTCCTTTGGCTATACATAGTAAAGAAATAGTTATTCTTCCTGTGAACATACAAATTGCTGTGTATGCAGACATTTATATGTGTATGTAGTTTGTTTTTTTTTTTGTTTTTTGTTTTTTTTTTTTTTTTTTTTTTTTGCCTCGCTCTTTGAGCCATTTTCTTTGGTCAGCCTCCACAAAAGCATTCTGAGATAAATCATGGCGGGGATTCCATTTCTCCCCAGCAGGATTAGCCTCTGGTGGGGAGTGTGATGGAATTGCAGATGAAAAGATAAAAGAGGGCATCTAGTGTACAATTGCCAAGAACTCTTTCCTCAGAAGAAAACCAGAGTCCTGTCAGGCAAAGAGCCCATTAGGTGTGCGTTCTCTCAGCATGCCTCTGTAGGCTCTATAAAGACCCAGAGCTAGAAGCTGTAGCAGCAGCCATCTTGTGACTGCTAGTGACAGGCTAAGGACTAGAAGCTGAAAGGCTGTTAAAGAGAGATGTGGATTTGACAAAATCACTGGCACTTGAGTCAGTCTGGAACCATAACTTTCAGATATTAGAAAAAAAAAGAACAAAATCAAAATGTGTTTGTTTGATAACAGGCTTAGGTTCATAAAAAAAAAAAAAAAAAAACTAAGAGAATGCACAAGACCTCCACCCACATACACACGGTAACTCCTGCCTCTACACACGGATCCCCTTCTCCACTGCCACCAGCCCCCTCCCCCATGAGTTTAGTACATTAGCTAGAGCTAGTGAACCTCCATGGACACGGCACAGTCTCCCTAAAGACATTGTATTCGTTCGACTTGCTTTTGGCGCTATCCGCCTGTGCCTTGGGCAATGTGTGAAACCATGTGTCCCACCAAAGCCGCATCATACAGAGACAGTTCGGTGCCCTCAAAATCCTTGTGCTGTGCCTGTTATCCATCTGTCCGCCAAAACACATAGATATTATTGATTGTTGTACTATCGCCATAGTTTGTTTTTTAGAATGTTCCAGACTCTTTGTAGTACAGATAATAATCAATGATGCTTAAACTTTCATCTGCCTCTTGCTGAATTCATCGTCCCTGAATCATTCCTCCATTAGATTTGAAATCACTTGAGGCAGGGATGCAGTCTGTAGTTTCTTTGTACATTGTGTACACAATACCAAAGTGTTGCCAGTTTAGCTGTGGGTGAGGCTCCCTGTAATCAGACCCTGCTGTGTAAGTGGGCTAATGGGATGAAAGAACTTTAAAGCTGGGATGAAATATACAGCTTTGTCTCACTGGGTCCAGCCCTCTCATTTTATATAGAGAAAAGCATGCTTATATTTGTTAGTGATAAACATAATGCCTGGCTCCCTGTCTAACCGTCTTTGCATTATATTGTGCTTACTTATCTTGGCTGTTGGGCCCAGCCCATGCATGACCTTTCCAGAGCAACTCCAGGCTCCTCGCATTAATGCTTGTAGTAAGTTGTGGTATGGGTCCTCTTGAAAGATCCACTCTTTGCCATGAAGTAGCATCAAAAAGATCCACAAGACCTCCCGTGGGAGGGGCCGATGCTTGCATTGTGATTGCTTGAGAAGGAAACCAGTGGTTCCAGTAGGATTGTAGTTTGAGCAGGATGGGACTGAGTAGGCACACAGAAGGCAGACACCACCATCTCACCAGACCACTGCAGAGGTGCTGCATAGGGAGAGTTGCCCGCATCTCAGCCCTGACTCAGACAGGTTTGGAGGATGGCTGTGACAGTTGATTTTAAGCCCTGACCTGGTCAAACCCCAGGTAGATATTGCTATGATGCTATTTTGTTTTGTTTTGTTTTGTAGATGTAACCAGTAGACTTTGAGTGAAGCAAGCCACCACCCACAGTGTGGGGAGGCCTCACCCACTGTGTCGAAGACCTTAGGAAAAAAGAATGTAGACCCTAAAGAGGCAGGGAGTCAGCCTTGCTGACCACTTTGGACTTAGCTGCATTATTAGCTCTTCTCTGGGCCTCTGGGCTGCTGAACCAACCTGCAAATTTGAACTGTTCAATCATGAGCCAATGTTATATTCTATTGATTATATCCCTTTGGAGAACCCTAATTAATTTAATGTAAATACTGAAAAGTCCAAAACCGTGTAGCACTTGCATTCTTTAGAATTTGGTGTTAGGGTGGCTATTTACAGGGCACTTGGGCCCAGTCTTATGGGGACAAGGCTGCAGGAATAACCAATGGAAGGCTTAGCAGAAAACATTATGTACACCGGCATAAAAAGTACCAGGAAGCCTTGCATAGTGGTGCACGCCTGTAATCCCAGCACTTGGGAAGCAGAGGTAGGTGGATCTCTGTGAGTTCAAGGCCAGCCTGATCTACAAAGCGAGTCCAGGACAGTCAAGGCTACACAGAGAAACCCTATGTTGGAAAAGAAAAAAGTACCAGGAATGTATACAGCCTGCTCTTAAAATGTGTTTTTAAAACCACCGTTTTTTTGTTTTGTTTTGTTTTGTTTTGTTTTGTTTTGTTTCTGATCATAGCTTTCTTTTTATTCCTCCTCCTGCTACTACTTACTCATTTCACTCTTTCAGGGAATCTGCAAAATAGCCTCCGACTTGTCCACAGGAAGACAGCCAAGGAAACAATGGCTCACTTTGGGAATTAATGGTCCATCTCTGTCCTGTCCCAGAACTAACCACTCAGCCAGCTGTAGGGGGGATGGGGGGAGTGGCTTCACAGATGCTCAGAGGCCCAGACTGAAGCAATGAAAAATTGATGCTACCAGAAGAGAGCTGGGAACCGGCAGAGGAGGGGGTGGGGCTTGAGGAGGGGAGAAGCCTGGGCCTGGCACTCTGCATATCCTTTCAGGAGGCAGAGGCAGTAAAGGATCCTGGTTTTTGTTGCTGTTGTTTTTTGTTTTGTTTCTCTGTAGCTATCCGCGGGTGCAGGATGCATCAGAAAAGGGGCCAATCACTTCCCACCTTGTCATGGGCATCCATGTGTCAGAGCATTTAAAGCTACACTATGCCCCATTTCATTCCTGTTTCCCACACCTACAAAACAGCAGCAACTCTAGTTAGTTGTTTAGTTGTGTGAAATGATTATGTCTTAGAAATTGATAAAAGCCAGCTTTTCCTTTCATGTGTTCAGGTAAGGCCCAGTCCTTAAAAAATAATTTAGCTGATAGCACTGTTGAAATTTCCTAAACGACACAATATAGACAGGTTGCAGCTGCTGGCATCATTTTCTGACAAGGAGGGCAGAGTGAGGGAACCTCTGCAGGTAAGCTTTGGGGTATGGGGTGGTGCCTGCTATTTTAGAGGTCTCTGTGAGGAGTGTAGCTGGTCTCTCACTCCTATTTCTCACCGATCAGCTTCCATATATGAAAAAAAAAGCAGTTGTAATGTGTTTTTGGAGAATGATCTAAGGTAACAGGAACAAAAGGTTGCTGTTCTGTGTCTGGCCAGCTAGAGGAGTTATAACTGTCTCACTCAGAGTCATTCTATGATGTTCTGGAAAGTTCCCAGGAGCTGAAGCAACGGCAATTCTCAGAAGCTGTGGTTTGGGTCAAGGACCACTTCCCTCCAACCCCAGGGGTATTTGGTAATGTTTGGAGACCATTTTGGTCAGTACTGGGGTTGGGGTGTGTGACACTGGTGTCCGGTGAATAAAGCTAAGGATGCCACCAATTATCTTAACACCAGTGGCCCCTACAGCCAAGAGTGACCTTACTCAAGATGCAATAGAGTTGAGGTAGAGGAACCCAGCCCAAGAAAAGCCTGCCATCCTCCAGGCCCCTCCTTCTGTTATAAGAATGGTTAAAAGTCCACACAACAGATATTGTATGAAGGAGATCTATTGTGGGAAAGGGGGAAGTAGGGAGAAAAGGAGAGGGCACCCATGACAGAGAGACAGACAAAGGGAGAGAAACAGAGAGAGGGCCTAAGAAGCCTAAGAGGGGACCTTTTTAATCTGACACACATCTGACGGAGGCAGGTGATGATGTCAGAGGCTGCTAAGCTCCTAAAAGGCAGACTAGTGGGAACACCTGTATCCTAACACTTTGCACTCCATGTGTGGAACCTGAGCTTAAAGTAGACTCATCAACCATCTCTGGCTTGGTTTTTTTTTTGTTTTGTTTTTTTTTTTGTTTTTTTTCTCTTGGGTTTTTGCATCCCTTTTGAAATTTCTTGTCTAGAAGATCCCCAGCCACCGCCGCTGCATTTTAAATGAAGAAGAACAAACATTCCTGTTTAGACATTGGTGCCTTTATTATTTTTCACATCCTGCTTCATTTCACAACCAAAGCAGTGAATGAGTCATGCAGGGTTATCATTAGGATCAAGGTCTTGCTAGGGTTTGAGGCCTCCTAGCTGCTGCCTCCCTTGGTCTCCAAAGAGACTTGCTCAGGAGTACCTTGCATCAGGGAGAAATCCAGTTGGTTTTAATGTTACATGTTTAAAAATGATGTCATGCACACAAAAAATGTTATGTGAAAGATGTTTATTGGATGGAGGTGGAGAGAGAAAGGAAAAAGGAGAGAGAGAGAGAGAGAGACATGATGGGGCCCTCAGGAAAGAATGCAAGGCAGAGAGGGAACAAGAGAGGAGAGAGCAAGGAGGGGAGGAGAGTGGGTGGAAGTGACAGACCAGTTATGTCTAAAGCAGCTGGCCGAGCTGATGTTGTAGGACACAGGTAGTGACAGGACATTGTCAGGCCTCTAAAGGCCCCTAAGGGCAGGCCAGTTGAGTTTCCTGCACAACATAGCAGTTGAGGCTCCTTTCCTATCTGCTTAAGGCTCTGGAGCTTCCAGGTCCTGAAATTTAACTTTTATGAAATGGTGGGAGGCATTCAGCCTTTGAGAGCTCTCCCAGGGGAAGGGTGTCTTGCTCCATTGAAATTGTCTAGACTGAGGAATAAAGGTGCCCACTGAGGGTTATACAAAGGTGACTCATAAAGTAGGCAGTTAAAATGTCCTTCCTCAGGACTGAGGCTGCGGTTTGGTCGGTATAGCACCTCTTTGGCATGTTTAGCCTTGGATTTTGGCCACAGCACCAACCACATAAACTAGGTATCACGGTGTGAGTCTGTAATCCCTGAACCTGGGAGGTTGAGGCAGGAGGACCCTAAGTTCAAGGTCATCCTCAGCTACATTGTAAATTATATGCTATCCTGAGCTCCACTAGATTGTCTTTACAAAAAATCCTTCTTCAGATTGTTCAGCATTGCTACAGTTTGCATCTGAGGAGCTCAGTCCTGTTTGAACGCTGCTGAGGAGCAGGTGACTGGAGACGGGTCTTAGAATTTTATGTCTGCCTCTGGTTCTGGCCTGCATTCTCTGCTCCATGTTTCTGCCATGTGTTCCCACCTGAACAAGCAGAACCATCCTGGTGTCATGCCGGACAACTGAACCCTTCTGAAACTGAGCCAGAATAAACCTTCCCTTCAGCTAGTCGCTTCTATCTAGTGTTTTGTTACAGCTGATGAGGATAACAAATGAACAAACCAACATACACACACACACACACACACACACAAAGGCTTAGTATGTCCTTCAAGGAGATGTCATTAATATATGAGTTTCTCGGAACTGGGAATTGGTGAAGAGAAAGAGAGATGGCATGAGCACAGTTTTGGGACTGGGGAGGCCCTCACTCTCAGGGTGCTCCATGCTCAGGTCAGCACGGTCATCAGCTCTGCGGGGCCTTGGGGTCTCTCTTGTCTTACTTGATGCAAGCATCCTGTTCTTGTTGTTGCACCCAGCCCTCATGAAGAACCAGAGGTTTGTTTTTTTTTTTTTGTCATGGAGTAGGACACGGTAGGATACAAAATGCTTAGATGATTAGACAATGTGTTCAAGCTTATTTGGACTCTTGCATCTCCTTGTCTCACTGTGGAGATGAGTCCTAACCAGCCCACTCTTACTTCAGGATTGTTCCCCTAGTACTCTCTGCTGTTGTGTTGTTTTCCTAGTTCCGGACAGTTTATTCTCCTTTATCTGACTGTCTGCGCAGTGTTTCTCTGCCCTCCAGATCTTTACGGTTCTCACTCCCTTTTTTCTTGTCCTTAATAATGCAATAAGTCAAATAATATTCATGTCCTAGTAGCTGAGACCATTTTTACCATATATAGCCGAAGAGAGTTGCAGGTGTAATTCGGTTAAATGTTGGACATGGTGAGATTTTTCCTGACTTAGCCAAAAGGACCCTAAAAATATAATCACAAATATAATCTTTTTTTTCCCCTTAAATGTGTGTGTGGAGGCCAGAAGAATGTGACAGATTTCCTGGAGATGGACTAACAGGTGGTTGTCAGTCACACAACATGAGTGCTGGGGAACTGAATGCATTTGGTCCTCTGCAAAAGCAGCAAGCCTTCTTCACCATTGAGCCATCTCTCCAGCTCCACAGAAATCTTCAAAAGAGAAGGGCTATGGTGGTTTGGATGAGAATGGACCCCACATGCTCATATAACTACACACTTAGCCCCCAATTGGTGAACTCTTTGGGAAAGCTTAGAAGGATTAGGAAGTGTTGCCTTGTTGGAAGAAGTGTGTCACAGAGGGCTGGCTTTGAGGCTTCATAGCAACGAGAAGTAAGCTTCTGTGTGGAGCCACAAAGAACTTGGGTTACATTTGATGTAATGCCTGGAACTACTTGCCCTAACTAATAGATCAGAGCTTTCAAACTCCACTGCACTCTTTCACTGTTACCTACTGGTCATGTAAATCTAAATAGACAATACACCAGCATACTGGAATCCAAAATAGAAATCAGTAACCTTCTTACACTTAAAGTTTAAAGGTATAAGAGCTAGTTGGGAACAAGCCAAAGCTAAGGCCAAGCTTTCATAATTAATAATTTAAAAAAATTCTCCATGTCATTATTCAAGACCCAAAAAATTTCCAACACAGGGGTCTTTTCTGAGACTGGTACTCCAACCAAAGACCATGCATGAAGATAATCTAGAACCCCTACTTAGATGTAGCCCTTAGCTGCCTGAGTGTCGAAGTGGATTCCCTAGTAATGGGAACAGGAACTGTCTGACATGACTCAGTGGCTGACTCTAATCACTTCCCCCTGAGTGGGTGGGGGTAGGGGACAGCCTTACCAGGCCACAGAGGAAGACAATGCAGCCAGTCCTGATGAGATCTGATAGGCTAGGATCAGAGGGAAGGGGAGGAGGACCTGCCCTATCAGTGGACTTGGGGAGGAGCATGGGAGGAGAAGAGGGAGGAAGAGTGGGAGGGGATGAGGGAAGGGGCTACAGCTGGGATACAAAGTGAATAAACTGTAATAAAAAATAAATTAAGTAGAAAAATAATTGGTGCCCAAATGTTAGAGTAGACATGTCAACAAATGTCTCTCACAGGGATTTGAACCCATGTCTCCTGACTGAGTCAATATGATTAACTCCAGGGTATGCTGACTCCTAAAAACATTATGTAGTCTAAAAACTATACATTTAAGCTAATACATCACAAGAAGAATACAGTTTCTTCTTCTTATGCCATGTTGACACAAACTTTGTACCTCTAAATGGCATGAATTAATTGCCTGGTGTTCTAGTTTGCGTTTCTGTTGCTGTGATAGAACAGTGACCAGAAGTAACTTGAGGAAGGGAGGATTTATTTCATCTTACCCTTCTAGGTGTCTGGATATTGGATCCAGATACAAAATCTGTAGATTTTGACTCATGATCTTTTCTTTAATTATTCCAGCTCTTTCTTTTTGTGTCACCTCTGCTTTTGTCATCAAATCTTCCTCTGTCTTTGTCTCTGTTATTGTTCTATTATTGTGAAGAGACACCAAGGCATCTCTTACAAAAGAAAGCATTTAACTGAGAGGCTTGGTTGCAGTTTCAAAGGACTAGTCCATTACCATCATGGCAGAAAGAAGATAGGCATGGTAGTGGAGCAGTAGCTGAAAGCTACACAGTCTGACCTCTGCAATGGAGAAAATGGACACACATTCCCAGTTAGGTGGAACCATAAGAAAGGGGTGATACTTGAGCTGGGTATGATTGTAAAAACTTCTGTAATCACAGTGCTTCAGAGGGAGAGGCAAGATGACCATAAGTTTGAGGATAGCTTGGGCTACATACTAAGACTCTGTTTCAAAAAACCAAAAATATCTTGCCCAGTGGGTCAGGCCTGTATTCTCAGTTACTCGAAGAGCTGAGGCCAGCGGACTGCAGATTCAAGGTTTACTTGGGAGAGGTCTGGGGTTTACATAGAGAGTTCAGGGGTAGCTTGGGCATTTAGTGAGATCTTGTCTCAAAACAAACAAACAAATGGTGTATGTGTGGAGCCAATTTAGCTCAGTGGCAAAACTTGTGAGAGGTTGCAGGTTCAGTCCCTACTGTCAAACCAACCAGCCAGGTAGCCAATTAACCAACCAACCAGCCAGGTGGCTAACTAACCAACCGACCGACCGACCAGCCTACAAACTGATGACATTTGACCACAAAACCACTGTAAAATGGCAGATGCATATGATTTGATTTAGTCTCACAGGTGTGATTTTGAGCAAGGGGCTCTGTAAATCTGTCCCTCATCTTTAAGTAAGGCCGCAGGCCTCTCTTAAGAGAGTCAGAGAATATCTTCAAAGACGTGGGACCAAGTCTGACACATAGTAAATGACTCAAAAGGGCTAGCTTCAAATTATTATTATTATTATTATTATTATTATTATTATTTTAATCTATAGCCTAGTACAGATTCCTGGCACATACTAGCCACTTTTAAATTATCTTCTTGATAAAATATAGGCATATGTCTCATAGAGCATAAGTTCACCCTCTTAAATAGTACGTGATTTGGAGGGTTTTAGTAGGTTTACACAATTGTGTCACTGCACTATGGATCTGGCCCAGTTTTCCTTGCTGGGGAAAGAAGCTTCACATCTGTTAGCAGTCTCTTTGCTTTTGTCTCCAAATGGCTGGTCCAGCACCTTTCCAGGTCAGTGAGCCTCAGGAGTTACTGACTTTACCTTGCAGAATTAAAGAAACAGTTCCTGTTTACTCAACACCAGCTGAGATGCAGCGCACACACAGTGTGCACTTTCTACACCATAACGAGAAAGACACCACCACCAGCAGCAGCGCTATTGCTGATAAAGACACTGGCATCATCGCGTCCCAAGCCCATGGTTTGCCCCTGTAGGAGAATTTGAAGCAAAGTTGGGCAAGGGTGGCTGTCACCTCTGCGTTCTTGCATGCACTTCTTCCTCGCTGAATGAGCAGAAGCTGAACCAATGCTCAGGGAATTGCCTCGAAAGCACCTTTATTGTATTAACCTATTGATTTCGGAAACTTTTATAAATAGCGTTATTTTGGTCACGCACCAACGAGGGTGAGTCAAAGTGAAAACGGCCTAGTTCTCCTTCTTAGCTAAGAGGGCCCATTTCTCACACCTGCCAGACTGCACAGGGTGTGTCATCTGGGATGATGACGTTTGTTGAGGTGCAGTCACAGTGGAAGGAGGAAATGCTTTTTTAACTGTTGTAAATCCCCATCCCCCTCAGAGGAAAATCTGTTATTTTTCCTTACATTCCCTTAGCAATCTTCCCCCGACATTCTGCTTTTTTTCACTTTCACTTCTTTTAGTGTTTCAAGAGTTACTTTTATTACTGTACGTGTGTGTCTGTGTGCGGATGCTTGAGTGTAGATGTCTGCGGCAGCCAGAGGACGGAACTGGATCTGCTGCCCTGGAGTTATAGTTGATTCTTGTAGCCGCCTGAGGTGGGGGCTGGGAACTGAACTCTGCACTTTGAAAAAGAGGCAAATACTCCTAACCATTGGGCAATCTCTCCAGCCCCCCTTTAAAAAAAAAATAACAAAAAAACGTGAACTGCATGTGGAAGTCAGCATTGGTTCACCTCCCTTCGCGTAGGTTGGACTGAGCTCAGGTTGTCAGCCATGGTGGCAAATGCTTTTAACACCGAACCATCTCACTGGCCCTAATTTAATTAAGTGTTTACTGTTTATTGAAATGTGTTGTCACTAGGTAGCCCTAACTATCATGGAATCTGGTATGTAGACCCGGTGGCCTTGAGTTTGTAGAGATCTGCTTGATTTTGCTCCCACCCCCTCCAAGTGCTGGGATTAAAGGCAACCATGCACCACCATGCCCGATCTTCTAATTTAAATTTTAAATAATTAAAAAATTCTTAAATTTGCATATAAAATATCATAGAGCCTTTTCAAACAATGTAGATTCTCTCTCTAGCCCCTCCCCCTCCTCCCTACTACCCCTATTCCCCAGATAACCTCCTTCCACCCCCTTCTTCTTTTATGTTCTGTGTGTCCACCCTTCATTCTACCTCATCACCTATTTTTTACTCTCTTGGTCTCCTTTACAGCTTTGGATTTAACCATAATTTATACACACATACACCACACACACACACACACACACACACACACACGTATGCATGCTCTAGATGCTGCTTATGGGAGTGAACATGTGGCTTTTTATATTGTACTTTGTAAATCTACCCACTTTCCTGCGAATTTCATTTTTTTTCTCTATAGATGAAGAAATTTCCATTGTGATTCTGTACCTCCATCAGTTGATGGGTATCAAGACTGGTTCCATCTCCTTGCTATTTCTTTTTTTTTTTTTAACTCTATGAATGATTTTAAGCCTTTGTATATTTCTTTTTTTAATTAAATTTTTAATTTTTTATTAATGACAGTTTATTCACTTTGTATCCCAGCTGTAGCCTTCTCTCTCATTCCCTCCCAATCCCTCCCTCCCTCTCTCTTCTCCCATCCCCCTCTCCAAGTCCACTGATAGGGGAAGTCCTCCTCCCTTCTATCTGACCCTAGTTTACCAGGTCTCATCAGGACTGGCTGCATTGTCCTCCTCTGTGGCCTGGCAAGGCTGCCCCCCCAGGGGGTGGGTCAAAGAGCCCGCCACTGAGTTTATGTCGGAGACAGTCCCTGTTCACCTTAATAGGGAACCACATGGATGCTGAGCTGCCATGGGCTACATCTGAGCAGGGGTTCTAGGTTATATCCTGGTTGGAGTATCAGTCTCAGAAAAGAGCCCTGAGCCCAGATATTTTGGTTCTGTTGCTCTCCTTGTGGAGCTCCTGCCCTCTCCAGGTCCCACTATCTTCCCCTTCTTTCATATGATTCCCTGCACTCTGCCCAAAGTTTGGTTATGAGTCTCAGCATCTGCTTTGATACACTGCTGGGTAGAGTCTTTCAGAGGCATTCTGTGGTAGGCTCCTGTCCTGTTTCCTGTTTTCTTCCTCTTCCAATGTCCATCCCATTTGTCTTTCTGAGTGAGGATTGATCATCTTACTCAGGGACCTCCTTCTTGCTTAGCTTCTTTAGGTGTACAGATTTTAGTATGTTTATCCTGTATTATAGGTCTAGTATCCACTTATAACTGAGTGTATACCATGTGTGTCTTTCTGCTTCTGGGATACCTCACTCAGGATGATCTTTCCTAGATCCCACCATTTCCCTGAAAATTTCATGATTTCCTTGTTTTTAATTGCTGAGTAGTATTCCATTGTGTAAATGTACCACAATTTCTGTATTCTTTCTCAGTTGAGGGACATCCGGGTTGTAGAGCAGAAATAAGCCCAGATGTGCAAGTATGTGTCTGGTAAGGATATGGAGTCCTTGGGTAGATGCCAAGAGCTGTACAAGGTATCAGATGGTAGCTCTATTTTTAATTTTTTTTAGAAAGCTCCATACTAATTTCCATAGTAGTTATACTATTTTGCACTCATACCACTGGCGAGAGCTCCTTTGGTTCCTCTTTCTCCACATCCTTACCAGTGTTTGTGATCAGATTTCTTGGTAATAGCCGTTCCCATTGGGATGAGGTGGTATCTTAAAGTAGTTTAAATTTTCTTTCTGTCTGTATTTTTTTTAAAGATTATTATTAGAGCTTTTGAAGAAATGTCATCATGGAAATTAAACCAGCTTAGTCTTGACATTACTCTGCATGGTTGATGGTTTCAAAATGCTAATAGCTACGGGGATGGTTCATTGCTCTTGATTTTTAAATAGCCCGTTCTCTTTTGAACCAGCTGTGGCTACGAGGGCACTGCTCTAGCCCTTGCCTTCTTTCTGCCCTCTTTCTAGCCTTTGAAAGTATGAGCAGCTGTCTACTGAGAAGGAGCAACAGCAGTATTGTCTGCAGTTTCTTTCTTTGGACAACAGAATGTATTGTCATTTCAAGGTCCTGCATCTTTACTTAAGTCTTGACATTCAAGCAGGTATAGCCAAGGAACAGGGATGTTTATTCATAAAGTGTTACCTGAAGAGCAGAGCTTGCTGAAGAGAGAGGCACCAGTGTGTGTGTCTGTCTTGGTTCATTAATCACAGTAAAACTGCAAAACGGAAAGTGATAAAGAATGCTGCTTCAAAGCAACAAACACGTTTACTGAAAACAGAGCGTTCAAAATGTGATCAAATGGCATTATCACCTTGACCTGGCTGCTCCTTCCTTCCATAGTTGGAGTTGAGCCTCCCATTCAGCTGTTTAGAACTCTTAGGATCCCAGAGGTATTGTTGCCCAGCTGTCGTCTATTTGGATGTGTTAGTATAGGTGTCACTCAGGTGTATTCCTGGTCAATGAATTTGCAGGGCCTATAGCAGTACATCAAGTTGTTATTTAAGCTGAAACCATGACGGTGTTGGCCATTATTCAGTCACTATTGCAGATCCCGTTCTCGTCCTTGCTAGGGGCATGACTGCCCAATGCTAGCTTAGCCTTGGGTCCCAGGTAAAGAGGGGTGCACTCAGGTTGGGGTTTTTTCAGCTGGTTCCACCAGGACAAGCATTGCAGTATGGTATGCAGGTTAAATATCAAGAACAGTGAAAATTTAACCCAAGTAATAAATACTACATATAAACCTTCTTCCTACTGTTCTTTTTGAAAGGTTGTGCATTTATTTAGACACCGTTCCCATGTTTGAACAGTCAAAAAAATGTTAGTGGGTCAATTAGTGTTCCTCATAACTTCGTTATTTTATGAATGTCATCATTCACATTACTTATCTGATTTCTAGAAAACACTTTAGTGCTTTACAAGTAGTAAATAGCTTCAGAAGTTCCACATTTCTTGTTTCAGGGACTTATAAAAGATGATGCTTCAAGCCAGCTACTTTCTCAAAGAAGGGTTCTAGAAATTAACCCTGACCAATGTCAGAACCACTGTGGTGATTGTTCAGCCTCCAAGATGACTCTTGAAGGAGAAAGCACTTTCAGGTGTGAGTTATGGCATATTTACTAGAAACTAATTACCCTATTTTATAGCACATTAAATAAAGCAGGTGTTGCTCATAGGAAACGGGCACTCTTTGCCCACTCAAAATGGTATACACGTGTATTTGCTGTGATAAAGTGCATTCTTCTATAAAAACTGATACTGTGTTTCTAATGGAAGTTGGAACTAAGAAGGGCTTTGGTACCAAGTTCACAAAGGTCACCTTAGGAAGAAAACGCTCAGCAGTTTGAGATTTAAATGCTTCCCTGATATAGTTTCTGTTACTCCTTGTATATGACCTTCATACAACACAAGCTTATTTGTAATTACTTGCGAAAGGACCATTGAACCTTAGGAATGATAAATTTTCTATAGTGCACTATGAAAGTTATGATTTAAGAGCAGATTAAATAGGAGTCTGTAGCAGCTTGTTTGAGACAATTTTACTAAGTGATGTGTGGTCTGCCTATTGGGGAGCAAAGAGATTTTCCTTTTCCTCTCCCTACTTCTCTCAAAACTGTCTTCCTTAGACCCAGATGACAAGCATTGCCTACAGCTGCTAGCAGAGTGTTGCATGAGCTTTTCTAGGGGAGATGATCGCTACTTTTCCCCAGATATGGTACCAGTGGCAGGCCAAAGGAGTGATTCCACTCAAATCTAGCTTGATGAGCCAACAGCTGAAATTATGGGGACTAACAAGGCAAGGAGGTTTAGCATGGTGAGGGTTTATTTTCAGGAACATGGGACTTCTGAGTGCTTAGACCACTGAAGAAAATGTCTCCTGGCTCTCCTGGTAATCACAAACTATCAGCATCCTCAGGGGGGTGGGGTGAGTGGGTGAGGTGAAGCCTTTTTTTCCCATCCCCCAGCAACTGTTAAGTGCCTGTGAAACCTTTGGGCCCTACAGTGGCACATGGATGTGCTCAGTTCTGTTCGGTTCCTGCGCTGGTAATCACACCTTTGAGGTGTTTAAAAGGGCGATGGTCGCGTCATGCCCAGAGGACAGTGTTTCACAGTGCAGAGCAAGTGTTGCTGTCTTGGTTTTTAATTGCTGCTGACTTTCTGGTGTGGAAATAGCCTATCAAACCTGAACCTATACAACACTAGGTGAACGAACATATAGCGCTTGCTGGATGCTCCTTCCTCTGTGTCTGGTTGTAATTTTCTAGTGTCTCGGTGGATAAGACAGAGAAGTGTGGTGGTTTGGATGAGAATGTCCTCTGTGGGCTCATGTGTTTACACACTTGATCCCCAGTTGGTGGCGATATTTGGGAAGGCTTAGGAGGTGCAGCCTTGGAGGAGGAAATAGGCTATTGGAGGCAGGCCTCATGCCCTTTCCAGTTTGACCTCTGTTTCACACTGATTAGGAGATGAATTCTTAGCTTCTTACTCTGGCTACCTAATTATCTCCCAAAGCCTTCCTTCTAATATCACTGGCTGGGATTTTAATGACTGAGAGGGCATAAACATTCAATCTGCAACAACTCTCTCAGTTGTACCCTCTTTCTTCCCAGTTTTTCAGAATGCCTGATTGGAGGATGTCCAGGGTTCCCTTTCATTTGTCTTTTTTTTTCTTCTTCTGAATGCTCCAGATGACCCCATCCTGAGTGTCTCCATGACCCCCAGACATCCAGAGATGCCACATCCTTTCAGATACAAACAGACCCTTTGGTGCTACCATCCCTTGTACTCTGTGACCTTTAGTTTCCTTGCCAAGTTTTCCCCAAGGTTTTCAGGAGGAACTTACACTCCTCCAGTCCATTTGTGCTGAGGTCTGCTTTTCTGCTTTGGTCTGAAAGCTGAAGGGGAGGCTGCTGAGCTTCATCTGTGTGCACTGAGGTTCCTGGCAGAAACACTGCTCTTCTCCCTACATTGCTCACATCTTCCTCTTTGTTCGTAGCTGGTATGACTCCTTGCTACAAAGCTAAACTCTCAGAAATTGTGACTATCTTGAGTTTTTCTACGACTGTGATTAACAATCACTATTTTAGTTAGTGTTGGAAATTTATTATTAGCTAATTTCGGGTCAAGCTCATGACTCTTTCCCTTCTTCTTTTTTCCCTTCTAAATCCTGCGTCTAGAGATGGGCAGACTGCCATGATGTCAGAGTATTAGGTGTGGCCACTTTGTGTCCTTGCTGCTCTTAAGAGTGCAGGTCATGAGAGAGCCATCGTGGGTTAGTGTGGAAAGAAGCACATGGCGGGCACGGATGGAGGAAGCCGCTCAGATGGGAGAATAATGCTTCATGTTCTGGCTGCTGAAGTTCTGTTTTCTTCAGTGGGTGAAAACAGTGCCCGCATGGCAAATCCAGTAGCTCACAGAGTCCTTGAGAAGTACCAGTTAGCTGGAAAATGATTCCTGCATAAACAACTATATTGATGTTGAGCCAGAGGTCAAATGCTAGAAACCTGGGAGCAATTGTTTGCTCTTCATATGCATCTATTTCTTCATTTGTAGAGTAAGCTGGCAAGCACACGTCTGTCATTTTGCAACTATAAGAACAAGTGTTTATGTGAAACACTTGATTCCTATTATTTTGAAAAAAATTATATTTATCCTTATTCCATTATTCATTTACAAAAGTCCATCTGTAATAACCCCTTATATTTAAGTCCACATACTAACCCAAGAATAAATTAAAGGACATGTATTTTTAGGTTGAATGAAATCTGCTAAGGCTAAGAACACAGAAACTATAGAGGCCATAAACTGTGTTAAATAAGATTCAATTTGAAGTATTAAAAAAAACAACAACAATGCACGTTGCATTACTTCTTGGCTTTTTGGCTAAAATCAAGCAAAAAGTGTATGTCGCCTGGTTTCTTGTATTTTTCTTCACACTGGCACTTATTCAGGTGCCTTTATTCTGCCCACTTTATGCAGGTCATGGTTGGCGAGGTCTTGATTTGACTGTAAAGCCTTCTTTGTACTCCCTGCAAGGTTCTGGGTCTCAGTGAACCCGCCCAGTCCTTCTGCCCCACAGAGACATTCCTACCTGCAGTCTTTAGGTACAGAGGCCCTCTGCAAGCCTGAGGAGCTGGAGAACAAAGCATTGGCTTGCTTTGCTCTCAGACCCCTGGATGAGATTATGTCAAACTGAATCACTTGAGGAAATATAACTTTAAAAATGGTTATTTGATTTGTCTTTCCTTTCAAGCAGAAAGCCATATGATTCTTTTGGGAGAGATATTTTTCACATATCAAGGTCTGAAAATAGCCTCCATCACTGGAGACTAGTAATTGGGGTTATAGTGATTTGAATAAATGAATCTTTGAAGCCGCTCTTATCTTTCACTAGCTCTGTATCTCCCACCACAGGTATTTCTTAGAAATATCCCCAGAATTCACGTGGCATGCTGGGGTTGGCTACCCAGAGGCTATTTAAGCTGTGGGCTGGCTTTCCCCAGGGTCAGATGATTGTTCAAGGTTCCTGAATAAACTGCATTGAAAAAAAAGAAAAAAAAAAAAAGAATAATATTATGTGAATAAAGACATTAGAGAACAGCAAAAAAAAAAAAAAAAGAAATATCCCCAGAATTAATGATTCTAGTTCAAACAGCCATTCTCCATTATTCCTCAACAATTTTCTTTGTCTAAAAGCAGCATGCTTTGACCATTTCTTCTGATATCACTGTGTTGTAGAGCCCCCGGTACGTGTAAATTGAATAAAAACTTCTATGTTTTTCTCTTGTTAATCAGATTCAGCATTAATTGGGTCCCTAGATCCAGCCACAAAGCCTGCCTGAGAATCAATAGAGGTTGGAGGGGAACTCTCTTCTCTAATCCCCAAACTGTCTTTGGACTCAAGGTTTCTTCCTCCCATGAGCTGTTCTGTGTAAACACAGTGAGCTACTTTTCAAAGCCATGGAGAGGAATCTTCCCTTCTGACCCTTTCACAGCATCAGGAACTTCTAAGAGGAGTGGGGGTGGGGACTAAGAACATTTTAAGTTTATCATTTATGCCTGAAATTCTAATAGCTTAAGGATCCAAAGCTGACTCCTGTGCTCTACTGTAACATGCTAACAAAATAGTACGGGGAGGGTAAGGGTCAGAAAGCAGTGGCAGGGGAGAGAGTGCTTCACGCTGTTGGCTAGAGCAGCCTCTTAATTGTGGTCAGGGTCTGGGCCAAGGGCTTCTATGTTCTTACCCTCTTATTTGAGGCATTAAGATAAAAGTGAACATAAATAAGTAAAATAAATAAAGTAAAATAACACGAAACGTGCAAAGTAACAAATAAACTGTTTTCAAAAATGAAGTGATACTGCAGTTTAGAAAGAAATACTCTGTCAAGAGTGACAGCATGGGACATGGGAGTGAGAATACTCCTTATCATTTGAGGCTTCCTTTTAGCTGTTTAAAAAAGGAGGAGTTTGGTTACTGGGCATGACTTGGGTGGTTTCCTATTTTGATCAACACTTTTCAAGTTGAACAACCTTTTATCTACTGAGCAAGTCCCGACCTGTAATATATCTGATTTTATTTATACTCATGCTCCAGTATGACTATGGATAAGCTATGGATAAGATGGTAAGTAGAAGGCTCTCTCTAAAAGTTCACTTAGAAGACAGCTTTTCTTATTGTGCATGAATGCAAAAGCAGTGCAGACCCTCCTATCGAGATGTGGTAGAAGCACAATTGAATAGAATATGTGTAAGTTTGATGGTTGTTAAGGGGAAGAAAAACGTATTCCATTGCTCAGAGTGAGGGTGTGCATGCAAAGTGCTGCAGGCGGGAATCTCTTCTAAAGATTTATTGTTTGTGTTCGGTTGTTTCAGTGTTTTCAAAAATGAAGTGGTACTACAGTTTAGAAAGAAATGCTCTGTCAAGAGTGACAGCATGAGTGAGGATACTCACAATCCGGTGTGTGTGTATGGTGTATGGGTGTATGTGTACCATATGCATGCAGTACCTATGGAGGCCGAAAGAGGGCCTCATATCTTTTGGAACTGGAGTTACAAATGTTTGTAGCCACCTTAGGGGTGCTGGGAATCGAACCTGAGTCCTCTGGAAGAGCAGTCAGTATTCTTAACTGCTGAGTCATCTCTCCAGCCCACAGGCGGGAGTCTAAGTTGCCAGGCTAATGGAGATGAGCATGTGCATAGGGCATATAAGAGACTTAGGCTGTCAAATGCACTATTATAAGCAAGTGCACAGTCCAAGCCAGGTGGAGTTCCCAGGATGCTAAGCTACTCCTTATGCCTGCCTACTCAGAAAGAGTTCTTTTTTAAATTTTTAAAAATTTATTACAATTCATTCACTTTGTATCCCAGCTGTAGCCCCCTCTCTCATTCCCTCCCTCATCTCCTCCCATGCCCCTCTTCAAGTCCACTGATAGGGGAGGTCTTCTTCCCCTTCTATCTGACCCTAGTTTATCAGGTCTCATCAGGACTAGCTGCATTGCCTCCTAAGTAGCCTGGTAAGGCTCCTCCCCCCTCAGGGGAAGGTGATCAAAGAGCCAGCCACTGAGTTCATGTCAGAGACAGTCCCTGTTCCCAATACTAGGGTACCCACTTGGACACCAAACTGCCATGGGCTACCTGGGTGCAGGGGTTCTAGGTTATCTCCATGAATGATCCTTGGTTGGAATATCAGTCACAGAAAAGACCCCTGTGCCCAGACTTTTTGGATCTGTTGCTCTCCTTGTGGAGCGCCTGCCCTCTCCAGGTCTTTTTCATCTCCCCCTTCTTTCATAAGATTCCCTGCATTCTGCCCAAAGTTTGGCTATGAGTCTCAGCATCTGCTTTAATACCCTGCTTGGTAAAGTCTCATAAAGACTTCTTTTATGAGACCTCTACTCATATGAAAGAAGAAACAAGAATCTTGGATTATGCCACAGAAAAAGAGTTTAAGGAGAAGTGAGTATGAAGCAAACTTAGAGCTTCTTAATAAAAGGTGGACCTAGAGAGGTGGTTCAGCAGTTATGTCCTCTGTTCTTGCAGAGGACCCAAGTTCAGCTCCCAGCATCCATGTTGGGCAGCTTACAACTGATATCTGTTGGAATTTCAGCTCTGATACCTCTGGCCTCTACAGCTACCTGTGCTCATATACTCAACACATTCCTACCTGCCCATGGGCATAGTTAAAAATAAAATAAATCCTAAAAAATAAGGGGCGGTGTTTAGAGTGGAGATCGGCCCAGTGTTTAAGAACACTCACTGCTCTTCCAGAAGAGCCGGCTTGGATTCCAGCATCCAAGTGGTGGCTCACAATTGTTTATAACTCCAGTACCAGGGGAATCCAATGCCATCTTCTGGCCTGATGTGGTTTTAAACTCACAGTAATCCCCCTGCTTCAACTTCCTAAGTGACAGGATTGCAAACATGTACCACCATACTTAGAAATTTTAGGTGTTATTGACATAAGTTATAAATATGAGGCAGGTGGCTTTTGAAGTTACATATTTCAAGGAATTTAAAATATTAAGGGCTAGAGAATTGGTTGGAGATATAAGCAGGTACATCTTTTGCAGAGGACCAGAGCTTGATTCTCAGCACCCACAATGGGTAGCTTCAACTCTACCTGTCACTCCAGCTTCAACAGATCATCTCTAACCTCATCTGGCATTTTTGATGTCAGTGTTAATTTGTGTGTGTGTGTGTGTGTGTGTGTGTGGTATGTGTGAGTATACACGTGTGTCTGTGTAAGAGCTGGAGGTTGTTTTTGGATGGCTTCCTCTATTTTTCTTCATCTTGGTGTTTTTGAGATAGGGTTTTTTGGTGAACATGGAACTCTCACTCAGCCAGTCTGGTTGGCTGTGACACCAGGCACTCTCCTATCTACCTTCCACATCCTCTGGTGCTCCTCCCTTGTGCAAATGTTTCAGATGAGAGAGGCCATGCCCAGCTGGGGGTGCTGGGGACCCTAACCAAAGGCCCCAGATATACACACTAAGTGCTCTGCCCACTGAACCGTCTCCCCAGCCCCATCGGGGTTAAGATTAGATGCTTCACAAGATATATCTTAAAGAACCTGTTTGCATTGTTGTCTGCACCTAATTTTTTTATAAGTCAAGTAGTTCTGAAAAGATTCAGAGTGGGATGCTCACACAAGACTATGACTCAGTTTACTCTGTTGGGTGCCTTTCGCTCCCTTAACATACACCATTCCATCCATCTATTCCATCTTCCCAGCTCCCCACAGAGTACAGCATTCTTCTGTACTCTGAGCATGGAATGAGAATGGACAGGAGTCAAAGGAATGGTCACTCCTTATGTAGAAGACTCAGATTTTTTTTTTTTTTTTTGAGATCGGTTTCTTTGTGTAGCCCTGGATGTCCTGGAACTCACTCTGTAGACGAGGCTGGCCTGGAACTCACAGAGATCCACCTGCCTGTGCCTTCTGAGCTCTGAGATTAAAGGTGTGCATCACCCCTGCCTCCCTTACTCCCTTAGGTTTTACTACCACCTTTGAACTCACAGAGATCCACCTGCCTCTGCCCTCTGAGCTCTGGGATTAAAGGTGTGCACCACCCCTGCCTCCCTTACTCCCTCAGGTTTTACTATCACCCTTGCTTTGCCTTGTCTGGCAGGTTTGGTCTGCAACAGGGCCTCTCCTCTGGAGTGGTTTCCCTTTTCTTTCCATCTGGCTCTCATTCCCTTTTGTCCCACATTCTAAATCCCAAAGACGCTAACTGCTAAGTCATGTTGCCTTAGATTTACAGAACCCAAAATGACGACTTTAATCATCCCCTCCCCCCTTTAGTCTTCAGTTCTGTCAGTTGCTATAAAATTTAACTCGAAGAAAAGTAGTTAAGCTGAGATCAGGCTGGCCTTATTTGAGCCCTCTTTAGCCTCACAGTTGCTACAATTATAGTCTCCGCGCCAGGTTACATTCCAATTTTTAACACCTTTGGTTTTTTTGTTTTAATGTTTATTGGTCTTTACCGTGTAAAAGCACAAATTGTAAGTGAAACTTTGTATCTGCGTGTTTCTGTGTAAGCAGTCTAAACCAAGATATTTCAGCACCAGGCAGATTCCTCCATATTGCCCCCAGTGACCTCCAAGTCAACCTACCCATATGCTTGCCTATGTTTAGAGCTTCATGGGCACGGAATCCTCCCTTGTTTCTTTTTTCGACAGTGTTGCTCCAGTAGGGGTGGTCTGGGCCCTTGCTTACGCTGAGTAGGTAGCAGTGTGAGTCAGCTCAGGGTTTGAATCACGTATTAACTTTTGTAGCTGTGTAACATGGAGTTAACGGTCATTTCAACTCTTGAAAATGTTAGGAGGATCAATGTCTGTAAAATGCCTCATGTCAATCTTTCGATAAACAGAACTCTGTATTCATCGTTGGCTACAGTAGGAAGTTGTTGGGTTTGAGGGTCGCGCATATAATGAGGAACAGACCACCAAAGTCTAAGTAAACCAGAACGCAACTTTATTCACGTCAACTGGCTAGGGTCTGAGCCCAGGCAACAGCTGTAACTGCGGCCCTGAGGGGACAGGGCAGCCTCCTTTTAAAGCAAAAAAAGCCATGGACGGGTGTTAGGATACAGTTAGAAGAGAACCTATTCTCCAGATTGATCGGTCTGTCTTTGGGTACCGGCTGGCTTAGGTTGTGGTAACAGGGAAAGCAAGCATGATTAAGGTCGCGCCTCTGCGTTTGTGATAGCGGGCGCTATCTCCTCCAGAGTTTACCAGGGACTTGGTGTTGACCGTGGACATGGTAACCACCCTAGAAATAACACCCTAGAAATACTGTAGCTCGAAAACTGGGAACTGAACTGAATCGTCATCCCTTTGTCTAACAGAAGAAATCCATTCAACCAGCAAAATAACCACAAGCTTATTAAGATTAAGATTTGATCATTTCTGAGAGGAGTCAGAGTATCTCCATGCCACTCCTGTTTTGCTGGGAGCCCTCTACCCTCGATTCCTCCCAGTTACAGGAAAAACCTGCGCTGACTCATGAAGTTAATATAAAAAATATATAGCCTGGAATGGATGCCATTCCCTTCCCATGAGCTGCCCGCTATCGCAAGCACTGGTCGCCCGCCACGTGTTACTGAGCGCCGTCAAGATTCTGAAAAGGCCAGGAGCCTACCACAGAGGGCCTCTGAAAGGCTCTGCCCTGCAGGGTATTGAGGCTGATGATGAGGCTCATAGCCAAACTTTGGGCAGAGTGCAGGGAATCTTATGAAAGAAGGGGGAGATGAAAAAGACCTGGAGAGCAGGAGCTCCACAAGGAGAGCAACAGATCCAAAAAGTCTGGGCCCAGGGGTCTTTTCTGAGACTGATATTCCAACCAAGGATCATTCATGGAGATAACCTGGAACCCCAGCACCGAGGTAGCCCATGGCAGTACAGTGTCCAAGACAGTTCCATAGTAATAGAAACAGGGACTGTCTCTGACAGGAACTGATTGGCCTGCTCTTTGATCACCTTCCCCTGAGGGGGGAGCAGCCTTACCAGGCCACAGAGGAAGACAATGCAGCTAGTCCTGATGAGACCTGATAGACTAGGATCAGATGGAAGGGGAGGAGGATCTCCCTATCAGTGGATTAGGGGAGGGCCATGGGTGGGGAAAAGGGAGGGAAGGTGGGATTGGGAGAGGAGGAGAGAGGAGGGAAGGGGGGGGGGATACAAAGTGAATAAACTAATTAATAAAAATAAAAATAAATAAAAAAGATTCTGAAAAGGCTATCAGCTGACAACCAAGTCCCCAATAAATGAGCCCACAGGGGCATTTGATGGCCAAACCACAATTACTTTGCATCCCCAGAATTTCATTTTAGAAATAAAAGTTTCCATAGCTCAGGACATCTGCAAGATTTCTTGGACTATTTGGAATTAAACAGAGCGCCTGCCTGGCTTGCTTCCTTTAGATTTTTAGCAGCCTGGGTCAGATATTAAAGGTGGAACAGGAGGATCATTTGTGGGCAGGTGGGTCGGCACATTGTTTTTTCTCCGTATAGCCGCTTCATTTCAGTACAGCATTTGGACTGCAAGCGCAAAGCTCCGTGCTTGGTCATTCATGTTTCATTTGCACCTCATTCTCTCTCAGGGCAGGGTCCAAGCAGTGCAGCATCTCACTGTGGCGCCATCTCCCTCTTAGGAGCATCCATTTCAGGATCTGTGGCGGTCCCTTTAAGGCCCTGGAAAGGGCCGGCTGTCGGTTGGGTGGCGAGGCCACGCCCCGTCACGTGTCCTTTCTGCCACGGGGCGGGGCCAGAGCCTCTAAGTTGCCGTCACTTCCGGCTCTCTGTCAGTCCGGAGTGAGCGAGCGAGCTAGCGGCTGTTGGACGGCAGGAGCGAAGCGTAAGTGCGCGGGCCCCCGGGCCCCACTCCTCGAGGCCGCGGCCGGGCCGACCCCAGGTTCTCCGCCGGGGGCCGCGGCCCCTTCCCTCCCCTCGCCCGCCACGGCTGCGAGAACCGGCAGCCTAGCGGGCCTCCGCTCTCGTCCCTGCCCCCGCGCCGCGGGCCTCGTGTGGCGGCCGCTCCGGGAGCCGAGCCGAGGGGAGGCGGTGGGCGCGTGCGGCCGGGCGAGGAGCGGGCGAGGGCCGCGCGGCCCTCGGACAATGTGGCGCGGCTCCGGGCCGAGGCGCTCTCGGCCTCGGCCCCGGGGCCGTGCTCCCCGACCCCCAGCCCCGACCCCCAGGCTCGGGAAGGTACCGGGGCGCCGCGGCCCCGCCGGATTGAGGGGCGGGGGCCGCGCCTCGGCGAGCACGGCCGGGCTCCCGGGAGAGGATAAGATGGCGCTGGCGCAAGGCCCTCCTCTCCCGAACGCCCGCGGCGCCCCACGCCCCCTTCCTGAGCGCGGCCCTCGCCCCAGCCCTCGCCCCGGGGCTTTCGGGAGCTGCCTGGCCCGGACCCCCACCGCGCCCCGCGCCTTCTCACCCCCTAGTAGTGCCTCGCGCTCTGGGATGTCTTCACCTCTCCTCCCCCACGAGGGTCTCCGAGCGATCCGAGTAAACTCTACCGTCTAGCTACCATTTGCTCGATTACGAAGCTCTCCTCCCCACCCCCAAAGAAACCACCCCAGGAAAAGCCTCATTAGCGTTAAAAGTGAAAATCCAGGGAAATGGCTGGCTTAAGTTACCATTACATTGTTTTCTTATTGGGCAAGTTTAGGTTAGATAATGACGTGGTTGTTTGAAATAATTTTAGTTCCCTAGACAGCTCTTCTTAATGGAAGATAGATAGGGCTGGTTGTTTGCAAGTGAAAAATTGTTTATGTTCAAGTTAATTCTCTCTTAAAAACAGGTTTTAGGTAGTTTCCTGTGAACTGCTAACATGGGAAACTAACTTGATTTCTGAGATTAGGTTGTGAAATAAGAGGAAAAGCGAATGAAACTGGTTATGAGCCTTGCTGCTCCCCTCTGTGTTTATTATCTTTGATGGACTAACCATTTGTGCTCAGTGTGGACCTTCCTGGCTTCATTTGAATAATGGTCAGGCTTTGGATAGCCCAGTTTTGCCTTGACCTCTTATTTTGGAACATGGAACGCCAGTTTAGTCTGTAGAGAGCTGGGTTTTATATATATTTCTTTTTGACGTGGGAGGGGGAAATTGAAGTCTTTCAACATTTACAGAGTGTTTATTAGGCCCTTTAAGCCATACAGAACTTAATAGTTTATTGAAATGGAGAGAGCAAAAGATAGTTCCGTAAGTTTTAGCTTTTTGCTACCTTGGTATTACCACCATCTTGAAAAGGAGTTCGGACATGCCTTCGGATTCACTGAAACTTGGGTTACCTGAGATGGCCTGCCCTTTGTTTTCTGCTTGGGCACTAAGTGAACAGCAAACGCTGGGCTGCGTGCCTGTCTGCTGAGCCTGGCACATAAAGCCTTCAAATTTTACTTACATCCCAAAGAAGAAAATCATTGCAAAATGCTGAGAAAGGTGCATAACATTTGAGAACTCTTGATTTGTTGCCTGTTATTTTCATAGTGTGGTCACAAAGTAAAAATTAGTGTATACAAAGCAGGTAAAGGATGATGTATAAACGCAAAATTAATTAGGTTTCATACTTTCCTAGACAAGCTGTTTTATGTTGGATCTTGTCCTCTGATCTTATCATGAGTGGAATTATGTACTTTTTTTTAATTTTAAAATAATTGTTCTCAGCTGTTTTATTGCAGTCTACCCCATAAGCTTTATAACCTCTAAAATCAATTCTTAAAAAGACCCATTGACTTGGAGAAAAGCGAAGGAATGTGCACATGGCTTTTGTTTCTTTGTCCTAACTGGGTTCAGAATATTTGGCTGTGCTTGTTATTTGCAATCTAGACCTGTGTTCAGTTAAACGATTCCAGTACCATGAAAGGCAGAATGAGCCATGGTTTTTTTTTTTTTTTTTTTGACTGGGGAGAGAGCTAATATGAAGGTAATAAAGCACCTTGTAAATTATTCATGTAATGTTTTTCTTTCAGAATGCCTAAATCAAAGGAACTTGTTTCTTCAAGCTCTTCAGGCAGTGATTCTGACAGCGAAGTTGAAAAAAAGGTGACTTTTACTGTACTGAATACTTTTATTGTACAAAATTTGTGGTTCTTTAATTCCTTTATAATGTCCACATCCAGTTTTAAAGTGAAAGTCCTGTTAGTCTTTTTAGATAGGTTTTGCCACGTATCCCAGACTACCTCCAACCACCTCAGATTTCTCTGAGGCCTGGGATTATGCTACCAATGCTAAGGTCAGAATGTAGGAAAGAGAATCTGCAAGAATATTTTTGTAAGGGAAAATGGCAAGTGGAATAGAATATTAGATTCTAGACTCATTTGTAGGTCTTAAATCAGACTTAAGTTGTCTTTGTGCTGTATTTGGGCTTCAACCTGGGGGTCCCAGTGCACCCCACGCAAGTACTCATCACTGAGCTAGATCTCTGTCCTCTTTTCATTTTTGATAAGGTCTCCATAAGTTGTCTGGCTGACCTTGAACTCTTATCCCTCAGCCTCAGTGGTAGAGGCCCAGCTCAGACTAAGCACCTCTAACAAAGTCACAGCAATGCTTCCTTAGAATCAGGCCGAAGACACTGCTTGCTGTTCGTTAGAAATCTGTGTCATTCACAAATCTGCCATGTAGGCTGCTGAGGTGGCTCAGTCATTAAACCTGACAACCTGAGTTTGGTCTCTTGTTCTTCTACATGCTTGGAGAAGAGAATCACCTCCACCTAGTTTGCCCTCTGACCTCATGTACCCACATACAAACATGACAAATACTACGTACACAAAGAAACAGTAATAAGTAAAATTTCCAAGAATCTGCCTAACCTGTGGGTAGTAAGTCGCTATTGGGCTGCATGACTGAAATTTTGAATGAAAACATTCATTTGGACAGCTTTTTTAGTCATTTTTCCTTCTTCCCCAAATTAGTGAATGTTAGTTTTGGTACATTTTAAGTTTAAAGTTACTTGCTTTTAGTAAAAAGTCATCCAGCACAGCAAACACAAAATTACCCATTTTGTCAGAATAAGCTTTTTCTGCATTAGGTGGCAGCTGTTTTGCCAACTTCATTCCTCTTAGTTGGTCACGCCAGTGAAATGTAACGGAGCAAGTTATCTGTGGTTAAGACTTCCTTCCATACAGCTCCATCTTGATAGACATTTTGTATATTAATAAACATTCACATCCTAGAAGTTGAACAAATTGTATTCACCAGTATTTGTTAACTTGCTTTGTGGAAAATAAGTAATAGGCCTGTGGTTCACAAATGCTTTAACAGCAGTAGGCAGGGCTGATGGGGTGGCTTCAGCTGGCAGAGTTGCTGGCCTAGCGCTCCGGAGGTCCTGGCTTTGATGCCCAGCACTGCACAGTGGAGGTAGAAGCTGGAGGACCATCAGTTCAAGGTCACCTGTGATACTAGGGACCCTGTTTTATTAATTATTTATTTACTTTTTAAAGCAACCCTTCTTCCTTTTCCACCTCTTGCCTTTCTTCCTTTCTTTTCATTTTCTGTTTTTAAAATTTTAAAGCTATTTTTTTTTCTTTGTACTGCCTAACAAAAGAGAGCTCTTTATAAGAAAAGCAGGGAAAGTTGAAGCCTATAAATGTGAAGATAGAATATAGTATCATTTATAATGTTAAATAAAGCTTCAAACATCATACATAGCTGTACATGAAGAAATCTTTTTAGAACTTGTATCAGTGTAATATATAATGAGGTTATTTGTTGGGCATGCACCAGTCCTGAGAATTACCTTCTGCTTGCTGAACTGAATTTTGTTTGTATTTTGTCTCACATGGTACTATTAATCCTGTAAGCATTTACATTGTATTCATGTTTTTCATTTACATAGCTTATTTATGTATATTCTAAACCTAGCTTCATCAAATTTCATACAGTAAGTTTAGTAATATTAAAATAGTTTGTACTTGTTCACTAAGAAGGAACGTGTCTGCCCTCTACTGTTTGGGCTGGAACTTTTTTTAAACCATTAGCTCATTTTGAGAATGAGGTTATATATGCTTTTAAGCTAGTGCTGCTTCTAAAATATTAGGAGGTTGAGTGCTAGTCTTAAATTACTGTCTATCTTCAGTATTCTTTGTGTTTAAAGTTTTTGAGTTGTTGATTTTCATAAAATACTAACTGGCATAAAATAATAACTTCCTTTACCTAAGCATGACCCCCCCCCCCTTAGACAGGGTTTCATAATTAGCCCTGGATGGCCTGGAACTTACTATGTAGTCCAGCCTGAAAGCATTCATTCTTGAAAACAGTTCAGATTCCTTTTGGAATAGACAAGGAGTTAATAAATATTCATGGCTTAGTCATAGATATGTTGCTTTTGTTGGTTTGTGTTTTGAGACAGTCTCCATGTATAGCCGAGGCTGATCTTGATCTTTAGTTTTCATGCCTCAACTTCAGTCAGGGTGACAGGGCATACCACTGTACTTTGTTTTTGTTTTTGAAATAAAAAAAGGAAAGCTTTTAGTAGGATTTTGGTTTCTAAAAGTTTATTTAAAACTTACATTCCACTACCCTCCCTTCTTCCAAAGAAATATTGTATGAGCTCTAGTCTACAAGATCACCCCACCACCACCACCACCATAGGGGCTTTCTTGGACTTCCTTTGTAGACCAGGCTGGCCTTGAATTCACAGCTATCCACCTCCCTCTGACTCCTAAGTGCTGAGATTAAAGGCGTGTGCCACTACACCTGGCTATAAGATCACTGTTCTAATATCTGAAATATCTTTGGGGATTTTGAGAACAGAGTTTAGAAATATGATTATTAGTTATAAATGAAGAATAGATTCATGGTTAATTTTTTTAATGTGCATATTTTTCTTTTAATAAATCTATACTTTTTGGCTCCTTAACTCTTTAAAAGTAATTAAATCTTTTGAATTTGACATGTGTATTCTTTCTTTCTTTTTTTTTTTTTTTTTTTTTAAGTTAAAGAGGAAAAAGCAAGTTGTTCCAGATAAACCTGTGAAGAAGCAAAAACCTGGTGAGACTTCTAGAGCTCTGGCATCTTCCAAGCAGAGTAGCAGCAGCAGAGATGACAACATGTTTCAGGTAAGGCTGGATTGCATTCAGTCCAGTGGAACAGAGCCTTGATCTGAAGAGCACTAGAAAGTCTTGATATGATAGCACATCACAGTCTCTGTGTTGTAATCCTCTTGACTAGTGATGTTTATTAACAAACAAGTAGGAAGTGAAGGCAGTTTGTTCAATTCTGGGCTACTAATAAAGTCTAGAAGTCTGTAGCTTTGTTATATTTAAACAATGCAAATCTGGATGTTACAGAAATCCAAAAGATTTAGAACTATACATTTGGGAAGCAAATTGGGTAGGTTGGTTGAATATTTGACTGGAAAGTTGAGTTTGACAGTATTTGGGAGAAATGGCCTAACTTAGGCTTCAAAAGAAACAGAAGGCTGGGAGTATAGTATATATGTAAAGTGCTTGTGTAGCATGTTTAGGTCTTGCATATGGGCTTAAGAAAAGGAGAGTGAGTTGAATAAAGTGAGAAATGAAAACACAGGAAAAGGGCTAGTTTTGCATCTTGAGTTTATTATGTGTTTTCAATAACTCAGTATTTGCTTTACTGTTTAAGAATGATCTATGAGATGAAGCATTGTGAGTAAATGATGCTGGGAGATTGCTGTGGTAGTAGACTTTAATCTGTATTCATAAGGAAGAGATAGTGATGATTAAAAAGCTGGTAATGAAAAATGGAGCAGAGGACAGAAGCCTGTGGAGTAGGAGGTAGACCTGATAGTGAATGTGATCCCTTGAGGAGGGTCTTCTGTAGCACAGGACATCTTGGCTGGGAATCATTCTTGTTGGTGTCTGCATATGCTCCAGTAAATAGCCAACCATGAAAGAAAGGGTAAACCAAAGTGAGGATGCAGATGACAGCTGATGAGAAGTTTTCATGGACCATGGGAGAAGAAAGAGGATTTACTTTGAGATAAGATGGTGAAAGAAAACTAAAAGTAGTGGAAGCAATAGATTGGGTGAACATAGTCAGGAGGGAGGCATAGATTAATTATTTAGTTACAAGTTTAAATCCTGTGACTTCTGTGGTTTAGGGGCAAAGGTTAATTTGATAACAAATATAGGTGAAGGTATGTACTGAGGAATTAAAAAGTGCTAGTATTGCTTTGAACGAATAGTAAATTGGATGCTTGCACTGTTCTGTATTCCATTCAGGGTTTGCCAGGTTCTGTAATCCATGTGGAATGTGGTCTGTAACCTCATGGAATTTAAGGGGACCACAGTTACACACACATGCACAGTAAAGATTACAATAAGGCCTGAGAAGTAGTGGGCAGGTTATTTGAGCGAGTAGGTGTGAGAACCTCATTAAAGAAGTGGCATCTGAAGCTTAAGATGTGAAGGTTAAGTGCGCTGTGCAAAGTGTGTGGACAAAGGAAGCATTTTCAAGAACAGGTAATGGACTTAATATCTTGAAGTGGAAAAGAGCTGGAGTTGTGTATGAATTATAGAGCTTTTGTGGTTGAAGCCTGGATAGTTTTGCTGAGTATCAGGGGTCTATTTGGTGAAGAGAATGAAAGGCAGGTCTTCCAGGGCCATTTGAATTTTACTCTTAGGTACAAGAAGAAACTGTTTGGGAGCAGGATAAATGTAAAATTGGCTGTAGCATTTCTTAGTGTTTGTAAAGGGCTGCTTTGCAATATCCAGTTTCATATCTGTCTTGGCTTTTCTTTATCAGTTGTGCTAACTCTGTTTCTGTTTTACTTGTAGAATAACGACACCCCTGGCCTGGTGCATGGTGGGGGAGTCTGAGATGTGGGTTTTGTTATATAGTCCTGGCTGGCCTGGAACTCACTATATAGAGCAGGCTAGATTTCAGTTTTTAGCTGTCCTGCCTCTCCTCAAGTGCTGAGAATACAGACATAGGCTACTGTGTCCTTCTAATCTCTGGCCCTTTAACTTGCGTGGGTCTTTTTACACAGGATCTCACATTTCAGGGTGGCTGTGAACTTGCTGCTGTAGCTGAGTGAGGCTTTGACCTTGTGATCTTCCTGCCTCTAGACCTCCCAAGGGTGGGATCACAAGTGTTATCTTGTCCCTAGATTTTTATCTCTCCTAATAACTCTAACTTTATAAGGAAACCAGAAACTGGATTTTAAAGTTTGTTTTTTTAGAGATTTTTTTGGAAAATGGTTGTTTTTTTTTTTTTTTTAAGGAGATGATTTTCCTCACTAAGGAAAAAAAGAGTTTTGGTTTTTTGTTTGTTTGTTTGTTTTTTGTGTTTTTATTTATTTTTTATTTAATTTTTGTATTTTGAGATAGGCTTTCTTTGTGTAGCCCTGTTTTCTTGCTAGTTCTAGACTCACAGAGACCACCTGCCTTTCCAGTGCTTGCACCACCACGACCAAACAGAGGGCGTAAGGCCATTCAACACGTGTGGTCTTTTGAAAGTGCGTTTCTAGGAAGAACCATAGTTCTTACTTTCAAAGTGCCTTTCACAGAACCATTGATTGCATAATACTAAAGGAGACCTGCATTTTTATTAGTAATAGTGGCTTCATAATTGTATTAGGAAGATAAAGGATGGGGTTTTGGGAAGAGAAAATAATAAGCCCATTGATTTTTATAAAAGTTTTTAAATAGCTGTCTATTTTCTATATTCATTTTTATCAAGAAAATTATATACCACAGATAAGTTATTGAAATCTTATATTAAAAGTATCACTGGGTTAATTGTGTACTAAAGAGCCATCTAAATGCTCTTTCTACTGTTGTTAGTTTTCCTTTGTATTGCTGAGTGATGTCATTATGAATGATTATTTTGTAATCTCTTTTCATTCACCTTGGTTGGGTATTTGGCTTCTTTTTGAGTCTTGAGCTTCTAGGAATAAAGGTTTTGTGATTATTCTTAGTATGCATCTTTATGGATACTTTGGGAGGGGTAAAAATACTTACTTGCTGAATCATAGGTATATATTTGACTTTGTAAGAAACAGTCAGACTATTTTCCAAGTAAGTTGTCCATTTTATTCTATCATTGGCAGTATAAGATTCCAGGTGTTCCACATCTTCGGTGTTATTACATTTTACATAGTCTTTTACATTTTATCCAGATTAGTTTAAAAGGTGTGTATTGGGAACTCAGTGGTTTTATTTTGCATTAATTTTGTGTATTTTTGATAATGTTCTTTGTCCACTTTCACGTGTTTGGAACAGTGTGTCTTCATTTGTTTTTCTCTTCCTATTAAAAAAAAACAAACCCAGACTGATTTACTGAGTTGTAAGGCTGTATTTTGGCTCTAAGCTCTTTGCTTTAATAAGTATAGTGAGTGATCTTTTATTTTAAGCTTAGGAAAAATGGAACCCTTTAAAAAGCAGAGTAGTTTAAAAATGAGTCGGGAAGAAACATGCAGAAAGCCTAAGAGACATAATGAAATAGATTGGGTGAACATAGTCAGGAGGGAGGCAGGCCTCTGATGGTTAGAACCTTTGGCAGGCATCAGTCCTCCATCTTGAAGATGAGGTCTGGCATCCTGGGGTTTTGTTTTCTTTTTTCTTCTGCCCCATGTCCTTTGTTTTGTTTGTTTTTCCATCAGTCGTGGTTAACATGGTCTGACAATTTATTAACGTAGGTACTGTGAAGCTTTTAATTGACAGAGGCCAAATAGTGTCCACTGCATGTGTAAGCCGCATTCTGTTTGTGTCTTTATCAAGGATGAACTTTTGGGCTGCTTCTACACCTTAGCTATTATGACTAGTGCAGTTAAGGACATGGATGTGCGAAAATCTCTTGGGAGACACTACTGCCAGTTTTTTTGGATTTGCAGATATGTGCCTCCTCCAGTTTCAGTCAGTGACAGGGCACGCATATAGTGAGGGTACTGTGGGCTTGGTACCATGTTGTGTAAAGTGTCTTACTAATGTTCACACAGCAGGCTTCTGAGTATGTATTTCTCAGAAGACACCCAGTCTGTTAAGTATTACTACATGAGTGTTATATACCCCAAAGTGGGATTATTGGAACACGTTATGTTTCTGTTTTTGTCAAAGGACATCCATTCTATTTGCTTTAGCAATTGTATTATTTTATTAATATTCATAAATTTAAAAGTGAGGTTGAAACGAGATAGCTCTGGAGGTAGAAATGCTTGTGCAAACATGAGGACATGTGTTTAAATCCTCAGCACCCACATTAGGTGGTTGGATTTGGCTGCAGATCATCTGTAATCTCAGCACTGGGGACAGAGATGGCAGATCCTGAGTACTCTGTGGCCAGCCAATTTAGCCGTAACAGTGAGCTTCTAGTTCAATGAGAGACCCTCTCAAGGCAAGGCAGAGAATAATAAGAAAGACAGCATGAAGCTGAAGGATGAAGTCATTCTCATGCTATCATGATTGGAAAGTGGAGATTTGCTTTGTTTCAGTATGTCTTTTTAAACAGTGATCCTCCCCCACCCCCGCTCTCATTTACAGCTGATTACTTATTTTCCAGGAAGTTGTAAATGTAAATTTGAGAAACCTGTTTTTATGAGCTTTCTTTCTTTCTTTCCCCCGTTGCTAGATTGGAAAGATGAGATACGTCAGTGTTCGGGACTTTAAAGGAAAAGTTCTAATTGATATTAGAGAATATTGGCTGGACTCTGAAGGTGAAATGAAACCAGGAAGAAAAGGTGAGATTTCATTTCTTCAATTTGATGTCAGTGTTGACTGAATGCTTACCTTAAATTGTTACAGGTGTACAGACAGGTTAAACGATTGGCCTTACTCACTTGTACTCATTTGATTCTTTTATAATTGATTTGTCATGACCTAGGAAAACAACAGCCTAATGTCGCTTAAAATTGATTGCTAACTTACTTTACCTTTCTTTCTGATTTTATATCAGTTCTGGGGCAGATTAGGTACTACTTGGAAAACTCTAAAATGAGAAACAGAAAAATCCTTGGTTTAGTGTTTCCTTTGGATTAGCTCCAACAGGATATTCTTTAATACAGAATCTTTGAATTTCTTTGTCCTCTTACTGTTGGTGCTTCACCCCATCCTAAGTTTCTTAGCATGTTGAAACATATTTTATTCTGTCACCAGTGAGCTAGAAGACATTTGTTGAGCCAACTTGTATTTAGTGACTTTTCTTGTGACCAAATACTAGACAAAAGCAGTTTAAGGGAGGAAGGTTTATTTTGGCTCAGTCTGGAGGCATAAGGCACTGGTCACATTGAGGCCCCTGTCAGGAAGTGAAGAGACCAGTGTGTTGGTGCTGCACTTGATTTCCCCCTTTTATCAAGTCCAGGGCCTGAATGGGATGGTGCAACATTCAGGGGGTGTCTTCCTCCTTCATTTTAACCTGTCTGCAGGCACCCTCCTCACACAGTCACAGAGGTGTATTCATGATGGTTCTAAATCCATTAAATTGATAGGCAAGATTAACTGTTAACTTCTCACTCTAGGGAACAACTCGGTGAGACTCATAGACAAAGGCATAAGCAGAAGGGGGACTGTCGGGAAGAGGCGGGTCATTAACAGTAGTACTAGAGAGGGGAGAGGAGTGGAGGTAGAACATGATCAAAATACATTAGATACATGTGCAAAAATGTCATGGTAAAACTGTTGTGTATGATTATGCTAATAACTTAAAAAAATTACCTACTATACAACCTAAAATTTATGGAGTTACATGTTGATGAAAAGCCACTTTCTTGGGCCAGTAAGGTACAGTAAGGACCCATGAGGGAGTAGGAGGGAATGGGTACTGCCTAAAATGTTGTAAACACTGTGGCCCAGCTAGGCCCACCCTTGTACACATGTGTGTACTCATTAAGGAAGTGTGACATCTGTTTGCTTGTTTGTTCTGTGTTTTTTTTTTTGTTTGTTTGTTTGTTTTTGTTTTGAGACAGAGTTTCTCTGAGTTGGCCTTTCTGGCCTGGAACTCAGAGATCTGCCTGCCTCTGCCTCCCAGGAGTTGGGATTAAAGGCATGTGCCATCACTGCCTGGCTATGTGATAGATTTTTAGTAAAAGGAAAAAAATACGCTTCCTTCTCTTCCTGTTGTTAAAGATGGCACTTGTTTCGTGCAGGTTTGGAGTTTGTTTTAAACACTTCCATTTTTATGTTTGCTGTTTAATTCCTGTGTGAGTTTTCATTCAGGATTTTCTGGAGTGGCTAATGCCAGATTTTATTCTTGTAAACATTTATTTAAAGGAATTCAGTTAGCCTCAAAGCCTTTCTACAATGTGCTCATTATATTCTCATTTGAAATTTTATGTTCTCCTTAGCAGTTTCCTAAAAAAAATAATAATACATTGGTTGTGTTAGGTGTTAGGATAAGGTGTCATATAACCTGTTTTAATATATTATAACTACCTTTTGATGTCTAAGTCTCATTGATTAAGAAATTGAGCCTAGAAAATGCAGCAAGTGATGGTGAGGCTGGTTTTGCTTCTGATAGCATGATTCCAGAGTGTAATTGCACCTATAGCTGAATTCTGCATTCTGCCATGCCCCTCATGAGTCACTCTCTAGGGAGTTTCCCAAAGTGGAATGGATGCTTATGGGAGAACTCAGCACAGAGCAGAACACCTTGAATTTTGGTGAAAATATTGAACAAATGTTGGAAGAGACAGGATATAATAATGCCAATGTCTTATGCCAAATCTGGATCCTGACTTTTTGACTGCCTGCCTATATTGTGAAATGTTGTCAAGTTATCATTAGTCTTATTGGTCAAGATAGGCATTATGTAGATGCGTTGTTGGAAGTTAAACTGAGTACAGAATTAAATCTGTGACTAGCAAATATAAAATGTTAGTATCTCATTATAGCTCTCTCACAAAACCTCAATGTTCTAGTATTGTGCCATTCAAAATGGCAGTTTGGGGGCTGGTAAAATAGCTCTGTGACAGAGGGTGTATGTGGCATGTGTGAGGTCTGGGTTCTGTCCTCAACACTAAAAAAATTCACAAAATGGCGGTTTGATACAAATATTTGGAAATATCAAAATCTCTGAGAAGGCTTAATTTTTTTTAACTTGTATTTCTTAAACTTTGTTTAGGTATTGCTTTGAGCATGGAGCAATGGAGCCAGCTGAAGGAACAGATCTCTGACATAGATGATGCAATAAGAAAGCTGTAAAGTCTGAGCCATATCAAACCTGTACTGTTGTAGTTGTTTTAATCTGTCTTTTTACATTGGCTTTTGTTTTCTAAATGTTGTTTTCCAAGCTGTTGTATATTTGGATTGCAGAACAATTTGTAAGGTGAATACTTTGTTTTAAATGTGCATTATTAAAATGTTCTAAGTGAAGCTAATTGTCAACTTTATTAAAGAGGATTGCTTTGTGCTCCCTACCTAGTGTAAAATAAAATCAGATCATTACAATCTTAACTGTTGTAGCCTTTTTTGATAAAAAAAAAAAAAGTTACTGTTTAAGGCCAAAAGAACAACCCCTGTAGGCACTTTGTTGACTTGGCCTTTATATTTAGAAGGATTTGTATCGCATTGAGCTTCTTAGAGGATTGCTTTGTGAAATGCACACTTTTTTCCGACCAGGTTTGTTGAATTTTCCTCCCCAGTACTTCTCCCAACCACAGTACTTTACTTTTCCTTCACTTTCCTTAGTAACTTAGTTCATTGTCAAGTTTTAATCACTCTTTACGCAGATACAGTATGCTGATTTGGAAAGTCAAACTGTCAATATTATTGTCTTCTAAGTCTACTGTGTTAAATATTAGCAGATACCTGTGTGGTAACATGGCTTGTGTGAGAACTCACAAGTGTATGTCATTCATAGTGTTCTGTGCAGGTGTTTCTTAATCTACAGAACATAGTGACTTTGATGTCTGATGAGCTTTTACTTAGTAAACATTCATGCTGGGATGATGTCAAGTCAGATATTAAACTAGATTAGACTTTAGTGAAAATTGTGAAACTTGCTGGCCTACTATTATATTCTAATAAGGAGTGTGGATTATATGTAGTCAGACATGTCACTGAGCTTTAATCTAACAGTTATGTGGCCAGTTTTTAGAATTGGCTGTTTTATAGTTAATCTGGACAAGAGACTTCTAGACTTCATCTTAACTAAGTTTGACAGAACTGTTCATTGGTTTTCATTTTAACCAACTCACTCTGTAGACCAGTCTGGCATCAAACTCAGAGCCTCCCGAATGCTGGGATCAAAGGTGTGTGCTCCATCACTGCCTGGCTTTAGGTAACTGAGTATGTTAGTGCAAATTGATAAAGAAATCTCACTTTTTATTTCTCTTTGATAGGTACCAACATGTTCAAGATACTCCCCTTATGTTGCATTTCATTAATATAATTAGCTTTGTGAAGTAGTCCTTACTTGCCATTTAGAGAAAGGGTAATAAGAACATAAAACTTTGGTGAAGAGGGAAAAAGAATAGGTAAAATTTCCTAGGCCATGAATTCAGAGGACATGTATGTATTTCAGCTATCTGCTTTGTGGAGATGGTGCTGTCACCTGTTACCTAGGCATTACTAGCATAATAAAATCTCCATGTGAAAAGCTTTCTCTGGCATCATTTGTTAGGTTGGTAGCTAAATTCATTCACTAATGTTACAGAGTAGGTATTATACCAGAGTTGTTATTTTTGTATGTGTGTAGAAAGGAGAATTAGGCTAAAAGTAGAGACTTAACTCAGACTGAAAAGAAAGGAGGGTACAGTCCATCTATTTTGTGCTCAGACTCTTCTCTCCTCAGTAACTGTCTTAGTTTCTTTTCTGTTGCTGTGGTGAAGTGCCCTGACAAAAGCAGCTTAAGGGAGAAAGGGTTTATTCTGACACAGTTACTGTCAACAGTCCATTGTCGCAAAGTCACAATAACAGGAGCTCCAGACCTCTGGACACACTGCGTCTGTAGTCAGGAAGCTGAGAGGAGTGATTGCATGCTCAGCTCCCTCTCCTTGTCATTTAATCTTGACTCAGCCCATGAACTGGTGCTGTTCACAGCGGGCAGGTCTTTCCACCTCAAAGGAGTAAGATAATTCTCTAGACATAGTTAAGAGGCCCATCTTCCAGGTGATTGTGACAACACTAACCATAGTTTTCTCCCAGGAAGAAGGCTGGACATGAGGCATGAGTATCTTATGAGTGACGCTAAAATAATTATAATTGCCCTCAGGTTTTGCCCTTTACTATGATCTACAGCAAGGGTTTTCCTCTTTGTCTTTTAGAGGAAAAGCAGCCTTTGGCCAATTTTCATGATCACTGAAATCTGAAATAGAAAAACTATTTTGTTTTGCTTCACAAATACCTAAAAACTTGGGAAATACTACCTCATTACCTAGTCAAGATGCTGTGATAAGCAATCTGTTCTGCAGAATATCTTGGAGACAGCAATTTAGGGATAACTGGAAGAAAATGCATCCTGGTCTGGCTACAAAGGGAAGGAGAAGGGACTGAACATTTATGTAAGTGTGCCTGACAGGAATGTCAGCACAGTGCTTGCCATAAAAGCTTGAATATCTTAAGAACTGTTGAGTTATATTTAGGTATCTCTTCTGAATTTCTTTGTGGTTCACCTTTAATGGAAAGTAATGTAGTAAAACACTATTTTTTTTTTAAGAAAAGCATTTTTCCAGATAAACTGTAGTGAACATGCATATAGTGATAAGTATATAATTCTGTAACTGTGGAATGCCTGTATGCTTTGTTTGATACATCTTCCATGGAGGTGTCAATGAACCTAATACTCCACCTGTGAATATTTTAAATGTTGAAATAAAAACAAGAAATGTACCCTTTGTGTTATCCCATTTTCACACCCCTGAATGAGTAATTTTATCTGTTGAATGGGTTTTAATAGCAAGTAATCTTTCTCTGTGAAGGCTCTAGAGTCTGGATTAGCTTCAGAGTGTTAAATCTGAAAACCTCTGGGACTTGGTGTGGGCCTAATTTTGCTACCACTGATCCAAATGGGAAAAATTGCAAATGACAAGGTCTATACAGACAGCATTAAGTTTTCATCCTGAAAATGCTTTGCAGTCCAATGCCTTGCTATGTCTCTTAACCATTGTTCTATTTCTGTGAAGAAATACCAGGACTAAGCCAACTTTTATAAAAAACAGCATTTAAATGGGGGCTTGCTTATAGTTTCAGAGATTTAGTTTCTATCTTCCAGGCAGGGAGCATGGTAGCATACAGGCAGACACGGTGCTGGAGAGGTAGCTGAGAGTTCTACATCTAGACCTGTAGGCGGCCGGAGAAAAGACACTGGGTCTGGTTGGTCTTTTGAAACCTCAAAGCCCACCCTTAGTGACACTTCCAACACATGACCAAGAATTCAAATATATAAACCCATGGGAGCCATTCACATGCAAACTACCACAGTATTTTCATTCATAAAATCTGTTTCATTCTTGTCAAATTGTAGTTTGTAGAGAGCTCATTTGCCTGTTTATGAACTTGAAAGGGACAAACCCATGGAGAAAAATTTAGGACTTTTTTGATTTTTTGAGACAGGGTTTCTCTGTGTAGCCTTGGCTGTCTTGGACAAACTAGGGACCTTTAACATGAAATTAAGTGTCCAGTAAAAAGTTTAAAAAAAAGTACTTGAAATTTCTGTAGTAAGGGTCAAAGAATAGAATTTTACAAATGTTGAAATTAAAGTTTTTTTTTTTTATGCCTGCTCTAGCTCCCAATTAATGAGACAGAGACCTGTTGTATTTATTAATAAGCTTCACGCACCATCACTGGGCAGATACTGATCTATTCTCAGCTATCTGTGCTATCTTTGACTTGATGACAACTCCCCCACGGTGACCTACTTCATGGCATGGTGACCCTTCCCGTCTACCTGAGACCCACAGACAGGGAATGGAAGTCCTGCCTACTCTCTCTTCTGTCCAGTCACTGGATCTTCAGCTTCTTTATTAACCAAAAAGATAATTTTAATAATTTTTATACAACATTGAGACCAGACTTTTCTCAATAGTGATGACAATACCAGAATCCATTAGCATTTACCTCACTGCAGGTAACAATCTAACAGTCAAATGTGCAAAGATGCATTGTAATTCAGTGTGACTGAAAGTCACCTCTACAAACATGGGATATGTTATATGTGATTATTTACTACATAACAGTCTGTTGATGTCCATTAGGTAAGTGTTGTAGATGGCGATTAATTATTATTGATATGTCTTTTAGTAAAGCTGCAGTTAATCCTAAACAGCTGTTTAACCAAATCACCACATAGAGACTAGGATTTATTTTAGTTAACCTAGAACACAATGCTGGGCAATGGATACTCCATCCTAAACCTCCAATCCGCAGTTTCATACCATTCAGATTCACCCATTACACTTGCTTTTAGTGATATCTTAGGTCCAGTTCATTTCTCCACGTCATTCCAAGATCTCTCCAGCTTCTCTCCTGCTGCTTCTTCTCTTCCTCTGCCTCCTATTCCTTCCTCTCCTCCCACTCTGAACAAGGATGTCCCACCCTCTCCTCTCCATTGCTCAACATTGTGGCTGGTTGTTTTAACTGACATTTTAGAGAACAAATGGTGGCATGTTTACACAAACTTGAGACAGGTAATGCTTAGACTAAGTATCACAATACAATGATTAAAACCAGATATAGTGGGGGAGAGAAATCAGCATTTGAATGAACAAGGGTAAGGTGTACACATTCCAAAAGAACATTATACCCACAAGTAAGTATCTTCCCACATGCGTCTCTGCTCCAGCCCTCCTGCTTTACATAAATTCCTCAGAGTTCATAGTCTCTAGAATTGCTCTTATACTCATGTCAGTCTTTGATTAATAATGACCTGGCCCTGCTTGTTTCTATGTTTCTTGTTTCTACTTATAGGCTTCTTAGAGTTGCAGGCTAGAGTTTAGGTTATTTTCTTCTAACCTGAATTAAGAATTGAGAATTAACTGGCACAGAAAATGTCTGAATTGGGGACAAAGTTTTATTGCCAAGCAATGTAGACTATTGAGGTTGAGTGGGTCCCAGAGCTAGAAAACCACTGACATGGAGGGCTAGGTTTTTGTTTGGTTTCAAGTACCTGCTCCTGGTGACTCATTTTCTCTTCTTCATTGACCCTATGGTGTTCATGTGTCCCTTCTGGCTTGGTGCTGGGTTTCACATTGCTGATACAGTCCTCCATCTTTTGTTTGTGGAAAATAGCTGCAATAGGGTCCCCTTTCCCAGGGCACATGTATACAGACTACTGCTTATTGGGAAGGGTCCCCAAGCCTGCGTTATTGTGGAACGGGAGGGAGAAATTGCAGGTGAAAAGGGAAATAGCCTGTTTTCTGTATCGGCTTGCCCTCTTCCATGGCTTCCAGCAGATTTCTTTCCTGGATAACTTACTGTAATTAGGTGATGATATACATCATTTCTTTTATCCGATTCTGACAAAAATGTTCTTACCTCTGAACTTCAGTTAGGTGGATACAATAATTTTCTTGTTTCAGAAAAACTGGACCAAATACTAATACCATCAAAACCTAGAACGTATCTAAAAATTGTATGTGGTGATGTTAGTGTGTCCCTATAGTGCTAGGAAGTTGCAGTTTTATCTAGCCTATTGAAGATAGAGTCAGCTTTTGGCTTAGTTTTATTTTGTTTCCTATTGCTGTGATAAAATACCCTGACAGAAACAACTTAAGGGAGAAAGGGCTGTTTATTTATTTATTTATTTATTTATTTATTTATGGCTTAGAGTCCATCACAGTGGGGAAGATTTGGCAGGTAGAAGAAGGCATGGGGCAGGAGTGGCAATCTGGCTGATCACATTGCTTCTAGTGGCAAGCAGCAGAGCAAGATCTGCAAGTGCCGCCAGACCAGTGGTGAGGGAAGCTTAGGTGGGGAGAATGTAGGGCAGTAGAGGGATTTGGGGGGGGGGAGGGATAACACTAAGGATGTTTGAGAAAGCCATTTGGAAACACTGACTTCTAAATGTACAAACACATCTATATCTGTCCATCTATCTGTCATTTTGTATGTATCTACCTATGTATCTATGTATCTGTCTGTCTATAATCAAGAGTTTAATTGGAGCTACCTTACATAGGTTGACAAAAAGTCCAGTGTCAAGTATGGGATTCCTCTCCTTGAGTTGTTGGTCAGGGGTGTCCCAGATCCTCCCCACCCTGCCGAAGCCAGCCAGCAGAGTCGAACGGTTCTTGAGTTGGGAGTGAGGATTAAAATTAATAAAATAAACACACAGCACACAGGAAACTTTTTAAAGGTCCAGACTCGACAGCCACAGCAAAAGGCAGGCTGCTGCAGCAAGCAGCAAGTCTCAAGTCTCTGCCTCCTCCTCTGCCTCCAGCTTTCTGACCACTTTATTTTTTGAGGAGTTACTTTTAGCCAGTAAAACATCTCAGAACAATAGGTTAATTTGCACAAGGAGCCTGAGGAAGAGGTGTAACCCTCACAAGCTATCCCACCTGTTGTCACAAACAAAAGGAGATGGACTTGCAAGTTCCCCTCTGCCATTAGTAAAGGCCCCCTAAACGCCATCTCTATGCCGAGATTTAAATATCAAAGTAGGCAGCTGAGTCTCGGCTCCCGACACCACCCCTCCCCCACCACCAAAAAAAGATACCGCTCAGACCCCATTGCTGAAGACATCACATTCTTTGGGAGCAGGATGTGGGGAAATCAGGTTTATATTGACCATGAAGATTTCTGCAGGCCAGCTTTCACAATACCAGCAGGTGTAGTGTAGGCTGTTGGGGGAGAAAAAGCAACAGTTTTACTGAACTGTGAATTCTGTGAGATACTATAGTGACTGGTGTGCCAAGATAATGGTGGTAGGTGCAGCAATGACACAGATGTTAAGGCTTTCTGACTGGAGTGAGGCCCAGTGCATAGGAAAAAATGTACCTGATTCTGTAAATCTGGCCAAGAACTAATGGCTAGGAAGTTCATAGTCCCTAGTAGTGCGTGTACTAGTGCTATTTTGCTAAAGGGTCATGGTATCAAAATATTTTCTAAATTTGCTTCTCCATGAAAGGGTTAGGCTAACTTTGTAACCTATATGTCTTCTAAAGCCTATAGTTTTGAGTTTTACATCCAGGTTAAGCTAAAGCCTCTTAATACCTTTCCAGAGAATGGAGGAATGTGACCCTATCTGTGAGGACAGATATAAAAAAAGGCAAGTAAGCAATGACCTTCACTCAGCAAAAGAAGGACCAGACCCTTGTCTTTGAGATAGCATTTCTTAGCAACAAACCTAGACTTCTTCTGAGTAGCTTTTGACCTCCAGCCAAAAGTCTGTAGCCCCTAATCTTCAAGGATGAGCTAACCACCCCCAACTTCAATTGCAGCTGCACCCACACTTGGCAGGACTGGCCAAGCTTGAGCACCTAAGACTAACCAATTATCTTACTTTATAGCTTCCTCATCCAATCCTAAATTGCCAAGATTGCAACTTCAAATCTCCCGCAATTTTTCTTTTAAAAACCTAAAGGCTTTTGTCTCCCGGTGCCACTCTTTGCTGACCAGCAGGGGTGACCCCATTGTGCAATGGTTAATAAACCTCTTGCTTTTGCAACGAGTCTTGGTCTGGGGGAGTTTCTGGGAAGGGCGCGATCTTGAACTCCTGAGCTGTGAGATTCCAGGCCTTACAATACCTATAACTTAGTGCAGCTGTGTTCTCCTCGGAGAATCTTTGTCCTGTCAACACAGGTTAATACAGAAACTCATAACAATACAGAGTGTCTGTGGCATGCTTGGCTACAGATGGGACATCCATCCAACACCCTCCCCTCTCCTTCCACCAAGGCTCAGGGATCATCCTGGAAGAGGAGGCAGAAAGATTTTAAGAACTACAAGTTAGGGAAGACCTAAGAGCGAGGGAGGACCTTGGTGAAAGTGTCTTCTGGTCTGGACAGAAACATTGTACTTGGGAACTCAGCAGCCTGCCTACGATGAAGCTGGGCAGAGTCTCAGGACAGGGTAGGGGGGCTCATTTGCCTTCCTCTGGTAGCTGAGGAACAGTTAGTGGTTTCTGGGAGAGGGAGAGTCAGTTCTCTTTAAGGATACAACCCTGATAAGTTCACCATGCTCCCCATTATGGCTTGACACCCCTAAGCAATCAGGTGAGCACAAACTGGTCGAGGTGGGTCATAAAATAAATGGAGACATGAAGTCAGGAGTGGCAGTAGGCCTGGGAGGAGTTGGGGTGGGGAGGTTATGATAAATATATTGTATGCAAGTATGACATAATAAAAATGTCTTGAAAATGAAAACCTCAAAGCCCCCTCTCAGTTGACATACTTATTCCAGCAAGGATCTACCTCTTAAAGGTTCCATAACCTCCTTAATCAGTGCCACCAGGGGACCAAGTGGTCAAACATATGAGCTGATGGGAGACATTTCACCTTCAAACCACAACAGTTTTATTTCCCAAAAATGCACGTTGCTATAAGGATGTTAAGAGAAACCCTTAAATACTCTGATCAGCCACCCCATTCAAATTTTGTCTATTTTTCCAATGTTTAGCAAAAGCTTCCAATCCAGGGTCAGGGATCATTTGATTATGCCTTTTGGTTTATTCTGACAGGTCTCAGGTTTTTCCTTGACTTTTACAACTGTCATTTCTGAGATTCCTTAAAGTGAAGATCACTGGGGCTGATGACAAGTGGGGAAAGGTGGAGTTTGTTCAAAAGAGGGAGAAAGAGCATGGTTGGAATATTACGCTGTGAAGTTCAGTATGGGATGGTGGCCCATGCGTAGGATATACAAGAATGTGGGGGAAGGGTGGGCATCTGAGAGGGGATTGAGCCTTGCCTTCTTTTATCACAGCTACTTTCATGTTCCTCCCCTCTTGTGTTTTCCTGGTGTGACTACAGAAGGGCCACCTAGAACATCAGCTCATTTTTATACCCCAGGTTTGAAAGCACCTCCTGGGGTTTAAGTTTGAACTAAAAACAATTTCAGAAGGCTTTCTTCAGAGCTCTTAGTAACAAAGGATTTTTGTTATCCAGGCATCCGTAACCAGATTCATGTTTTACCTGTGACTCATTTCTGCTGCTTTTGAATATGAGAAGTGGCTTCTTGTTCATTCTACAGCCATTAATTATTAGGCAGAGGAGGCTCTTAGAGAAACAATTGGTAATTTCAACACATTTGAGCCCTTCATAGTGCTACTTGGAATAGAAGCCACTCTCATCAGAAAAGCACCCCGGAAAGGTTGATGGGCACACACATTAAAAATATGTCTAAAATTGGTTCTAAGTCTGGGTTTGTTAATTTATTTTTCTATTTGTGTATTTATTTTCTGAGTCAGGGTCTCACTATAGCCCTAACTGGCCTGGAACTCACCGTGTAGACCTGGTAGAATGAGCAGGAATCCTCTTGTCTCTGCCTCTGGGTTGTTGGGATTGAAAGTATGCATCATCATTCCGGTTCACAGCTTTGTCTTCTTTTCTTTTTAAACTCTAGCAATAACTGGGAGTGTGTGGGAGGTCACACTTTAAGAATGCCTAGGACAGCTTCCTTAATTATAGAAAAGAAGTTCAACTAGACTGGCTTGACTTTCTAAAAAAATTTTAGAATCATTACTATATTTATATAACCTACCCCTTACTGTAAACCATTCTGTGGAGAGCCTGGTACACATAAAACATGGGTCAAGAGCCCCCCACTTATTGAGTGCCAGGGTGAAGAATCATAGATAGTAGCAGCTTTTAGGAATTTATTTTCCATTTAAATTTTATTGTTCTACGAGAGAGGAAGGAGCTAGACAACATCTCATACAGGAAGAAGTTGAGGTTTCCAGAGAATAGTTGAACTCTTAATTCCAAAACCTTAAGCCCGTATACGCTTCCGTCCTTGTGTGGCAGGATTCTCTGTTTATTGATTTAGCAATGGACTTTATTGAAGTCACCCTTGCCCTAGTTTTCATTGTCTGGCATCATGAGCTAGGATTAGCATCTGACCCAGTGAATCTTGCTGGGTTTCTTAAATCCATCTCTCGTTTCCCCAGAGCAGCAGAAACAGCAGTTGTCCACACTTCCAGCTAGCTCAGGCGAGCCCTTGCTGATCCATTAGACCAGTGGTTCTTCACCTGTGGGTTGTGACCCCTTGGGAGGTCATAAATCAGATTCACATTACACTTTATAACAGTAGCAAAATTACAGTTAGGAAGCTCATTGAAATAATTTTACAGTTGGGGGTCACTACAACATGAGGAACTGCATCAAAGGTTCACAGTAGAAAGGTTGAGAACCACTGCTCTAGACTAAACTAGGAAAAGTGAATTTCACTATTCAGGTTTCATCCCTGGTCAGAGCTAATGAAGTGGGAAGAGGAACTGTGCTTGAGCATAAGCGCTGTGGTTTCCTTTTGTCCTGGTCTCTGCTGGTTGCCAGGCACCCTGTGCATTGTGCATGTAGAGGCTTAACCATTAATGAAGTTATGCTGGGGAAAAGAAGAAAAATACAAAATCTCTGACCTTGTTTCCTCTCTTTCCACCTTTACACGAATGATAGTGACTCCATCGTTGGGTTTGGACTCAGGCTCTTTTCTTGCCTTCTGAATCCTTTCAGATTCCCTCTTACTCATACATACCTGGCCGGCTGCCCAGTATGTGCATGGCAGCACAGTTTTGGCAGCTTCCTCTGCCTTGGCCAGTGTAGAGCTCTGAGAGGAGAGGGGGGCATAAGTGTGGGCATTTGTGCCTCTGGCTTCCATCCTCCCTTCATACTCACCTTTACTCGCTGAGTCTCACAGAATGGTGACCTCTTGAGTTTCCAACTTATTTTCTTTAGCCAACCCTTTGTCTAAGAGCCAGGAACCTTTGTGACATCTCTGAATTTTCTCCCAGTGGTTACAGAGCAGTTCTGGGACAAGGTCAGGGTTGGCTGTCAGGGCAAACACCCAGTAAGGGCTCCCCAGGTCTCTTCTGTTAAAGTGAGGGCAATGGGTGGAGGGAAGATGGCTCATTTGGGCTGGGAAGCTTAAAACTCCAGATTTTCCTCGACTTTACCTACAGAAACAACCGTCATGTTTCCCTTCCCCCTCCCTTAAGTTAGACTTATCCCAGCAACTCTCTTTTCAGGAGTCTCCACCAGAGACTCTGTAATGAAAGAAGGACCGTTCTCCAGTCTGCACTGAGGAATCTTGGGAGTTTTCTGAGTGTAGTGCCTCTACTATGGACGTAATATCACAGATGACCTTTCTCACTCTTAGTGTTCCGTTTCTTTTTGAGACAGATTCTCATATAGCCCGGGCTGGACTTGAACTTGCTATGTAGCAGAGGTGGACCTTAAACTTCTGCCTTCTGCCTCCACTTCCAGAGTATTGGGATTATAGATATGCGCTGTCATGTGCTGCTGGGGATTGAACCTGGGGCTTTGTGTATGTTGGGTAAGCACTCTACCAACTAAACTATTACACTTCCAAACCCCTAACCCTTACGCTTCAATTTACCAGCCACTTGAACTGGTTTTTGTTTGTTTGCTTTTGTATTTTTGTTTCTTTTTGAGACAGGGTTTCTCTGTTTAGCCTTGGCTGTCCTGGGCTCACTTTGTAGACCTGCACTCAAACTCACAGAGATGCCTCTGTCTTCCTTAGTGCTGGGATTACAGGCGTGTGCCACCACACCCAGCTCCACTGAACTGTTTTTCTTTTTCACTTTGGGCTTGGTTTTATCTCCATAAATTTCAAATCTATGAGAAACTTGAACAAATGGTATGGGATGCATATTCTTCACTCATTTCACAATCTTTTTCTTTTTTTTCGAGACAGGGTTTTACTGTGTAGCCTTGGCTGTTTTGGAGCTCACTCTGTAGACCACCAGTCTGGCCCCGAACTCAGAGATCTGCTTGTCAATGCCTCCCGAGTGCTGGGATTAATGGCATGCATCACCACTGCCTGGCTTATTTCACTTTTTTTTTTTTTGTCTTGCTGTTTGAAATTAAGTTGTAGAAATATATATGCATACATGTATGCTTAGATGCTCTTACTTACACAGTTTGGAGGCAAAGTGCTTTCCCCAAACCTTCTGTGTGGTTTGAATGGGAATGGCCCCCATTGGCTTATGTGTTTGAATACTTGGTCTCAGTTGGTGGAACTTTTTGGGAAGGATTAGAGGACATGGCCTTACAGGAGGTTGAGAGTTTAGAAGCCCAGGCCAGTGTTAGTCTCTCTGCCTCGGCTAGCTAGCTTTTCTCTGAGAGGTTCCCCGTGCAGCCCGGAGTGGCCTCACATTCACAAGCCTCCTGTTCAGTCACGCAAGTGCTGAGATTGCAGGTTTTCTCTGTCTCTGTCTTTACTTCATTATTAGTTTATGATGAAGTGTACAGTTTGGGGGTAGCCAATGGAAGGGTTGGGGGAGCATCTTTGCCTTCCCTGAGGGCTCCCCGCTCCTGACACATCCACACAGGCCTGGAGCTACCCCACTTAGTGCATTTTTATGGAGTGCTTTAGCTTCTTTTCCTGTTAATGTGACTAGACACCCTGACAAAAGTAACTTGAGGGAGAAAGGGTTTGTTTTAAGGTCACAGTTGGCAGAGTGTGTTCCTACCACATTTAACTCAAGCTTAGTGGCAAACAAGGTAGACGTTAGTGAAATATGGAAGTCTGAGTCTGAACAAGCCTGAAACAAGGCCAGAACAGATACACAACGTAGAAATCAGAGTTTTGATCCCAAGTGCCCGGCTGAAAACCTTAATACACAAGGTGATGTCACTTGGATATAGGCAGGTTTCATTCTTTTTCCTGTCGGGTGCAGAAGTCTTTCATAGAGGAAGAATCCACGGAAGAGATCTTGAAGAGTTATAAAGGTGTCAGGATGAGGAAATACTGGCCACTCTTATGCTAGGCTCCTCAGAACTGGAGTCTCCATTTGTGACTGGAAAATTTGGACTCTTCGTTTGTGCTTTTTCTGTAGAACCAGTAGATGTTTAAACATAGGTATGTCCTGTGTTGCGGAAAGCCACCTGTAGCGGTTTTTTTCTTAACTCTACTTTATTTGGCGTGTTTAGGCCTCCACTGCCTTTTCATTACCCCCCTCCAACCTTAAGTAGAGAGAGAAAAGGTTAGTGGGGAGAGGAGGCCCAGACCCCTTTACTGTTCCTGGCTGTTAGAGTCAAGGAGTTCTTTTAGGGCTCTATAGCAATCTATAGCGGACGCAGTTAGCAGTTTCCTCCACGCTGCTACACCCTGAAGCATTTCTGTCTGTCTGTCTGTCAGCTCCAAACCACCACACTGTCTTCGGCCGAACTCCACACTGAATGCCATCATCACCTCTTTTTTATCCTCCTATTTATACTTGCAGAGTCCTAGACCACTCTCTCCATTCGGCACGTGTAAGGCGGTTACCAGCACTGGGGATTCAAGTAAAAGCATATTTACATAACATACAAAGAAACCAAAACTTCCGTTACAGTCCTGTGAGTGGTTGCTGAGGGAGTTACAAGTGTTATGAGCTATGTATTAATACTGTGTACCAGGAGTTTCTTGCAGGCTCTGGATCACACTCACGAAAGTTCATGCAAGGCATTGGGAAAGTTCCTGCTTTGCGTCCTCCGAAGAGGCCTGCAGGCAGCAGGGAGAGACAGTCCTTCACCTCCACCTAGTGTCGGCCACGGGAATGGCATGCTAACCAGACCGGTCAAACTGGTCAAAGATTTGTTATTTGCAATCAGCTCCGCAACAGAACTTTTGTTTAAATACAACAAAAATTATATGACAAACAAAATAAAGTATAATTTTTATTATTAAATTCAGCAAGCTGTAACATTTCAATACATACAACTTCAATAAAAAAGGCAAGGAAAAAGAAAATCGTGTTTGCGTCGTTCTTAAAACTGGAGAGTTAGGATATGATGGCCACTTCATCATATTAAAATGCTCTAATGTAATTTTGAACAAATGCCATAAATATAAATACCGCTTTACTGTAGCAAATGAACTCATTTCTTTTAAAAATTTATCTAATTTAGCTGAGTTTGGTGGTACCTGTAATCCCTAAATTTAGGAAGCCAGGAAGATCAGCCTGGGTTACATAGTAAATTCCAGGATAGCCCTAGCTACAAGAGCAAGATATTATTTAAAAAACTGGGAAAAGAGCCATTGTACATTAGATTTATGACCTTGTTACTCATGGGGCTAATGTATAGCTTAGGTTTTGAAAAGATTACTTTGTAGCAGAGAAATTGACTCACAGGGTACATTAATGAGAGCTGAAAATGCTTTAAGGACATCATAGCAAAGAGCATTCATTCTAAAATCTTATGTAGAATGAAGCAAGATAACATTTTTTTTGTTAAAAAATGATTTATTGGTTTTATATGCATTAGTGTGAAGGAGTCAGAGCACTTGGAATCAGCATTAACAGACAGTTGTGAGCTGCCATGTGGGTGCTGGGAATTGAACCCAGGTACCTTTGGAGGAGCAGACAGTGCTCTTAACCACTGAGCCATCTCTCCAGCCCGCAAGATAACATTTTCATAAGTTATCTCTAATCCTAGATTAGTCAATTTGAATAACTTTCCCTATACTTTAATAAAGTTTATCTTTTGATGACAGAAGTAATGAATTCGAGATTTGTCTCCACTTTTGCTGATGGATAACAAAATCCCCACCCTCATAGACAGTTCTGAAGGGCTGTTTTTAAGTGATAGTCAATATTGTTTTTATCCAGAATACATCTTGTCTACAAGCTCTAACTTGTTTTGGTTCTTAGATATTTACCACTGAAAAATATGTTGTGTGAAACTCTTAAAATAATTGAAATTCTGAAGCTGTCAGGAAGATCAGTGAAAAGATGAAAAGATAGGAAAAGATGGAAAAAGAGGAACGGTGGGAGCCACACTCGTGAAATCTCAGCAATCTGACTGCCTAAACATGAGCTGAATAGGGAGGACACAAAGAGACATGCTGACTTGGGTGGGTGCAGTGTGTGGCCTACAAGAAGAACTCAAGCCACGATGGAATGCTGAGAGCAGGAGAAATGCTCTTCTCCAGGGGAGAGCACACCAACTGGTCACCCAATGCCAACAGCCAGCCCTGATGACATGCATCCACGTCCCCTCACACGGACGCAGCAGGCTGTAGTTACGGATTTAGGGATATGTATGTACACAAAAGAGAAAGTAAAGATAGTGAATTAAAAGGCTGATCTGAAAGAGCAAGGAGGGGGATGTGGGAAGCCTTGGAGGGAGGAAAGGGAAGGGAGAAATGATGTAATTAGATTATAATCTCAAAAAATTAAAGAAATAAAAGGATACAGCTGTTCGTTCACTTCCTTAAAAAGTGTGAAAGGGCTTCCTAGGCTAAGAGTTTATTTCAGACACTCACCAGGCCTCTGCACAGTAACCGGGGCACTGCAGCCTACAACTGTAGCCGGATGATCAGGTGGTATAACATTGCATGGGAAGTGAACATTCTAGACTTCAAAGAATGTGATTTTATTTTATTCACAGGGTTTTGGTTTTTTTTTTATGTCACGAATGCATGGTGAAGTTGGCACTTCCTCAGTGAAAGAGGTGGAGGATCGCATTGGTTTACCACATGAAATCCCAGAAGAAAATGGCGTACAGCAGCATTGATTTTTCAGTGGTTCAGAAAGACTCCAGTGAAAGGTGTGATGTTGAAAGTCGGGGGATCAGAGTAAAGGCAGATGGAATCTACAATCACATATTTTTACTCATCAAAGTCTGTGGTAAAATATAATTGAAGCCGGGTGCGGTGACCCATGCCTGTAATCCCAGCTCTCTGGGAAGTAGACTCAGGCAGATCTCTGTGAGTTCGAGACCAGCCTGGTCTACAAATTGAGTCCAGGACAGCCAGAGCTACACAGAGAAACCCTGCCTCGAAAAACCAAAATCAATCAATCAATCAATAAATTTATTTTCTCTCATGCATCTGGACCTCTGTTTCCTCTTCCTCCACTGCTCCTAGTCTCTCTCCTTACCTCTCCTCTCTCCCAGATCCTCTCTTCAGAAAAGAGCAAGCCTCCCAGGGATATCCACCTTACATAGTATAACGAGTTATAATAAGATTAGGCACAAACCTCATATCAAGACAGATGAGGTAACCCAGCAGGAGGAAGACAAATTGCCAAAATCTTACACCTGCTATTTTGGTTTTAAACATTAGTAATAAAAAGATAAAATTATCAAGCAATAAAAAAATTACTTTCCAAATTTAGCTGGTAGTGTAAAACCGCACATTAAAACAATTAACTTGCCTAACAACTACAATTAGCATCAAGATAATAAGTTATAAAAACGTGTTTCCATTTCTGATACGTATATATGCTTTAGGTTTGAACTGGCGATACAAACAAATAAATGAAACTATTCACATTGCAACTGCCGCTGCTGTCTCTCTGCTCAGCTCAACCTGAGGAGTGTGACCTTACCATGGCTACTCAACAGATCCCACGGCGCTGACGTTTCTAGGCGCCTCTCTCATTTCCTGGACTTTCTGAACCAGTAACATACATACATACTGGTCTGCACTGGCGTGAGGAACATCTTCTCTTCTTGGGAATTTAGGAAATGATCTTGGAGCAAGTCTGCATCAAAAGCAGTTGTTACTGAAAACTGGCTCTCCAAGCCCTGGGGAGGCTGAGCCACAGCATGGCAAGTGTGGAGCCTGGCTAGCATAGTGTGCTTCTGCTTGTCTCCCCTCAAATACCTGAAGACCCCAAACCCACTTCAGGAAAATACAGACAGAAGTGTGGCCAAAACATTTTAGAACCTACCTGCTTGTTTATTTTTAGTTTCTTAAATATTTTAGTAATCTTTAATGTTTTGATAAACAGAATGAAAGTTTATGTGTATTTTACGCATTTAAATACAAAGTGTACAAAATAGTGATTAAATTATTATTAATATTACACGTAGTTTTATTTACTAATTATGTTTTGTTTTTAGGTAGGGGTCTCCTGTAACTCAGGCTGGCCTAAAACTTGTTATGTAGTTGAGGATGCTCTTGAACTCCTAATCCTCTTTTCTCCACCTCCAAGGCCGAGTATACATATCTATGCACTGAAAGTACTGTTTTATGGGATGCTGGGCATCAAATCCAGGGTTTTCTGCATGCTGGGCTCGCACTCTACCAAAGGCGCTCCACACCAATTCTAAGAAAGTTTGACTTTGCAACCTAAAAGGCTTTTCCCCCTGTTATCGTGACAGTATAGTCTAATAGCTTTATCTACAGTGTAAAAGAAAAGCACATCCATTCTGTTACACTGTCCCCTTTCTTGGGACTTCTGAAAATGCCAGCAAGCAAATGTTTCTCAAATACTGATTCAAACAGCTTTGCTTTTCCAGCCCGGCCCTGTGAGTCATTGGGGACCACCGAGAAGGCTTACCTGGTAGCTCTGATGCTTTAGGACGTTAGCCTCCTGTCCTAGTCAGCGTTCTGATGCCGTGAAGAAGCACCATAACTGCAGCGATAAAGGAAAACATTTAACTGGGGCTGGCTCACAGTTTCAGAGGTTCAGTATCGTCATGGCAGGAAGCGCGGTGGCACACAGGCAGACACGGTGCTGGACAGGGAGCTGAGAGTTCTACCTGTGGATTGGCGGCAGCGGAAGTGAATGCCATACTGGACCTGGCTTGAGCGTCCGAGACCTCGAAGCCCGCCCCCAGTGACACACTTCCTCCATAATGACACACCACCCCAAGAAGGCCACACCTCCTAACAGCACCACACCCTGTGGCCCTAGGAGGGCCTTTTTCCTTCAAACCACCACACTGCCGTGTTTGTGATTTTACATGGGACCAGTCAGTGTGGTTGTCTGGTTTTGGTTTTGTTTGGTATTGAGTTCTTTGGGTTTGTGGAACAGGAGAGCAGCTAGAGCAGCTGAGTGTATGCAAGAGAATACAGCGTTGGGTAGGGGATGTAAGGTGGGGAGAGACGACAGCGCATATTTGAGGGAGGGTTGATGACGGATACTGGAAACACGGAATGCCAGCGGGTTGGAGTTCTCTGTGAAATAAAGAATTGGAGCAAGACTTTGGGTAAGTAAGCTAGAGGGACGTATCAAGTGGATGGCAGTATAGTATGGGGCTTTGATTTTACATTTCAGAGGGGGTTAAGAGGAGGCAGGGAAAAATCTGCCTTAGAGGGGCAGGCTATGGGAAGGAGAGACTGGAACGCCGAAGAGCAGGTTATCTCTGATACATGAGAAGATGACCAGCAGGTTGAACAGGGACAGAAATGTGGGAATTTAGTGAGAAGTCACTCTGCCGTCACGAACGCCAAGTCATTTGCTTAAAAAGACTTAACGTTATTGGAAATAATTTTAATTATTCGTACTCTAGTTTTTTAAATCACGTATTTGGGTTGTGTGCGTGTGTGCAGTGTGCCATGGGGAACACTTGGAAGGCAGAGAACAAGGTTGGGAAGCAAGCTCAGGTCCGTGCTTGGCAGCGGTCACCTTTCCCTGCTGAGCCATCTCCTCAGCTTCAGACCTTCAAATGCCAGGTCTTGGCTGGAGGGCTGGCTCAGCGGTTAAGAACACCATGGCTCTTGCAGAGGACCTGGGTTCAATTCCCAGTAACCATACACTGGCTTGCAGCCACTGTAACTCCAGTCCCAGGGGATCTGAAGCCCTCTTCTGACCTTTGTAGGCTCTATACATCACACACACACACACACACACACACACACACACACACACACACCTACACATGCAGAGGCTTGGGAGGTTGAGGCAGGAGAACCAGAGGTTCAAATCCGGACTGCTACTGTGTTAGTTCAAGGACAGGTCAAGCAAAAAAAAGAAAAAGGGTACAGGAGGGCTAGGGTATAGTTCAGTGGTAGAGTGCTTGCCTAGCACGCAGGAGGTCTTGGCTACATCCTGGGGGCTTGTACAACTTGTGTGACCCAGGGGAAGAGGAGTGAGGCTTGGTGACACTGATGATCTGACTTTGTTCTTCAGGGTGTGGTTCAGGACCCAAAAGCACCTGCCCTCCCTGGGAGCTCATTAGAAATAAAGATTTCAAAGATGGGTGTGGTGGCACACACTTTTGGATGGATCTCTGTGAGTTCGAGGCCAGCCTGGTCTACAAATAGAATATGAGGACAGCCAGGATGATTACCCAGAGAAACCCTGTCTTGACTCTAGGCTTCCTCAAGCAGGATCTGTGTGTTCAACAAGATCACCAGGTCACCTGTGAATGCCGCAAAGCTTGTCAGCACTGTCTAGAAAACTTCGAGCAGACAGTTTAGGATGCAGCTGCGGTGTGTCATGGATGTCAATTCTCTTTTGCAAAGTGTGCAAGTCACGGTGGTACCCACGGGTGAGCAAATGGAGGTATGCGCTGGCTCACTGATTCTCTCCCAGTGGGACTACAGACAGTGAATTAGACAGATGGGATCTAGTGAACTCATGGTCAGGATGACTGGACTTTACTGATGAGATGACCCAGTTCACTCTTGTGGCTGACTCCACACACCTTTTCTTTCTTTTTTTTTTTTAATTAAAAATATGATTTAAAAATAGTATGATTGTATATGTATGTCCTATGTGATGCCCAAGAAGGCCAGAAAAGGGTGTTAACTTTTAGAACTGGAGTTGTAGATGGTTGTGAGCCACCATGTAGATGCTGGGAACTGAACCCTGGCCCTCTGCAAGACAGACAGTGCTCTAAACCACTGAGCACTCTCTCTAGCTCTCATCATTTGACCTTTATAAAGAAATGGTCGTTTGTTCTGCAAGATGTCAGTGTGTGTGTTTGTGTGTGTGTGTGTGTGTGTGTGTGTATACTTGTGAGATGTGTTTCCTTCAAGTTACAGGCAGACCCACCTCTGAATGGATCTCCTGAGTGCTGAGATTAAGGGTGTGAGACGCCATGCCCATCCCACACGAACATTCTTTGAATAGTGTGTCCTGGCTAGGTTCATGTCAGCTTTAGACAAGCTGGAGTCATCTGAAAGGGGGGAACCTCGATGGAGAACGTGCCCGAGTACCGCTCAGCTTAGTGACTGACGGGAGGGCCCTGCCTGTGGTGTGTGGTGCCATCCCTGGGCTGGTGGTCCTGGGATCCATAAAGCAGGTTGCGCCATGTTGCGTGATGGAGCCAGTAAGCACCCCTCCAGGGCTTCTGCATCAGCTCCTGCCTTCAGGACCCTGCCCTGTTTGAATTCCCGCCCTGACTTCCTTTAATGATGAACAGTGCTGTGGAAGTGGAATAAGCCTTCCCTCCCAGGTTCCTTTAACCCTAACTTGGACATGGTGAATTGTTAATGAGACGAACTCAAACGGTGTCGCTGTTCTATCAATGACTTTTCGGCTGTCGGGATGAAATGCCTTGGCCAAGGCAGCCGGTAGAAGGGAAACTTTATTTGGACTTGCAGTCCGTAGAGGGTTAGAGTCCATGCTGGAGGAGCAGAGGCGTGACAAGCAGCAGGCCTGGTAGCAGGAACAGGAAGCTAAGGGCTCACATTTTGAACCTCAGGCAGGAAGCGAACATAGGAATCTGGGAGTGGCTTTAGTCTTTAAGCGCTCAACGCTAGCCTCTGTGACATACTTCCTCCAGCAAGGCCACACTTCCTAAGCCTCTCACGCTGCACCGTCAACTGGGGACCAAGTATTCAAACACCTTAGGCTACGGGACACACCTCATTCAAGCCAATACAAGCCTTATGCCAATTTGCCCAAACAGAACCCGTGCTCTAGAGCAGTGGTTTTCAAACTGTGGGTCGGGAACCACTTCCGGGAGTGAGGACTCAGTTGAGGCCACAGGAAAACAGGCGTATGCATTAGGATTCACAGCTAGCAAAATTAAGTTATGAAGCAACAACGAAAATAATTTTATGGTTAGGGGTCACCACAACGTGAGGAACTGTGTTAAAGGGTGGCGGCACCAGGAAGGTTGCGAACCACTGTCCTAGAGGATCTTAGGCCATACTTTTCTCCTTTCCTCTCTAGCAAGGACGAGATGGTGTGTGCTAGCTGGCTTATCTCTGTAAGGAAATATCTGAGAACTTTCTTAAAGGGAGGAAAGAGTTTAGCTCCTGGTTACAGAGTTTTCAGTCTGTGGTTGGCTGGCTCGTAGCCTCTGAGCCCAGGGCAAAGCAACAAGCCTGTGGAGGAGCAGACGCTCACTTCCTGGCTTCCAGGAAGCAGGCAGAGAGGAAGGACCGGGCATGAGATGCTCCTCAAAGGCTTGGCCTTTACTGATGAGATGACAACGCTGGAGCTTTCCTTACATTCCCGTCTTCTAAATGTCCTGCTTCTATTTGTGGCCACCGTTTTTCTTTTCACTGATGAACACTTAAGTATTAAAAACAGGCTAAAAATTGAATTTCCTTATGTGTTTGAAGAACACGTAAGAACTTTTTTTCTGTGCTCTCTTTGCTTTTTAACAAATTTTGTTTTAGTGGTAGTAGTTGGAAATAAAATAAATTTATAATTTAAACAAAATTATAGAAACTCAGTGTAATCAAATAGCCTAAGATCTATATAGTATATATATATTCTTTTTTGCCAGAAGGTGGTAGCAAAGCTACAGTCAGACCTTGAATAAAATTTTTAAGTGTCACCACTCAGTGGAAAACCAAAGCAAACCAAATGAAAAGAGAAAACAAGAACAAAGTAGACAAACAATGGACTATCATCTGTTTAATTTACTCATATTTTCATTAAGTCATGTTTTAATAATTCAGCATTTTGTTTTTAAAAGCTATAAAATAAGCATAATTCTTACCTCCTAAACATAGTAAAATGAGTGCATATTATTTTGAGTTGAAGAGTTACTTTTTTTCAAGACAAGGTTTCGCTATGTAGCCCTGGCTGCCTTGGAACATGCTCTGTAGCCCAGGCTGGCCTCCCTCTCAGAGATCTGCCTGCCTCTGCCTCCTGACTGCTGGGATTAAACGTGTGGGCCACCACTGGCCTTCGGGTCAGAGGCTTTTTTGGCTTAAATTTTTTATTGTACTTATTTATTGTGTGCATGTATGCCTGTGACACATGCGAGTCACAGGGGGAGAGGGAGAGCGTGAGAGAGTGCAAGCATGTGTGTTCATGCCACAGCAAGCATGCGGAAGTCAGAAGACAATTTACGGAAGCCGGTTCTCTCCTTCCACAAGGTGGGTCTTGGCAAGTGCTTTTCCTGCTGAGCCACGTCTCTGGTCCTATAAGCAAAATGATTTTATTGAATTAACTACTTTGTGCTGTGAGAGTTTATTTGGAGGTTTTATCAGGGGAGGAAAGCTACTGTATGCCCTTGGCCCTCCTCTGCTGGGGAAGGTACGGCCAGCAGGGTGGCTTTGGGAGGGACACACATGTGAGGGAGGATGGGGCCTCAGCCTAGCCAGCCAGATTATCAAGTCACCCTGGCAACCAACAGTGTGACAGATGTCACAGCCAGATCATTCTCACCCTGCTTAATTACTAGGAAACAGCCTCCCTCCCAAGCTATGAACTAAAGGTGCATAAAAATGGCCCAAAACATTTTATTTTACTTGTAAAGATTTGTTTATTTTATGTAAATAAATGCTTTATCTGCATGTACACCTGCATGCCAGAAAGAGGGCATCAGATCTCTGCATAGATGGCTGTGAGCCATGATGTAATTGCTGGGTATTGAACTCAGGACCTCTGGAAGAACAGACAATGCTCTTAACCTCTGAGCCATCTCTCTAGCCCCTGGCCCAAAACGTTTTTTTTTTTTTTTGGCCCAAAACATTTTAAATAATAGAGTGGAAGTAATTTTCAGTTTCTTCTTAACGAGTACTTTCAGCTAAGCAGTAAATGATAAAACCCCACTGAATCATGTTAATGAAGACACGCTCAATCTGGCTAGATTTGTGGGGTTTTTGTTGTTGTTGTGTTTTTTGTTTTTGTTTCGAGACAGGATTTCTCTGTGCATCCTGGCTGTGCTGGAATTCACTGTGTAGCCCAGGCTGGCCTGGAACTCAGAGATCTGCCCACCTCTGCCTCCCTGAGTTCTGGGACTTACAGGAGTGAGCCACCACACCCGGCCATGATCAATTGTCTTATGATCCTGTGATTGGCATATGGGGATCCAAACCTGCCTGATGTCACTGCTTGCCTTGCTGACTCTGTGTAACCCTGAACCCCAGCCCTTGCTGATATCACCAGTATACACTTAACTTCCTGTCCGTCAAGCCCTTCCACAGGGTAGCGTTGTTTTTCTCTGCATAAGACAGCAAAGGTGCTAGCTGTGACAGATCCGGCTGTGTGTCACTGGATGCAGCAACCTTGGTGGTAACATTCCCGGGGCTTCACGTCAGGTTCAGGTGAAGTCCTCCATCCTAGGAACCGCTGGCCATGGTACTGGCAGGAATCAAATACACTGGGCCCAGGCCACACTGAACTTGGTGCTATGGGCCTCCAGTTCTGCCTTTCCTTTTACTGGTTGTCCTCCTCTTACCACAGCACCAGACTCAAATGTGTTGATGTATTGGATTTCTGGCCCATTAGCTGGTCCATGAGGTCACCATGGCAGGAGCCCCAGCTGACAGCATCATAGACAGTGGTGTGAGCACTTGCTGATCTATACACTGGCTTTCTTCAGTGTAGGTCAGCTGTGAGATGGTCCAACCTGGGCTCTCACGGGTCACATTCAGATCAGGCGGGAGAGCTCAGCGCACAGATTTCACTGAAGAATCATGTCCCGAGTGTTCATGGATCTCCCAGGTGCCATTTTCCTCCTTCCAGATACTGAGTTCCTAGTCACAGGAGCATGGCGATTCCTGAGTATTGTTTGTCATGGAATGGTACTCAGACTATTTTACACACAGCTTTCTTATGACCCTTACAGTTGGCTTTGAGAATCTGCTCACCACTTGGGCACACTATAAAAATCTGAGGTTTATCTGAGGGGCAGGCCACTAGAGTCCATTTGGGCACCATGCTCCAAGGGGCAGGCAGCAGACATTCTCACCGGAGCTGTCTACAGTGTTGGTTAGACACTAGAGCTAATGGTGGCCACTAGGCCTTTGATATGGCAGCTTCAAGCTGTTCCCCAACAAGTCTCCTCCGGCGTCAGACTCACTGAGGCAAAGGCTCTTTGTTAAGTTAAACTTTCCTTCAGCAGTGCTTTCTGCCTAAGAGACAAAGATGGAATTGATGGTCAACTAAAAAATTCGTTGTGTTCTATAAGTTCTCACAATGGTGCGACACTTGGTGTCAAATCATTCAACATATTTTCCAGAAGGGAAGACACTGAGGTTAAAGATCAAAAAATGGTCTCTACTGACATTGTCATGACTGATATGAGAAATACTGGGCTAAAGAGAAGAGAAAACCCTGAGAAAATGCTCCTGTTTTCTCTCTTGTTCAGAGTTTTCAGAATTCCTTTACCTCCTGTCACCCACTAGTGCAATGTCCTCTCCTTCCCTTCTTCCTTTTTTTAAAAAATATTATTTATTTATTCACTTTACATCCTGATTTGCAGCCACCTCCCAGTTGCCCTCACATGCCTCTCCGCTTTATTCTCCTTTCTCCTTCTCCTCATGGAAGCGGGATGTTCCCCATAGAGACCAACCCACCCTGGCACATTAAGTCACTGCAGGAATGGGCTTATCCTCTCTCACTGAGACCAGACAAGGCAGCCCTGTGAGGGGAATAGAATCTAAAGGGAGACATCAAAGTCAGAGACAGCCTCCACTCCAGCTGCTGGCAGAGCCACATAAGGATCACCCTGCACATCTGCTACATATGCGCAGGGGGCCTAGGACCAGTCCGTGCATGTTCTTTGGTTGGTGAATCAGTCTCCACAAGCCCCCATGGGTCCAGGTTAGCTAATTCTGTAGGTCTTCTTGTGGAGTCCTTGACTCCCTGGCTCCCTCAATCGTTTCCCCAACTATTCCATAGGATTCCCCTAGCTCTGTCAAATGTTTGGCTGTGGGTCTCTGCATCTGTTTCCATCAGCTGCTGGGTGATGCCTCTCAGAGGAGTTATGCTAGGCCCCTGTCTATATGCATAGCAAAATTATCATTAATAGTGTCAGGGATTGGTTCGCTCCCATGAGATCTTCCCTTTTTCTTTACTGAGCTGACTATATACCAGGCTATGAGATTCTGAAATAACTGCGACCAAGATAAATAAGGATCCTGCTTTATCTTCTAGGATATGCTAGGGTGTGGCGTTACCTAGAAGAACTCTCTGAGATGGTAGAAATCAAGTCTATAAACTCTGGGCAGGAATCATGATTATTTACTGTGCTGTTTAGTAGAGTACCCCTCAGTAAGGGCCTCAGTTCATCTCACTGTTGGTAGCACTGGACTTGGGAGGTTTCTGCTAGCTTTAAAATTCTGTAATTCTGTTTCCACAGAATAAAATTCCACAAATTCCTCTGGCACAGAGCTTCAGTGTCCAGCGTCCCACTGGCTTTAGTGTCAGAACATTTCATGAAAATACTCAGAAAATAAGCCATAGTCCATGGCACAATTTCTAGTAGGTGCAGAGGGCACCTGAAACAAGGAGGTATGCCTCAAGGAGGCTCCAGTCTTAAGGATGCCTCTCTGTATATGAATTCTCAGCCAAGCCCTGGGAGTATCCTGAGGGAAGAATAAAATCACTCACAATCAGATGCAGGATACTGTACCTCTTTGACATCTGAGTTTCAGGGATGACCTGAGCGTTTGGATGGGAAGGTATGGTTTGAGGGTTTACACTGCAAGGTGAGATCCCAATGACTATCTCAGAATCTAAGACCTGCCACTGTCACCGGCCTAATGCGGAGCAAAATCTAACAAAAACCTACCTTATAATGTGATATTGAGTGGGTCATGTAAATCATTGAATAGTAACCTGAAAGTGAAAACCGGTCACAGAAGTATACGTGAAAAACAGTTCCTGTTAAATCCCGTGTCCTCACCACAAGCGGGCCTGCGGAAGACGAGCGGCTGACTAAACCAGCTCGCCGTGCGATGCTAGCTGCTCTATGCCCACATCCAAGCCCTGGGTTAGAATTTGGTACTCGCTTAGAAAGATCCTCAACAGGAGGTTCTGACTGCGTTTTAGAAGAAAGACTGGACACCAGACAAAGAGCACCGCCCAGCTTTGGGTGGAGTCTGGAGCAATCTGCCTTTGATTATTTCTTCTTGCTAAGTGGAGTCTGCCTTTGATTATTTGTCCTTGCTAAGCACCCTGTGTCTGTGTTCTCCATTTTGATGCTTCTGGAGGGTCCCTGCTTTTCATGGGTGTCCTAAGTAGACCCTGTGTTCTCTCAAGAAAATCCCCAAAGTCAATATGTCCCTCCTCCATAGAGACTTTTTTTTGTCCTTTATCTCTCAAGGACCTTCTCTGCTTTCTAGGATGGCTCATGGAGCACTTACCATCACATTTTGCCGTGCCCAGGGAAGAGTAACCAATGCTTCAAATGTTCTAGAAATTTTTGTGTTTTCCCACAGGTGTCCCTCTCAGTGATTTGAAGACAAGATGGCCAGCCTTAGAGAAGATGTCTAAAGACTTGTTGCTTTTTTTTTTTTTTTCAATGCAGTTTATTCAGGAACCTTGAACAATCATCTGACCCTGGGGAAAGCCAGCCCACAGCTTAAATAGCCTCTGGGTAGCCAACCCCAGCGTGCCACGTGGGCAATGCAGATAGGTCCACATACATGGAATCAAGCCAGATCCTCAGCCTTAGCCAAATGTGGAGTTGTTCGTGACAGAGAGCACTCACCATTAGGAAGGTGGAAGGCGGAAACCAGCTCCATCTTTAAGGCGGGGCATTACACAGCTCTCTACAGTTCCCCCTTTTTGTTTTAGACGCATCAGGCAAGAGTAGAGGTCTGATCTCTGATATTAGAAATAAATTGGGACTTTGTACCGATGTTCATTTAGGTGTCATCCACCCAAAGAGCATCTGACCCATCCGATACCTTTTTCTCAGAGGCAGGACCTGGGGCATCAACCCGCATGCAATCAGACATGCTCTTCTTTGGGTTGAAAGCAGCTGACCCTGAGTGCAGTGCTTAGCCTCGCATCCTGAGCATAACATTTTAGCTCCCATGCTTAGGGAGACTGTCCTGCTTCAATGGCTGTAAAGGCCTGAATGGTCATGGCTGCATTACGCTGTTGTGAGACTCTAATCTTGCATATATACCACAGGCAAACCAAGGAGACCAACACCAGAAGGCCTGCTAACATTCCCATGCCCGCCCATTCCTTCAGATGATTCATGGCTGCAGCAATCCATGATGATAATCCTGTGGCTAGTCCTGTGTCCACTCTGGTAGAATTTACCGTGACAATGGCCACTCTCAGCTGCTCCATAGTAGTATCGAATTCTCCAGTCCAATTACCTAAAATATAGCTAGACAATTGTTTAGACAGATTTGCAGCACAGGGAAAATTCTCATGTTGTATGCTAGTGACACAAAGTCCAGCATACTTCCATTGACAGCCAAGTTGAGCGATTTGCCATAGGGTATCAATTTGCTCCTGCACGAGGTCAATCCTCTGATTGAACACCATCAAGCCTCCTTTTAGTTGAGCATTAATTCCTTTTTGTACATCTAAGGCATGAGCTACATTGACTAAAAGATTATTCAGGGTCTGAGCAGTCTGCACAGTATGACTCATGGCCAATGCCACGGTGGTAGCTCCAACAGCTGCCAATGAGATGGCAGTAACAATGGCGGCTGTAATTCCAAGACCCCTTTTCTGTCTGAAGAGAGTCATAGCGTGAGGGGCATCAACAGGCACAGGCACCCAGCGAGGCATGCGAGTAACCAGGGCATACCTAAATTCACTAGCATTCCAGCATTGGGCAAAAAAGCAAGTATCATTACCACAATTACTTGGCTCTATCTGGCTAATAATGAATAAAAATGGGGGATATAAACAAACAGATGTGGGCTTATAGGAAATATTATGAGAAGCCTTAACCCCCTCATTGGAACATCCTGCATCAGTTCTAGAACTAGCAGTGGTGGTGTCCGAGGTCTGAGTAGGTTCAGGAGACCATTGCCCCCAGGGGCGAGACATGCTCCATGTAAATTGACTAACTCCATGTTTTCCTCCACTTTTGAAAGTCATTTAAGGTTCTTAAATTATTTTTTTCCTTTTTTTTTAAATTTTTCATCAATTACACTTTATTCATTCTGCATCCCCCCCATAAGCCCCTCCCTCCTCCCCTCCCAATCTCACCCTCCCTCCTCCCTCTGCATGCATGCCACTCCCCAAGTCCACTGATAGGGGAGGTTCTCCTCTCCTTTCTGATCTTAGTCCATCAGTTCACATCAAAAGTGGCTGCATTGTCCTCTACTATGGCCTGGTAAGGCTGCTCCCCCCCAGAGGGAGGTGATCAAAGAGCAGGCTAATCAGATTATGTCAGAGGCAGTCCCTCTTCACATTACTATGTAACCCAATTGGACTCTGAACTGCCCTGGGCTACATCTGTGCAGGGGTTCTGGATTATCTCCATGAATAGTCCTTGGTTGGAGTATGAGTCTGGGAAGTTCCCTGTGTTCAAATTTTTTTGTTCTGTTGCTCTCCTTGTGGAGATCCTGTCCTCTCCAGCTCTTACTATTTCCCAGTTCTTACATAAAATTTCCTTCACTCTGCCCAACAGTTGCCCATCAGGCTCAGCATCTGCTTTGATAGTCTGTAGGGCAGAGGCTTTCAGAGGCCCTCTGTGGCAGGTTTCTAGGTTGTTTCCTGTTTTCTTCTTCTTCTGATGTCCATCCTCTTTGCCTTTCCGGATGGGGATTGAACATTTTAGTTAGGGTCCTCTCTCTTGCTTAGTTTCTTTAGATGCACAGGTTTTAGTGGGTTTGTCCTATGTTGTATGTCTATATGAGTGAGTGTATACCATGTGTGTCTTTAGACTTGTTGCTTTTTGTCTTCTCTGAAATGTTAAGGTGAAAATGATTTCCTAGTGATTTTCACTGGCCATTGTGAGCAAAGGAGGAAAAAGAGTGAAGGGTTTTGAATAATTTGACCTGGTCTCTTCACACAGTAAGAGAGGATGTGTCTATACACTGGAGGAACCACTCCAAAAACATCTAAATCAGGACACCAGTTTTGATTTCAAGGAAAATGACAGTGGACCGGCATTTGCATGTAGTTAACATGTATATTTTTCCTTTTTTAAAAAAATGTACATCGATGTTCTGCCTGCATATATGTCTGGAGCATGTTGGATGCCCTGGAGCTGGAATTACAGACAGTGTGAGCTGCCATGTGGGTGCTGGAATTGAACCCAGGTCCTTTGGAAGAAGAGTTAGTGCTCTGAGGTTACAGATGTATGTGATCATATCCAGCTCTCTTTAGTGAGTACTGAAGATTGGAACTCAGGTCTTCATGCTTCTGTGGTAGGCAATTTTTCAAGCCATTGTCCCCCAGACCCTATTTGTAAAGCATTTTAATGGCATTAATATTATATAGTAAATTATAATTCTGTTCTCCTAATCTAACAACATTGGAGCCCCGAGGCAGCTCATGTGCCCCTAAATTTTGTGGGTCAAACCACTTCACCTAAAACAGTTTCTTTGGAATTTGCTTTCATGAAAAAAAAAAAATTAGGGAATTGGAGGAATGTTAGCTGCAGGAGGCCAGAGTCTGGGTTTGAGTTTCCAGAAACAGGCAGTCTGTCTAAATAAAGACATTGTGGGAATGGAAAAAACAAAGCCCCAAACGTCAACAACAACAGAAAAGTCAAGAGTCTTTTCTGCAGATTTAAAGTCAACGTCCCAAGGCATTCAAAATGGCAGGCAGCAACAGCAGAGTAAGACCTCAAGCGTGGAGGTGCCTCAATTGAAGGCAACCATTTCCCTCAGTGGTCTGAGCCACACTATGCCACCATCCACCTAAAGAAAAGTAAAATCATTTTTGAGATCTAAAGCACCCAGATACTAGGTGCTCACCAAGCTTTCACTGCAAAACTTCAGAATCGAAGCACAGCAAAATACTGAGGTAAAAGAACTTTTACTGAAAGGGACGCATGGAAAGGAAGTGATTAAATTACAGAGACATGACTCATTGTAATGAATAAACATCCATCCTGCTGTCATATAGAGTTCAGGAAGCCACCCACCTGAAGTTTTCCATCTTTTTCGAGATTGCCTAGCATGAAGAAACCCCAGATTAGACTCCCAGCACTGCCCACACAGGGCATGGAGGTGCATGTGTGTAATTCTGCATTGGGAAGGTAGAGGCAGGAGGGTCAAGACATTCAAGGCTATTAATAGCTGCGGAGGATTTGAGGCTACCTGGGCTACATGAAATCCTGTCTCAAGCAAACAAACAGAAAAGAATAACTTAGCACAGACATTTCTCTATCTTCAAGTTTTTAACTATTATTTTTATAGTTATTAAAACTTTATTAAAAAGAACTTGCAAATGAAAGTGTCACAAACCCAAATTAATCAGGTCCAAAGTCCATACCACACAATGAAGTTCTATATCATTTTTATCACCATATAGTATTTATTTATTTGTTCAGATAGTTTAAGAAAAATGGTGTATTTGCACTTTGAATTCCAGAATTATGTCTTAGTCGTGACTAAGATGTTCCGCTGATTGTCTTAAAATTGTTGTTCTTGTAATTTTTTGACATGATGCCAAGAATGTTGGGGGGGAAAAAAAAAGAAACAGATTGAGAAACTTAAATCAAACCAAGGCAAACATCAGCGAATTTCATCTGAATGCAAAAGGAACTTGCAGTGTTCGTCAGCTGTTGCAACAGTCTGGATTTCTATTTTGTTAAATCTCATTGCAATAGCCAACATTTGCTGAGTGACCGTTGTGAGGCCTCAGCTCCCACGCTGGCATATAGGGAGGGGTAAATTCAACATTCTCATTCTTAACGGTTACAAGGCTGAACATCAGAAATAGAGCCACGAGCATTTTCTTCTGAGCTGCTGCCTGAGCTGACAAATGATGAACGAAGGCTGTGTTTCAGGTAACGTGTTAGGCATTTGCGGCTCATTTCAGGCTACAAACTGAAATAGCTTCTTGAGCAATGTTGTAAAGTCCCACCAATGTGTTTGCAGACACAAGAACTAAATTCTTTCTCAGAATACTGATATTTCTTGGAAAAGGAAATGCCGTTAAACCACAAAAATACTGTCACCTTTTGATCCTAGCATCTCTTTCTCTTTGTAGATTTGCTGTATAAACTGTACTTTGCTCATGCCATCATGGAAGATGAGACAAATGTTCAAAAGAAAACTGTATTTTATGTTTGTTTTCAGACAGTGATTGAAGAGGCCGGGAAGCAGACACACTCCTGTTTCTTCAAACAATCCAACATCTGTCCCTATGTCCCTAGATAAGTGTAGTCCTCGCCTCTCGTCAAGGAAACTGCTCTTTGCAACAGGTGGGAAACTGCAGTCAATCAAAATCCAGAGCTCTGGAGCTCAGTACCCAAGAATACATCTACAAAACACTCCACTCTGTGAGCCCAGGGAAGACTGCAGAAGAGGGGGCAGAAAGATTGTAAGAGACACAATATCAGGGAGTTTGCTGTGAGATCATGTCTCCTAGTAATAACAGAAGCTATACCCACAGAGTCTCATCAACATAATTACCCAAATGTGAGATGAACAAGGATGATACCAATGAACATGCCAAACTGAAGGGAGAGAAACCCATGAGCCTCAACCTTATAATATAAGGATCTATACACAACTGAGGAAGGCTGGGAAAAGGGAAGGTGACCTTCATAGGGAAGAACATGCCAACTGGTTGTCCAGTGGCAAATGGTGAGCCCTGAAAACATACATACAGGTAACATAATATGGACTGGACAGGTTTTATTTAGAAATATGTATGTATATACATACATACATGTATGTGATATACATATATGTGCATCTAATAACAAGTAGTAAAGAAAAAGGTTATGAATGTGAAGTAAGGGATGGTGTATATGGGAGAGTTTGGAGGGAGGAAAGGAAAGGGAGAAATGTAACCATGTTACAATGTCATAAATTAAAAAAGGAATAAATCAGGCTGGAGAGATGGCTCAGAGGTTAAGGACACTGGCTATTCTTCCAAAGGTCCTGAGTTCAATTCCCAGTAACCACATGGTGGCTTGCAACTATCTATAGTGAGATCTGGTACCCTCTTCTGGTGTGCAGGCACACATGCAGGCAGAATGCTGAAAAAATAATAAGGAAATCTTAAAAAAGGGAATAAATCTCATTAAAAAGTGTTTTATTTCCATGATTCCAAGTTGGAGTACTTAGACATGATGATAGTCATGAGAAAAACTTCCTCAACCCAATGATGTCTTGGGACTAAAACAAGCCGGTCCATCATCCAGTCTACCCTTCATTCATTAAGGACCACATGCGTACACAGCAGGGTACCACACAGGTCCTGAAGGATGTAGAAGTGGCATGTTCTGACCTTGCCTCCCCCTACCTTCTGAAGGTCTCCAGTCATGGCCTTCACTGGGTTGAGGAGTTCCCTGAGGGGCCATTGTGGGTGATTTAACTTAGTGGATTCTGGGAGAAGGATGGTTGTGTTATGTAACCAAATTTGAACTGAAGCTGGTTGTGTGTATATTAGAATATGAGTTACTGGGCTAGTCACAGACTTTTGAGGTAAGATGTGAATGGGGAAAGTATGGCTGTATGGAGTGTGTGTGTGTGTGTGTGTGTGTGTGTGTGTGTGTAGCTTGCTTGTGTTTACAAGTACAAATTCAGAAGAATCTAAAAGGCAGGTGGAATCAGCTGGAAAAGGAAAACCTCAAGCTGAGTGTGGTGGGGACTTATTAAGGCCCTAATATGATGCTGCACCTCCTGAAGGACTATGGGATTTCATCATGTTAGGGAGTTAATTTCCATTCTCTCTCACACTCTCCAAGCTTTCTAATTTCTGCCATTTTCCACTGCTGTTAATTTATTTCATCTTTTTGCCCACCCACGGAGAACCCTTTCTCTTATTTAGCATACCTTTGAGTCATTAAGATTTAGCTCTCTCAGTATCATCTTTAGGTGACTGTGTCTAACGTGGGTGTCAGCAAGAGTCAAGGACTCAATAAGCCTTCGGGTAAGGAGCTTCGTGTTTCCTTTCATGGATTAGCTCCCTTCTTGGTTGGCTTTATAAGGCCTAAAGCCTGTGCGTAGCGTGTACTTAAGGCAGTCTTGTAGCCGTCTCTCCATTTCAGGTGTGACGTCATTGCCAGGCTCTGTGGTGACCGGCCTTCCGTGGCCTCTTGCTGCAGCACATTGCCTCACGCACTAAGAAGCCACATTTGCCCTTCAAGCTGGAGTCAATGGCGTAGAATGGTATCTAACCCTGGCCTGTTGCCCTCTGGACTCAGAACTTAAGTTGTGGCCAAAATCTTAGCTCCGAAGATGGAGACAGGATCAGGTACCACATGGTCCCAAGCTCAGGAGCCAGTCTGAATGTGTCCTGTCACTTGATAGCAGACAGACACTCTTCATGAGCTACTCAGGACTCCAGGCGCCAGGAAGTAAGTTGAGGTCAGGGAGTTTGTTTTATCTACTGATTTGGAAAAATATTTAGCCTCCCTGGAACAGGGATGTACATTCCGTGAGCCTGAAGCCATGAAATTTGGCAAGTCCCATATCAGACGCCTAATACTGTTATACAACGCAGTCTAATTTAGATTGTAAGGCTGCCAGAGGGACCCAAGACTCCCCCGAGGACCAAAAGTCCCCTCTGACATCTTTGGGCCCAGCAATCAATTGCAATTAATAGTAACCATAAGAATGATATCCACCTCCCAGATTTGACCTAAAGGTCAATACAGACAACTTTGCATAATTAGACATTAGTATTTAGCCCACAGGGACCTGGGCTGACTTGTGCAATGATCTGGCCATTCTACAAATAAAAACAAAGGTGTCTGACACGTTGCATGAGTGTGAAAGCCTCCTCAAGCTATGCTCTTTTCCTGTCGGCCCTGCCTATTAGAAAACAAAAGTGAGCTTTCTTGTAACCTTTTACATTTCTCAGATAATTTATTCCAAAAGAATTGCTTTAATTCTGCCACTTAACTCTGCATGGTGTATGGGTATGTTGGAGGACAAGCTTTTGAAGTTATGACAATTGAACAACACAACCTTCAAGTGCTCGGTGATAACCATGCATATTTGTATGCGAGCAAAGCTCTTGAAAGAGCATAGCATGTCTCAGAGTCAAACAGGACTCTTCAGTTTTCTTATCTGGGTGCTCCATCCACTACAGCAAAGAATGCTCTCCGGAAAGCTACTTGTGTATGGAGAGGTCACAAAAAGAAAGACAGCCGTAGTTAACTACGTTTGGAGTTGCTTCGTGGAATAAAATTCCATTGACTTTTGAACAGGCTTTTCAGAGCCTTTGAGCGTTAGTGTTTTAATGTGACTCTCGAAGAGGAAACAATGTATAAATTAAAATGCAGCAAATAGCTAAATGTTGCCCAAACTTGGCCAATATTGAAACTTTTTTTTTTGTTTTGTTTTGTTTCATTTCAAGAATTTCATGGGGTTTAGGAATTCAGGGAAACAACTATGTCCCTCAGGACTCTTCAGGTCACAAGTGACAGAGGCCAACTACTAGCTCAGGCAAAACGTGGAAGCTATTTGCTCTGGGACCTGAATCAAAAGCAGGACAAGGGTAGGGATAGACTTGTGGACAACTAGAAGAACTTATATTCCTAGAATACTTTTATTTGTTGCATTTATTTAACGTGTGCTGAGGGGCTGCAAGCCGTGACAGCCACGTGGAGGCCAGAGGACAAAGTTCTGGAGTCAGTTTTCTCCTTCCAGCCCGAGACCTGTGACTCTGAGGGCTTGAATTCAGGGCTTCCGGCGTGGTGGAAAGCACCGCCACTTGGCGCACTTGGCGGGCCATCTGGTCTGCCCTATGATTTGTTATTTACTGCAAGATGACCCTGTGTCAGGAATTGTTTGGATGCTTTGTATGCGTGGGTTCACTTCATCCTAACACCTCTATAAGCTAAATGCTACTGTAACCTTCTCCTTACAGACAGGAAACTCAGTTCCAGAGAAGGCAAGCTCCCCATGCTCACCTATTAATTTTCACTTGCAAGTGCTTTGCTTCTCATGGGACTTAAATGCTGTCAAAGTTCATTTTCCTGCTATGGCTCTTTGGCCTTTGGTGTACTTTATTCTCTTCGTCAAGGTTTACTCATGAGATTAGAGACCTGGCTGTCTTCAACTTGCTCTCTCACCTCCTTCAGGAGAGGTCACCTCTTCCAATTTCTATGGAACACGTTCTGACAACAGGCTGCCCTGTGTTTTAGGTCATGTGTCCAATCTTGGGCCAATTTCCAGGTTGGGACTGAGGCAAGCATACCAATCAGCTCAACTCCTTGTGCCTGGAACATGGGGGTCCCTATGATTAGCCACATTCACTACATCAACATGGTCATGGTCTGTGGAGAACAGTTATTTAAGAAGGAAGGTGTGTTCAAGATAGGACGTCTGGGGTACTAATACTCTAAACTCTAACCTTCCCTGGGATCTTTTTTTAAAATTAATTAATTCATTTATTTTACATCCCTCTCTCTCCCCAACCCCTCCCTCTCACTTCACCTTCCTGCCATCCTCCCTTCCTCTCTTTCTCCTCAGAAAAGGCTCAGAAAAACGGAGGCCTTCCATGGATATCAACCTGCTTTGTCATACTGAATTGTAGTAGGACTAAATTCCTCTTTCCCTAGACAAGGAGACCAGGTTAGGGGGAAAGGGATCCCACAGCAGACAACAGAGCCAGGTACAGCTCCTGCTCCTGCTCCTATTGTTAGGAGTCTCACAGGAAGACTGAGCTGCATATCTGTTACATGTGACGAGGGCCTACGTCCATCCCAAGTTTGCTGTCTGTTTGGTGGTCAGTCTCTGTGGCCTTCTCCCGTAGGTTCCCCAAGCTCTGCCTAATGTTTGGCTGTTTGGGTTTCTGCATTTGTTTACATCAGTTGCTGGGTAAAGCCTCTCAGATGACAGTTATGCTAGGCACAGTTATGCTGTATCTGGAAGCATATCAGAATATCGCTAATTGTGGGCTCATTCTCATAGCATGGATCTCAAGCTGGGCCAGTCATTGATTGGCCATTCCCTTAAATTGTTTCATCTTTACCCCCCTGCATGTCTTGTTGGCAGGAGAAATTGTGGGCCTAAGGTTTTGTGGCTGGCTTGGTGTCCCAGTCCCTCCATTGGAAGTCTTTTCTGGTTACAAGACCTGGCCATGTCAGGCTTCATATCCCCCATTGCTAGGAGTCTTAGCCAGGGTCACTCTCATAGATTCCTAAAGAGGGACTTTCTTTGGACCACTAGCTCTCAAATAATGACATGGAAACCTTTTATTAATGATTAACGCTTGGCCTTATCTTAGGCTTGTTCACAACTCGTTCCTACTTAAATTAACTCATATTAATCTGCATTCTACCACATGGCTTGTTACCTCTCCTCAGTACTGGACCTGTTTCTTACTCTGTGTCTGGATGGTGGCACCTCAGATTCTTTCCCCAAGTTCTTATCTCTGCTGCAAGTCCTGCCTCTTTCTTCTGCTTTTGCTATTGGTCATTCAGCTCTTTATTAAACCAATCACAAGGTGAGGGAAGTGTTTACAAAATATGATGCAGCCAAAGAACAACAGTTCTTTGATCTGTAATCAGATCTCTGCCCATACAAAAACCAGCATTTGAATAATTCAAAGACAACCTTTACACAGTGCACAAAAGATAACCCCAACCTAGATTCCTGGGAGTTTCCACTTTCTTAGATTTCTAGCTTGTCCCAGAGATACTCAGTCCTCCACTGATTGCAGTTCTCTCTCCCCATTCTCTCTTCTGTCCTTCCCCAATTGATTCCCTCATGCTCCCCTCCCCACCCTCTCCTCCACTGGTTCCCACCTTCCATCCACTCCCAACGTCTATTGTGTTTTCTCTTCTCAGTGATATTCAAGCATCCCCACTTGGGGCCTCTTTGTTACTTAGTTTCTTTGGGTCTATGGATTGTAACATGGTTATTCTAACATCTGTTAGTTTCATTATTTCTGTTTAGTTTTTGTCTGGATGACCTGTCAATTGATGAGAATGAGGTGTTAAAGTCTCTCACTATTAATGCATGGGGTTCGATGTATGATTTAAACTTTAGTAATGTTTCTTTTAAGAATGTGGATACCTTTGCTTTTGGGGCATAGATAATCAGAACTGAGATGTCATTTTGGTGGACTTTTCCTTTGGTGAGTATGAAGTGTCCTTTCTCATCTCTTTTGATTAATTTTGGCTGAACCTCTATTTTATTAGATTTTTTATAATGGCTACTCCAGCTTGCTTCTTGGGTCCATTTGCTTGGAAAATCCTTTTCTAGCTCTCTAATCTGAGGTAATTTCTATCTTCGTTGCTGAGGTGTGTTGTTTGTATGTAGCAGAATGATGGATCCTGCTTTCATATCTGCTCTGTTAGCCTGTGTTGTTTTTTAAAATTGGGAATTGAGTCCATTGATGTTGAGAGATATTAATGACCAATAATGATTGATTCCTGTAATTTTGATGTTGTTAATGGTAGTGTGTATGATTTCCTTCTTTTTGCTTTTGTGAAATTATTTATTTCTTCTGTTTTCTTAGGTGTAGTTACCCTCTTTGTGTTGGCGCTTTCCTTCTAGTATCCTCTGTAGGGTTTAGTGGAAAAAAAAAAAGCTTAAATTTGGTTTTGTCATGGAATAGCTTGTTTTCTCCATCTATTGTGATTGAAATTTTGCTGGATGTAATAGCCTGGGCTGGGATCTCTGATCTCTTAGGGTCTACATGATATCTGCTCTGGCCCTTCTGGCATTCAAAGTTTCTGTTGAGAAGTCTGTTGTAATTCTAATAAGTCTGCCTTTATATGTTACTTGGCCCTTATCCTTTGTGGCTTTTAATATTCTTTCTTTGTTCTATACATTTAAAGTTTTGATTATTATGTGGTGGGAGGATTTGTTGTTGTTTGTTACAATCTATTTGGTGTTCTGTAAGCTTCTTGTCCATTTAGGCATCTCTTTCTTTAGGTTAGGGAAATTTTCTTCTATGAATTTGTTGAAGATATTTTCTGGGCTTTTGAGCTGGGAATCTTTTCTTTCTTATAGTCCTATTATTCTTAGATTTGGTCTTTTCATAGTGTCCTAGATTTTCTGGATGTTTCATATCAGGAGCTTTTTGGATTTAACATTTTTTTTTGACTGATGTTTTGTTATTTTCTATTGTATCTTCTACACCTGAGATTCTCTCGTCCATCTTTTATAATCTGTTGGTGATGCTTGCATCTGTAATTCTTGTTCTCTTACCTAGGTTTTCCATTTCCAGGATTTCCTCTGTTTGTGTTTTCTTTATTGCTTTTATTTCCATTTTCAGGACTTGAACAGTTTTATTCATTTCCTTCACCTGCTTGATTGTATTTTCCTGTACTTCTTTAAGAGATTTAGTCATTTCCTTTTTAAAGGCCTCTATCATTTTCATCAGATTGGATTTAAGGTCATTTTCTTAGGTTTCAGCTGGGTCAAGATATCCAGGACTTGTAGTAGTATGGCTGGGCTCTGGTGGTGCCGTATAGCCCTGTATGTTGTTAATTGTGTTCTTACACTGGCCTTTAGCGATTGGGTTTTGCAGGCATAGGTTACATGCTGATTTCTGAATTTATCTTTGTTGGATGGGTGCTTTTTTAATGTTTTCTCCTTGTTTATGTTTTATCTCCATCTACTGGTCCAAGTAGCCTGGGGTTCTGGTGACTAGCTAGTCTTCAGGTCCAGTAGGGTGTCTCCCTTGTGGGTTTTGTGGCCTGCCTGGTCTCTGGGGTTCTGGGTGCTAATCTTGTCACTGGGGTCCCCAGTACCACTGAGGTCTGGGGTGCTTGGTGTTGGTAGGCCTCCAGAAAAGCAGGCCTGGTTTGGTTGGAAAATGGAGGCCTAGGGATAGGGTGCAGGGGTAAGGCTGATGGGTGTGTTTTAGGGGAATATGGCAGGCAAGGGCTTGGGGCAGGGTCCTCTTTGTTTGTCACTGGTGACTGCAGGCTTCCAGGAGTGCAGGCAGAGTTATGGAGTGGGAAATGGAGCACAGGGTATAGGGGGCACTTTACTGCTGTTGGGGGGTGCTTCTAGGGGAGTTGGTGGGTAGGGACTTGGAGGGCAGAGGAGCTTACCTGGTGTCCCTGGGTCTGGCAGGCCTCCAGTAAAGCAGGCAGAGTTGTGAGGCAGAAAATGGAGTACAGTATATGGGGGTGCAATTTACTGCTGTTCAAGGTGCTTTGAGGCAAGTTGGTGGGCAAGCCCCTGGGGTCTTTTTATTTGTTGGCTGGTTGTTTTTTTGTCTTTTTGAGACAGGGTATTGACAGGTTCTGAAAGTCTTTACTCACTTGTTTCTGCTTCTGGAGAATGCTGTGATTATAATCCTCAGTGTCTGGCTGTCTCTTATGGGGTGCTTTACAGTAAAATTATAGATATAAATATAAATATAACTATAAATACACATATCTATTTTACATATATGTTTGCAGAGCCATGGTTCCTGGCACAGCAATGGGCAGATAATTCACTGTGTCTACCATTTTATTCATGCTACAGAAGATAAAGACCTTCCTAATGCTAGACATCAGAGAGATGCAAATCAAAACAACCCTGACATTTCACCTTACACCCATCAGAATGGCTAAGATCAAAAACTCAAGTGACAACACATGCTGGAGAGGATGTGGAGAAAGGGGAACCCTCCTACATTGCTGGTGGGAATGCAAACTTGTACAACCACTTTGGAAATCAATCTGGCCCTTTCTTAGACAAATAGGAATAGTGATTCTTCAAGATCCAGCTATATACCACTCCTAGGCATATATCCAAAAGATGCTCAAGGACATTTGCTCAACCATGTTTATAGCAGCTTTATTCGTAATAGCCAGAACCTGGAAACAACCCAGATGTCCCTCAGTTGAGGAATGGATACAGAAATTGTGGTACTTTTGCACAATGGAATACTACTCAGCAATTAGAAATGAGGAAATCATGAAATTTGCAGGCAAATGGTGGGACCTAGAAATGATCATCCTGAGTGAGGTATCCCAAAAGCAGAAAGACACACATGGTATACTCACTTATGTAGACCTATAAGATAGAATAAATATACTGAAATCTATATACCTAAAGAAGATAAACAAGAAAGAGGACTTGGGGTAAGATGACCAATTCTCACTTAGAATGACAAATGGGATGGACATTGGATGTAGGAGAAAACAAGTGACAGGACAGGAGCCTACAACACAGGGCCTCTGAAAGACTCTACCTAGCAGTGTATCAAAACAGATATTAAGACTCATAACCAAACCTTCGGCAGAGTGCAGGGAATCATATGAAAGAAGGGGGAGTTAGTATGACCTAGAGAGTACAGGAGCGCCACAAGGACCAAATATATTAGGGCACGAAGGTTTTTCATGAGACTGTTTCTCCAACCAAGGACCATGTATGGATATAACCTAGAACCCCTGCTCGGATATAGTCCATGGTAGCTCAGTGTCCAAAGGTGTTCTGTAATAAGGGGAACAGGAACTATTCCTGACATGAACTCAACGGCGAACTCTTCGACCTCCCCCCCACCCCCCCAGCCAAGAGAGGAGCAGCCTTGCTAGGCCACAGAAGAAGACACTGCAGCCAGTCCTGAAGAGACTTGTTAAACTAGGGTCAGATGGGAGGGGAGGAGGTCCTCCCCTATTCGTGGACTTAGAAAGGGGCAGGGAGAAGATGAGGGAAGGAGGGTAGGATTGGGAGGGAAGGAGGGAGGGGGCAACAGCTGGGATACAAAGTAAATAACCTGTGATTAATATAAAAATAAATAAATTAAAAAAGACCTTCCTAATGAATAATGCTACTTTTTATATGGGTCTAAGAAGTAAAATGAATTGAAGCCTAGGTCTGAGCAGTCTGTATAAGACACAAAAAGCATGGTCAGAGAAAGGGGTTGCCAGATCCATGTTTGTCATAAAGTAGAGACGTGTTCATGGAGCAGGATGGAGGCCAATATTCAGAGGCCCAGTCCTAGATGAGAGGGCACAGGGACATACAGGCAGAGGTCTGGAGGGATCTTCAGGGGCTGGAGTGAAGGTTTCCAAGTGTCTGGAAGTCAGGGGCCACCCTTAGATTTGGACTGGGGAGACAGAAGACTTCTTGATGCCAAGGTAAGGAGGTTGTCTGCATACCAAATTGAGCTGATGGGAAGCTAACTCCATTTCCTCAACAGGGAAGATAACTGGCCCCTACACACATTGATTTGCTTCCACCAACTGCACCCGTATTTGCAAGTTCACTGGTCACTGCCCATAGTAGCAGATTCTCAAATCACGTAACAGGGGCATGCAGGAAGCATTACAGAAGTCTTCCCTGGGCTGTTTTTCTCAGCTTGGTCCCCTCCCCAACCCTTCTTGTGAGCCATCCCTGTTCCTCCTCAGTGAGAAGCTGTGAGCCTTTCTTCTGTGCTTATCTATGAGTTGCTATTACTTATTGTTGCAGTAGCAGATCCCAGCAGACTTACACAGCATGAATTTATTATCTCATGACTGTAGAAGACAGATGCTAAAAGTCATTCTCATTGGGCTAACTAACATCACGGTGTTGGGAATGCTGTTTTCTTTCTGGGTGTCCTTTTCTTCCTTCAGCTCCTAGATGCTTCTGTATGCCTTGGCTTGTGGTACCCTTCCTCCATCTTCAAAGGCAGCAGCATAGTATTTTATAATCTTTGACTCTGGTCTGGTATTTCCCTTCATGATGGTTAATGTTGATTGTCGACCTTACAGAGCCTGTACTCACCAAAGACACAAGTCTGTAGGCATGCCTGTAAAGGACTAACTTTATTAAATTGCGTTGGGAAGGCTCAGTCTGATTGGGCAACATCATTCCCTAGGCTGGGATCCTGGACTGAAGAAAGAGAAGTCTAGCTGAGCAACAGATGAGGCTAGTTGCCTTGAGACCCTGTTGCCATGACTTCCCTCTCACGAGTGACTGTAGCTTGGATGTGAGCCAAAACAAGTCCTTCCTTCCTTAAATTGCTTTGGTCAGGGTATTTTATGACAGCAAAACAAAAATAATCAAGACACCTTCCAAGGACCCTTGTGTGTGGTGGTTTGAACAGGTTTGGCTTCTATAGACTCGTGTATTTGAATGTTTAGCCCACCAGGAGTGTCACTATTAGGAGGTGTGGCCTTGTTGGAGGAAGTGTGTCACTGTGGAGGCAGACTTTGAGGTCTCATACATAATCAAGCTGTAGTTAGTTTGGAATCCAGTCTCCTCCTGGCTGCCTTCGGATCAAGATGTAGAAATCTCAGCTCCTCTGGCACCATGTTTGCCTGCATGCTTCCTGACATGATGATAATGGACTGAACCTCTGAAACTGTAAGCCAGCCCCAATTCAATGGTTCATTTTATAAGAATTGCCTTGATTATGGTGTCTCTTCACAGCAATGAAACCATAACTAAGACATTGTGATTATGTTTTATTTACTGCTCTAGTTGGTGGCATGAACTTGGGAGAGTTAGAAGCCTAAAAATGAGGTGGACTAAAGTCTCATGCAATAGCCAACTTTATTCAGGGTATCAGACAATTGAGGGTATTCTGAGTGTTAGTTAAGCAAGGTCAGGAGCAAAATTCATATGTGTTTAGACTGTATATAGTCAACCAAGGACAACCTGGGCTTGGAAACACTTTTGAATAACAAAAATAAGATGATTGAGAGTTTGAAGCAAAACTACTCCTATTTACCCCACCTGGGAGGGGAATGAAAGCATGCTCCAGGAACAACCCATATTGTGGAGAAACAGATGAGAAGACTTTTGTCTGATTTTCCTGGAGTTACCTCACAAGCTCTCAGGAATCCCCTCACACAGCTTCATTCATGGACCATGCTCTGACAACGCTGGACTTATCATCCTGATAATCAAAAATAATGATCTTTATGGCCCATGAAGTGACTTCTGTCGTGGGAAACATTCACAAAGTTCAGAGATTTGGCTGTGGTAGTCTATGGATGGGAATATGACTCAGCCTGTCATAACTGTCACATTTCACTTTAAACCTCCAAACAGCTTTACCCGTTTGACATGTACATCACTCCCTCAAGGCTTCCCTTGATCTGTCCTAGATTTTATAAGCCTTTGTCTACGTGGGGAGCAGGGGGTGCATTTTCTGGATCTGTTTCTCTTTTTGTGGAGGAAGACAGAGTTAGAAGGAATTGGCTGTTCCCGAAGTTATTGTGTGAGGTAGCCATTCCATTGGACCTGAGATGGTCACATGTGTGCCAGTCATGCTGGCTTGCTATTCTTGTTGTTTTCACCTCCTGTTTTGCTTGGTTAAGCCTCCTGTTTTGCCTATTAAGCCTCCTGTGTTGCTTGGTTAAGTTTCCTGTTTTGCTTGGATATGTTTACTTGGAAACCTATATGAGTGGTTTACTCTGTAATAAAGATGGCGCCTTGATTATAGCACTGTCTTGGTGTCACTTCTTTGTGTTCTCTGTCTCTTTTAATTCCCAGACCCTTGTGCAGGTGGTTACTATTTGTGGTCGTGGGCAACTACATTTGTGTTAGTGGGTTTTCTGTCATTTAGGCAAAAAAACCAAAACAAACAAATAAACAAAACCAACCAACAACAACAACAAAAAACTGAGGTAAAACAACCTAAATGCAGGAAGGTCTGTTTCAGACTCACCCCACAGGGAAGCTGTGGTGAGGGAGAGCAGCATGGACAGCAGTGAGCATGTGGCAGAATGAACCGGCTCACTGCATGACAGCTGAAAAGGAGGGAGGCAGAGTGAGGAGGAGAGCAGGGCCGGGAACATGATATAGCCCCCAACCGTATTCTCCTAAGAACCCACTTCTTCAACTAGTGAGTCAAAATAAACCTTTGTTTTTATAACTGGAACATGAATTCATTACAGTAATGTAAAGCTAATGCAGAATAATATGATGTTAACATTTTAAAAAGCTCATTATGGAAAGGGACCACATACTGAGCCAACTAGTGACTCATGACTTTCAACATAATTAATTATTAATTAACCAAGTAATACATCAATTCACTTAATTTAGTATAAAGTTAAGTTTCTCAATTAATATATAACTTATACGTTAATAACTTGTCTACTTATTTTCCTAAATGGTCTGGCTAGTAGTTCTTTGTCTTTTATGTAAAATTCCTCTTGAAAAGATAATATGGGGTAGGGTTCCTTTTTCTCCACATCCTCTCCAGCATGTGTTGTCACTTGAGTTTTTTATCTTAGCCATCCTGATGGGTGTAAGGTGAAATCTCAGGATCGTTTTGATTTGCATTTCCCTGATGACTAAGGATGTTGAACATTTCTTTAAGTGTTTTTCTGCCATTTGATGTTCTTCTATTGAGAATTCTCTGTTTAGCTCTGTACCCCATTTTTTAATTGGGTTACTTGATCTGTTGCTGTTTAACTTCTTAAGTTCTTTATACATTCTGGATATCAGCCCTCTGTAAGATATAGCGTTGGTGAAGATCCTTTCCCAATGTGTAGGCAGTCGTTTTGTTCTAACGACAGTGTCTTTTGCTTTACAGAAGCTTTTCATTTTCATGAGGTCCCATTTATTGATTGTTGATCTTAGAGCCTGTACTGTTGGTGTTCTGTTCAGGAAGTTGTCTCCTGTGCCAATGAGTTCAAGACTCTTCCCCCTTTTTCTTCTAACAGGTTTAGTGTATCCGTTTTTATATTGAGGTCTTTGATCCACTTGGACTTTAGTTTTGTGCAGGGTGATAAGTATGGCTCTATTTGCATTTTGCTGGTAAGAATGTAAACTTGTACAACCACTTTGGAAATCAATCTGGCACTTTTTCAGACAATTAGGAATAGTGCTACCACTCCTAGACATATAACCAAAAGATGCTCAAGTTTACAACAAGGACATTTGCTCAACCATGTTTGTTGCAGCTTTATTCACAATAACCAGAAGCTGGAAACAACCCAGATGTCCCTCAGTTGAGGAATGGATACAGAAATGGTGGTACATTTACACAATGGAATACTACTTAGCAATTAAAAACAAGGAAATCATGAAATTTGCAGCAAACGGTAGTATTTAGAAAAGATCATCCTGAGTGAGGTATCCCAGTAGCAGAAAGACACACATAGTATATACTCACTTATAAGTGGATATTAGACATATAATATAGGATAGTCATAGTAAAATCTGTACACCTAAGGAAGCTAATCAAGAAGAAGGACCCTGGGTAAGATGCTCAATCTTCATTCAGAAAGGCAAATGGGATGGACATTGGAAGATGGAAAAAACAGGGAACAGGACAGGAGCCTATCACAAAGGGCCTCTGAAAGACTTTGCCCTGCAGGATATCAAAACATTTGCCGAGACTTATAGCCAAACTTTGGGCAGAGTGCAGGGAATCTTATGAAAGAAGGAGGACATAGAAAGACCTGGAGAGGACAGGAACTCCACAAGGAGAGCAACAGAACCAAAAATTCTTGGCACAGGGTCTTCTGTGATACCCTGTGCCAAGGACCATGCATGGAGATAACCTAGAACCCCTGCACAAATGTAGCTCATGGCAGCTCAATGTCCCAAAGGGTTCCCCAATAATAGGAACAGAGGCAGTCCCTGACATGAACTCGGTGGCTGGCTCTTTGATTCCCCCCTCCCTTGGAAAGAGGCAGCGTTACAAGACCACAGAGGAAAACTATGAAAGACAGTCCTAATGAAACCTGATAGGCTAGAGTCAGAAGGAAGGGGAGGAGGACCTCCCCTATCATTGAACTGGGGGGGCATTGGAGAAGAAGAGCGAGGGAGGATGAGATTGGGAAGGAATGGGAGAGGGGGCTACAGGTGGGATACAAAGTGAATAAACTGTAATTTATAAAAACAAAATAAGAACTAAAAAATACAAAAAGAAAAGAGAATATGCATTTTGTATCAATTCTAATTCTCACTAAAAATATCTTTCTAGTATTTCTGATAATTCCAGCATGACTTACTTAATTAGGATAAAGTCAAACATTTCAGAATATTTTCCCAGGGACTTACACAGCAGACATTGATTTTCTAAGTTCAACCAGGCAGAAAATAATGTTAGTCAAAGTCTTATGAGGCCTTCCCTATGATAATGCTGAATCGGAAATATGCAACAAGTGTAGGAGTCTAATGCCATCCACTCTACATTTATGCCTCATTTGAAAGATTACCAGCAAGTTTAAAACTAATTGCCATTTAGAGACTTACTGCAACCTCCCTTTCCTGCCCAGCCCACTGGTTCTTCATTGCCAACCCTTTATTATCATGGCATATAATTCTTCTAGTTTCCTAAGATCACAAGCATGAGCTGCCATGCTCTGCCTGGCATCTGAGCAGGGGTTCTAGGTTATTTCCATGTGTGGTCCTTGGTTGGAGTATCAGTCTCAGAAAAGACCCCTGGGCCCAGATTTTTTGGTTCTGTTGCTCTCCTTGTGGAGTTCCTGCCCTCTCCAGGTCTTATGAGGCTCCTGACACACTGAAGACCAGGATAACTTATAGCTGAAAAACAGCACTTAGTGGAGTTGGGAGAAACTGGACACTGAAAAGTCTTGCACAGTTTTTATGCCAACTGTGTTAGAGTGGTACAAACAACAGACTTGAGCTGTGGGCTGGGTCATATAGCTCTTCTGTGCAAAATTAGGAAGTTATCTCTATCTTTGTGTGGGCATAGTCTCCATCGGGCATGTGCTCCCCCCAACAACATTCCCACCCCCAGATAGGGGCTCACTATGTAGTTTTGGCTGTCCTGGAACTTACTATGTAGACCAGGCTAGCCTAGAATTCCCAGAGATCCACCTGTGTCTGCCTCCCAAGTTCTGGGATTAAAGATGTGGGCCACTATGCCTGGTTTGGTGTGTGCCTTAATTGGAGAACACAACCTACATGACTACACATAGCTCTGTGATGGTTCCAATAGTATTAAGAGTTTTAAATTGACATGTAATAATCATATGAGTACATGGTGATATTTTGATGCATAAACATGTATCAAAATCACACTGTTCTGGGAACACTCAAAATCCTTTTTGGTAGGTATCTTGAAATACATATTAAATCACGATTACCTACAATTCCCCTATAGTGGTATAAAGCATTAGAAAAGATTTCTCCTGTCTTAAGTGCATTTCCATACGTGATAATATCTTCCAGTGTCTCCCAGCCCTTTATTCTCTCCAGATTCTGGCTACTCTTTTGGTCTGAGTTTCTATGAAGCCAATGCATTTAGCTTCCACAAATGAGTGAAAACATGTGGAATTTGTCTTTTTGTGTCTGGCCGACTTCACTCAACATAAGGTTCCCCTCAAGGCTTACCCATGTGGCTGCAAATGACAGAACTTCATTTTATTTCACGGCTGGATAATACTCCATTGTACACTTACACTGCATTTTCTGTTGATGAATGGTTCCAAATATGATGTCTGGAGCAGAGCCTGGGGAAGCAAGCACACACTCAGGGAGGCAAGCCACAGAGTGTTCAAAGGCACCAGATACAGTGGTGCGTGCAAACTGGCCTTGCAGATACCCGTAAGTAGAAATCAAGTAGCTCAAGTGCCAAACTACACCTCCCAAAATACTTCTGTTGCACTTGCATGCAGTCTTATCCAGGTGGCTGAAAGTCAAGGGCTCCAGAAAATTGGAGTTTGGAGTTTGGAGCTTAGTAAAGCATGGTATAAACAACTGTGTTAGAAATGAAGTATTTTATTATTCAGTATACCCCCTACAATTGGCTAGGATTAGCAAATTCAGAAGGAAAGAACTAGAAAATATGTTTTGTTTTGTTTTTGGATCATGAATTCTGCTGTCAGTAGAACTGAGTTAATGTTTAGGTGAGATGTGAATATAAGCACAAGCACAGAAAACCTGCAAGTACAGTTTGAAGAAGCCCCCCTTTAGGTCTCTCTCTCTCTCTTTCTCTCTCTAATAGGCTTTTCTGTGGTGTAAGACTTTGAAGCTTCCAAGATATGCTACACTTCATTAGACCAATAATTCATCCGTTGTTTTATCAATGCTAACATAAGGTCACATGCTTGGGTTATAATCTATGACTTATTTAGTTCCAGAGTTACACTGTCCCTGTTGTGGTCCCTTTCGGAAAGGTCCTCTATTCTTCAAGGATTCCTTGCTTTTTGATGTGATGCTCCCAACCTCATTTCATGGATCTGCTGTGTCTCCTAGAAGCTCTGGTTTGTTCCTCTGTACTCTAAAATCGAGATTTTAAAAAATGATTGTAGATTTGTATTTGGTTGTAAAGAGAAGATTGTAGAGAGATTTCATGTTACCCAGCTCCCTGCAATGGCAACACTTGCACAATTACATCTCAATATCACAACTGGAACACTGATACTGACACAACTATGGCTCAGAACATTTGGCCACCACAAGTTCCTCTGGTTGATTTGATAGCTACACTCTCCTTTTTCTCCTTCTCTTATTTAGAATTCAAGACCTGATCTTTATGTGTGTTCATTGCTGTTGAGTAGGGTTGCCTTCAGTAAACTGTTGGTCTCTCTCAACATCTATCTATCTATCTATCTATCTATCTATCTATCTATCTATCTATCTATCTATATGTATGCATATGTATGTATGTTTAATGTATACAAATATAAATACACACTAATTACCATATCTCTGTATCTACTTATTGACAACTGTGACTTCACAGTAACACCTCCATTTCTAACTCAACACCCTTAGGCTCACTCCTTCCTTTCCACATCTGTATATTGCTTCTGCATGACACATCTGCCTTTTTTGTCTCCATTGTTTTCCCTTTGTCAGCCTTCTTGCATGTAACCAAATTCCCATTCTTTCTCCACAGAAATATTCTCCTCAGTCCTGGGGTGCTCATTCCTAGCAGGGCTGACCTTCCACAAAGACATCTTCCTGCCGTCACCCCAGTTCTTACTGGGTGCCCTCTTCCTCTTTGTGATTTGCTCTTAAGTGCCAGTAGGCTGTCCGTGCCTGTGAACACTGTGTTGGGCAGTCATGACCGTGTTTCACCTTGATGCTGACATTACCATGTGCTGTTTCATTTAGAAACATTATTCTTATACCCCTAAAGACAGGAGAGGGGGCTTCTCCATCAGTATACTTACTAAATGGGTTAATTTTTTTTTTGAGGCAGGGTTTTTCTGTATAACCACTCTGGCCATCCTGGAACTCACTTTGTAGACCAGGCTGGCCTGGAACTCACAGAGATCTGCCTCCTCTTCCTCCTGAACACTGGGATTAAAGGAGTGTGCCAGCATGACCAGATTGCTGAATGGGTTGTATAGTCCTCAGCAACACCACATAGCATCAAGTCACAATCCTGGCCAGGCCTGACTCTCCTTTAGCACAGCCTCTCCTTCAGCACAAGGAACAGTTCAAGGAGAAAAGGAAAAGGGAAAGGATGAAGAAGAGTTGTCTGTTCTCTTTAATAAGACCCAAACCTCTCTAGGCACATGCTGAGCCATTTGAAAATAATACATCAGTTGGAAGACATTCTATACTGGCTTTCAAGATGTCTTTTTGCCACTGCTCAGCCCCTGTCAGGCTCTCTTGTCTATATCATAGTTCCTTTTTCTCTGTGCAATTCAAAGAGATAAGCTTCCCTCTGCTTTCTTTGCCTTTCTTGGCTTCACTGTAGAAACGATCCACATTTTCCCTTCATTTTCTATCTTAAATGTTCTCACTCTCATCCTGTTCTAAATCTGCCCACCAGGAATGACTTGCGTTTCCTGGAATCAAAACTCTCAGGCTTTCCACAGAGAAATGTAACAGTAAACATTCACTGTTACTCAGGAACATGTGATGGAATAGAGATGCATGCTTACTCCTGGTTGTTTATTTTCTCTTGGTGTTCTTGTTGATCTTTTAGACTTGGCATCATCTCTGGTTTATAACAGACAACGAATGAAGGCTGAGTGAACTGTAACAAGTGATCTTGACTGACACCATTCCCTGTGATGGGGCACTTGACAGCTGAAACCAGAGATGATATGGATTTCAGGTGACTTTTAGTTTCTATAGTAGACAGTCCATTTGTACCAGGAAACCAGTCAGCACAGGCCTTTGGTTTTCAAAGGTAGATCAAAGGCTCTCTTTTGGGTGTGAATTGGGTATTTGCCTGGCTATATCCACAGGGGCCATCTTTGAGGGCAGAAGCCCCGTTTATGTCTTTCCCTCAGAAGAAGTTGTTATATTGTTAACCCCCAGACATGCTCTGGTCAATGTGGCTGTGGACATCCTTGCTCCTACACAGGAAGCAGAGACCCCTAGTATTCTCAAACACAGGCGGGATATATTTTTTTCTTCCTCTATGCTGGAGTAGACAGTAAGGAACATTCTCAGAGGGAAGGGACTTGGCCGGGGTCGTGGTTCATCCTGAGTTGGGAAGGATTGAATAACCCATTTGGCAAACACATACCGATTGGGAAGTTGAGGGTCAGCATGGTCAAGGATGACTCTCATGATCTCACAGTTAGTAACTGGCAAAGCTGTGTCAGCACTCAACCTGGTTGGCTTCAAAGTGCATCCATTTCATCACATCACTTAGTAGCCACAAGCTTTCTTGTACTCAGATAATTAAGCCCACAATCTGCTTGGCACTTTGCAGAGCTTTCTACCCCAAATTAACGTCTACAGAGGCTCAAACCATAGACTTTCTTATGATTCTAAAATTCTAATCTTTCTTATATGAGTTACTACGAAAGATAACATTTTAAAGTGAGAGATAATGCAGAAATATGTATTTTTGGTTTTAACCCGATTGCTAAGCTCATTTTATACTGTGCAAACAGATTTTCCCAACTCCACATTCTTTCAGTCTGACCAACTTCATTATGGGAATTTTTACACAGAGATATAGAATGTTGACACACAGACATAAGTGTGTTACTATTGAAGTAAAATTCTTTAAATTTCTGACCATGGAAGTTAAAGATAATTATATTTTATTTCAGATAAAACTAAACATTACAGAAAGGTTCCTATGAAGCCAGTCTATATAAACTAAGAAATTAACTGGTGGTTTTATTAACTCATCTGCCTTAGTCACCGTTCTATTGCTGTGAAGAGACACTGTGACCATGGCAATTCTTATAAAAGAAAACACTCTGTCTCCATGTGGTTTTTCCAGTAAGGGGAGCAGGGGCTGCCTCTGTCATGAACTCACTTGCCCCTGGCAATGCAGCCTTGCCAGGCCACAGAAGAAGAGGATCCAGGCAGTCCTGATGAGACTTGATAAGCTATGGGCAGATGGCAGAGGAGGAGAAATCCCCCTTTCAGTGGACTAGGTAAGGGGAAGGAGAGGGAGGGTGGGACTGGGAGGAGTTGAAGGAGGGGGCTTCAATTGGGATATATAATGAATAAATTGTAAAAATAAATAAACAAAGAGGAGACAAACAAACAAACAAACAATCAAGAAAACACTTAACTGGGGCTGGCTTACAGTTTCAGAGGTTTAGTCTATTATCTTCATGGCAGGGGGCATGGCAGCATGCAGGTAGACACGGAAACAGGGAATTCTGCATCTGGATCCACAGGCAGCAAGGAGAGCGAGACTCTGGGCTTGGCATGGGCTTCCGAAATCTCAAAGCTCATCCCTAGTATCACCCTTTCTTCAACAAGGCCACGCCTCCTAATCCTTTCGAATAGTGCCACTCTCAGTGAGCAAGCGTTCCAATCTATGAGCCTTGGGGGACCGTTCTTCTCCATGCCACGACAGCATCCAGTCAGAGTCGGTTTGGAATAAATATAGTGGAGATTGCTTTTTCTTCAAGGATGACCTGAGAACTGTTCTTTTCTGTAATATTCCTAGTACCATCTGTTCATGTTTCTTTCTACCAGTGATGAACAAAATAGTTCTCAGTTGAGACTGGAATAAAAGAGGTTTTAGGAGAGGGGTGAAGGAGAAGAAAAAGAAGAAGAAGAAGAAGAAGAAGAAGAAGAAGAAGAAAGAAGAGGAGGAGGAGAAGAAGAAAAAGAAGGAGTAGGAGGAGGAGGAGGAGGAAGAGGAGGAAGAAGAGGAATACTGGAGGGATAAAGGCACCACAAGGAAATGGGGTCAAGTAGCTGAGGAAGTCAATCAAAATGAAATATGTATGGAAATTCCCTATGAAAATCTGTTACCCTGAATTCTGCTTTTTTTTTTTTTTTCATGTTTGTTTTCTAAAGAGAGAAAGAAACCATAGGGTTGGATGAGGTGGGTGGTGGGAGGATCTGGCAGAAAATGAGGGAAGAGGGGAACTGTGACCAGAATATACTGTTTGAAAAAACATTTTTAATATAAATGTAAATTCAGAGAAAGTTTTTAAAAAGTAATTGTCACTGTTATACTGTGGATGGACACCTAATTAAGTCCATAACAAGGTAGTAAAAAAATCCTGTGGCGATTCTTTTAGAAACAAATGAAAATTTACACATTTTCATAGAACTCCTACTTTTATATCATACAAGAAAATATTTCTCTTTTAAGAAAGTATTTCTTTTCAATTATAAGTTTTCTATCGCTGTTTTCTATATGCTATAATTCTTCATCTAACCAAGCCTTGTTGCTTAAACTAATTTTAGAATGAATTTAGAAAGCCAGTGTATGAAATGTCTGGTTTGGTTGATTTTATCTTTTTAGATAAAACTTCTCCTAAGCCATCAGAACTATTTTAATTAAGAAAGAACAGTTCCCCATATGCTCATTTACTCAGAAGAATTGCTAGAAAATGATTAGCTATTGATCGTTAGTAACAAATTTATTCTTATACATTACATATCTTACAACCAGAATTGTCTGAATCCCAGTTTGTACTATGAAGTCAACTTACATGATTTTTTTTTTGTTCCACTTGACAATGAAGTGAAGTCATTTTACATGAAAATGTGTTAGTGGAAATAAAGCACAAATGGATATATTCATAGAATCAAGAGGTTTCATGCATTTAATACAGACTGTCAGGAGGCTAGCAGGTGTGTTTCCTCTGTAGATGATGGTATGCAGAACACCAGGGCAAAGGAACAATTAAAACGAATATGGAACCTGCACGCCAGCTACATGTCTGGGAACTTACAGCTCTCAATGAATCTCATGCCCTTCAAAGGATTCCCCATGAGAGGCTCCACACTGATGGACCCTCCTTGTCAATGTTTCTAATTTGTACCTACGGTAAGCTTATCTCTAATACGTAACATCAGTGTGTTACAAACCACCTGAATGACCATTTCATAACTGAGTCTTGACAAGAATTGTTTAAAATTAATTTATTTAGTTATTTACTTTACATCCCAATCATAGCTCCTCCCTCCTCTCCTCCCAGTCCAATCCTCTCTCCCTTTTCCCCCTATCCCTCCCTACCCCTAAGAAAGGGGGAGCTCCCCCTACTAACTCACCCCATTACAAGTCACATCAGGACTAAGCACATCCTCTTCCACAGTGGCCTTGCAAGGCAACCCTGCCAGGGGGAAGTGATTGAAAAGCATGCAACAGAGTCCATTTCAGAGACAAACCCCATTCCCCTTACTAGGGAAACAACATGAAGACCAAGATGCCCATCGGATTCATATGTGTAGGGGGCTTAGGTTCAGTAAATGCATGGCCCTTTAGTCTCCACAAGCCCCCCCCTGGGCCCAGCTTAGATGGGTCTATGGGTTCCCTTCCCCCCATTCTTCTACAAGACTCCCTGCACTCCAATGTTTGGCTGTGAGTCTCAGCATCTGTTTTTATCTGTTGTTGGGTGGAGCCTCTCAGAGGACAGCCATACGAGGCTCCCATATGCAAGGAAAGCAGAGTGTCATTAATAATGTCAGGAGTTGTCTTTCTTTCATGGAGTGTGTCTCAGGTTGGGCCAGGCACTGGTCGGACATTCCCTCCATCGCTGCTCTATCTTTATCCCTGCACATCTTGTAGTCAGGGTAAATTTTGAGTTTTAGTTTCTGTGGGTGGGTTGGTGTTCCCCTCCCTCCACTAGGAGTCCTGTCTAGTTACAGGGTTTGCCAAGAATTTTTAAGGCCTTTGTTTGCTTCTGTGTTTTCAGTTCCATATCAAGCAATACTACTCTAATTATCATGGGTTAATAATAAGAAAAAGGCAGGGAGATTGGTGAGCAGAAAATATTTTGAACCAAATAATGACCTGGCCCTGTGGTTAGCAAGGCTCCAAGGGGATTGATGGGGTGAGCTGGTGGGAAGCCTGAGTCATCACTGCACACAACAGCACAGTGGAGCCCAGCTCCACAACACTGGAGACAGTTGCTCAACGTGCACGTCCATTGGATTTCCGCAATGTTAGTACCACCTGTCACTTCAAGTTCATGCAGGCAATTTGAGTAACGCTGTTTTTTTGTCACTTTGCTTGAATTGCACCTTAAAGTTTATCATGGCTTTAAAATTTTATGTATTATGAATCCAAGATTTCTTCCTGCCAGATTGCATGTTTAGGCACACCAAAATGCTAGGGCAGTGAAGAACAATTTAAGACAATACTAGACGTGGTATTTTCCTTTAAACTCTTTTGTTTATTTTTTCCATTAAAAGTAGCCATTTGTGAAACAGGGATGCATGCATGGCCTTCTCATTAGCAACTCTCTCTATAGTGCAGTCCTTTGAGTGTTTTTGGTAGTGTAAATCTGGCCTCTTAGATCATGGATACACTCAAGCTACTACAACAGACATCTCAATTTGCCTGCTGAGCACCCAATAAACCTCTTGGCTTTTACCCTTCTGATTTTCTTTCTGGAAGGCAGTCTTTGTTACCTGTCAATCACAGCCCTGACCCTGCTGCACCCTAGGCCCTGTCCCAGGCTAAGGTGTCCGTGAGACTTTCATTGCAATGTGAGGCTTGAGGGAGAATGATGTAAGCACTGAAAATAGTTAAAGCTGATTCATCCCAGTGGTGGAAGCTCAGAGCCCTGTCGGTTGGCTCCTGCTACCGTGTTTTTTGGTTTTGCCTGGATCCTGTACCTTTCAAGGGTTACTGACCAACTGTTGCTTTTGCTCTCTAAGCTGCTTTTCATCATTTAGCAAATCTTTTATTTCCTGTTATTCTAGCCAGAGCTGATTGATATCACACACCTCTCTTGACTGAGTCATGAAGAGAAGACATCTTGAAGAAAGGGTTAGTGATGATACTAGGGACTTTTGAGCCAGCAAAATAACATGGAAACAAGTCATAAGAACTTAAGAAAATTTGTAGCCCTTTGAGGGCTTCATTTTTTTTTTCTTTCCCAAAGTACGATTTATTATTTATCATTTGTGAAGTCACATGATGAGCCTGGTAGTAGGCCTTCTGAGTCTTTGTCCCACCCTGTGAACAAGAGAAGTGTCTAAGAATAGCAGAAGCAATGTAGTTCAGACATAGAACACTTGCTGGCATGTTGGAGGTCCTAGGTTGGGTCTCCAGTACTGTGGAACCAAAAAGCCTTCAGGCCCAGGGTACAACTCCTGGTCACTGACCGAGTTCTTCCTGCACACCTTATTTTTGGCTTTCAGTTGTAAATGATGTTATCACAAATGAGAGAGAAAAATGTTCATTGGCTTTTCAAAGCTGATAATCTAAAACTTAGGTGCTAAATCTTAAAAGAAAGCAGATAGCAGATTCCTTTGTTGGGTGCTGAGCCCCTTCCCCTCAGGGCCCATTTGGCAAGATCTTGAACATTTTTGGACTTCATTACTGGCAGTAGGAAGGGGGAGGCCAGTGAGGAAGCCAAACAGGCTAGGACCTCTCCCAATAACCAAGAATTTCCCAGCTTGCCATGCCAGTAAGTCATGTTTAAGCAACACTTCCTGCAACAGAGGAAGCCGAGAGACCAGAGAAGAGAATGCCGCCTGTCTTTCCTACACATGGCAAGGAAGGCTGCAGGGTATGAGAGTTCAAACACACGGTAAAGACTGTGATCTTAACTTCGGATTTTTCATTCTAGTTGTCAGTATCTGGAATTCTTTTTTTTTTAAATTAATTACAGTTTATTAATTTGTATCCCACCTGTAGCTCCCTCCCTTTCCCCCTCCCAATCCCATCCTTCTTTCCTCTTCTCCACCTGTGCTCCTCCCCCAGTCCAACGAGAGGGGAGGTTCTCCTCCCTTTCCTTCTGATCCCAGTTTATCAGGTCTCATCAGGATTGGCTGCATTGTTTTTCTCTGTGGACTGGTAAGGCTGCTCCCTCCACAGGTGGAGGTGATCAAAGAGCCAGCCCATGTGTTCATGTCAGAGATGGTCCCTGTTCCTATTATTGGGGAATCCTTTTGGACACTGAGCTGCCATGGGCTACATCTGTGCAGGGGTTCTAGGTTATCTCCATGCATGGTCTTTGTTTGGAGTATCAGTCTCAGAAAAGACCCCTGTGTCTAGAATTTTTGGTTCTATTGCTCTCCTTGTGGAGCTCCTGTCCTCTCCAGGTCTTACTATCTCCCCTTTCTATCATAAGATTCTCTGCACTCTGCCCAAAGTTTGGTTATAAGTCTCAGCATCTGCTTTGATATTCTGCAGGGCAGAGTCTTTCAGAGGCCTCTGTGGTAAGCTCCTGTCCTGTTCCCTGTTTCCCTCTTCTGATATCCATCCTCTTTGCCTTTCTGAATGAGGATTGAGCACCTTACCCAGAGTCCTCCTTCTTGATTAGCTTCTTTAGGTGTACAGATTTTAGTATGACTATCCTATATTATATGTCTAATATGAACTTATGAGTGAGTATATACCGTGTGTGTCTTTCTGCTTCTGGGATACCTCATTCAGGATGATCTTTTCTAGTTCCCACCATTGGCTTACAAATTTCGTGATTTCTTTGCTTTTATTTGCTGAGTAGTATTCCATTGTGTAAATGTACCACAATTTCTGTATCCTTTCCTCAACTGAGGGACATCTGGGTTGTTTCCAGCTTCTGGCTATTATGAATAAAGCTGCTACATACATGGTTGAACAAATGTCTTTGTTGTGTACTTGAACATCCTTTGGATATATGCCTAAGAGTGGTATAGCTGGGTCTTGAGGTAGCACTATTCCTGTTTGTCTGAGAAAGCGCCATATTGATTTCCAAAGTGGTTGTACAAGTTTACATTCTCACCAGCAATGGAGGAGGGTTCCCCTTTCTCTAAATCCTCTCCAGCATGTGTTGCCACTTGATTTTTTGATCTTGGCCATTCTGATGGGTGTAAGGTGAAATCTCAAGACTTTTATCATAAAGGGGTGTTGGATTTTTTCAAAGGCTTTGTTAGCATCTAATGAGATAATCATGTTTTTTTTTTTTTTCTTTCAGTTTACTTATATGGTAGATTACATTGACAGATTTTCGTACGCTGAACCATCCCTGCATCTCTGGGATGAAGCCTAATTGATTATGCTGTATGATGTTTTTGATGTGTTCTTGGATTTGGATTGTGCTAGATTCCTTACCTAAGGCTAAAGGCACCAGGGAATCTTGGATAGGATCATTCCCTGGTGCCTTTAGCCTTAGGTAAGGAATCTAGCACAATAGGATAGGATAGGATCTTGGATAGATCTTGGATAGGAATCTTGGATAGGATCAAGATGAGTAGAAAACCATCCCAATAAACACATTTTTGATACAGCTACATCTGCCTGCCCGCCTGCCTGCCTGTCTATCTACGTAATCTCCAGGATAGCTTTATTCACTGTTCCTTCAACTTCTGGCTTGATGCTTTGTGGTGTGGGACTGTGTGGTGCAGTGTGTCCCCTTTTCTTGGGAAATGTAGGTAAAGAATTCTTTCAGACATGCTTGTCTTTGAATCTGTTTCCTTACCATATAGGATAAAGGCAAATCTCCAGGACACTTTCGAGCACTTGCCCTTCTCCTTAAGCATAAACACTAAGACTTCCTGGGTTCTCCCAGTCCCCTGCTGGTCCTTTGCGTGGTCTCTCAGCAGCAGTGATACCCTCTCTGGGGTGTTATGCAACTGAGGTCTTAGATGGCTCCAGCCTGTGGTTCTGTGCACCACGTGGACAATGTTTTCTTCCATAATATAGAAAATCCTTTGAGTATTGCAATTTATTTTTGTTTTGCTTGGCTCTTTAGCTGAGTCTGTATGATGTTTCCTTGTTCAAAAGAAGAAAACAATATATCATTTTGCTTCATCATCTTTGAATGGCTGTCTGAAACAAGAGGCCCTCTGGATTTTCAATGATGAAAATATGTCTGTAGCCAACAGATGTAAATTTTACACAATGTGGATTGTTCCCCAAAGCCCAGTAACTGGATGTGTAAGAGATGTGTCAACTAATGGCTCTTTGATCTCCACACTCTGACAGCTCAGAAATAACCCCCATCGAGAAAGAAGAGCATGTCTGCTCGAAGCGAGGCTTCTTGGACAGTGAGTGATTTACTAGGAAGTGGCACCTCAAACAACAGAGTCCGAGGGACTAAGTGTTAAAAACTATTTTCTTGAAACTATTTTTAGTAGATTTTTTTTCCAAGACTGACTTGTTTGAGAAAATGCTGAACTGAGAAGACTCCATTAGTTTGCTCTTCAGCTGTCATAACATCTACACACTTCAGACACAGAACAACCCCCGCCCCGAAATGAAATTTGTGATAGCTGTGAGCTGCATGCATTGAGGTGGGATAGATCCCTGAAGCCTTGGTTCTTGGCTTGTCCATGTTTGGTGGCAGTGATTATTCTCAACTATTCAGCCCTTGCTTCAGTTATGAATGGGTTAGACTGGCTTAACTGTCCCAGTTCTAAATTGTTAACAGCATACTTAGGATTCCTCATATAACTCCTTCAAGCTGCTCCTTTTTGGTTTTCAAATAGAAAATCCCACTGGTTGAGACCTCTGTTGTTTCCTTGGTGTTCCAGGGTCTCAAGCCCAAGCTCTTGTGCCTGCTAGGCAATTACTTTGCCACTGAGCTACACCCCAGAGGCTGTTCTTAACTAATTGTAGCTAAACGTTCCAATATATATGGTACCAGGCACTTATATTTTGATATAGAAAGAAAGAGCTCATTGAAAATGATTTTCCAAAACATAGAAGGCAAACCGTTGATTTTTAAACAAAATTCCAAATATTTGCTTTTACCAATAAAGACTCAGGAGCCAGATGCTGGAGTGAAAGCCTGCTAGCTCAGAGAGGCAGAGAAAACACCCAGCTGACCTTCCTTCTCAGCTGACATCCCAGAAGAAAAAGCCCCCTTCTCCTCCATGCTTAAAAACCCTTCAAACTGGAGGAGGGGCAAGATGGCGGTGCCGGTAGGACTCTCATTCTGAGCAGCAGCAGCAGGATCAGCACAGTGACCAGTAATCAGAACTCGCGGCCATAAAACACACTCATTGTGTTTCCCAGGTGAGAAGATACCCCACGGTGGGGGATTCAATCAGCTTTTAACTCACCCGGCTAAACCGCGGAAGAGATCCCGGTTCCGCCAGACGCTTGGCTGCCGGCCGCCAGCCCCAGCCCCAGGCCAGAGCCACAAGCCAGTGTCTCTGGTCACAGTCCCAGACTGAACCGTGTGCACCACACTATCAGAGACTGGAATTTTCAGTCGAGAGATAACCCCAGGGTACAGGAAACGATTGGGACTGGCCTTAGGTCACCCAGACATCCCCTGGAAAAGACGGGTTCCACGGGCACCCCAGGAGCCAGCCCGGAGCCAGAGCCAGGAACCCAGGCTCCAGCACCACAGAGCTCTGCCTGCCTGCGCGCCTGATTCGCTGCCTGAGATAGAACTGTGGGCACCAGGGCACCAGCAAATGAGTTTCACTGTCCAGTGCAAACACACAGGGAGGGAAATGGTTGGTCTGATCTCAGAGCACTCAGCCGACACCCCCAGCCTGAAAAGGTCCCCGGAAAATTACCCAGCTTAGGGAGACACCCAGGCTCCCAAAGGCCACAAAGGCAGACACAGGCAGTTTCTGTGCACCAGACAGCTGGCGGAGACTGAGCCGCCATCAATCAGCTGTGCTCCAGGCACAGGCAGTTTCTGTGGCCAGCCAGCTGGCGGACTCTGAGCAGTGTGCACCAGGGCAAAAAAAGACACTGGGAGTCCGTGTCTCCAGAGAATCCAAAGGGAAGGAAAGAAACTGTACTGACTTAAATCACCCAATCCTTCCCTAGAAAAAGTCTAGCAGACCAGTGGGGCTGAGGCGTGATCACTCAGCTGTGCTCCAGACACAGGCACAAACAGTTGCTGCGCGCCTGATGTCCAACTGGGTCACAGCAGCTGATCATTACATTTACAACAAGAAACCCAGAAACAGGGAAGCTGCCCTCAGGACTTCTCTGGGTGAGAGGAGAACCCTCTCGACTAACAAAGACCACAGTTACCAGTCATGTCTATATCCCTGAGGTGAGCAACTCCTGAAAAAACACCAGCCATCCAGGGACTATACCCAAAAAGCTGAGAAGACATCCTTCAGGAAGAACCAGCTTTCTGCAAAGGGGACTCTCTCCACCACAGGATCCCCAGGAACCACCAGAAAATAACCCCAAACACCTAAGATAGCACAATGGGTAGAGGCCAGCGTAAAAGCTCAAGCAACAAAAGACAGAGCAATATGGCATCTCCAGAACCCAGTTACCCAGGGGCAAGTAGCCCTGAACACCCCAGCATAACTGAAATCCAAGAAGATGACCTAACAACTATGCTCATGAAGATGATAACAGAGGAAACAAATAAGATACGTAAAGACATAGAGGAAGATAAACTCAAACAGAATATTGCCATCTGTAAAGAAATAGAGGAAGCTGCAGCCAAACAGTTTATGGCCTTTAGAAAGGAAATGCTTAAAGCACTGAATGAAATGAAAGAAACAGAGTTGAAGGAACTAAAAGAAAAACAGGAAAGTACAATCAGACAGGTGAAGGAAGTAAACAAAACAACTCAAGACCTGAAGATAGAATTGGAAAAATTAAAGAAAACACAAATGGAGGAAATAATGGAAAGGAAGAATCTAGGGAAGAAAACAGGAACTACAGAGGTAAGCATAACCAACAGACTACAAGAGATGGAAGAAAGAATCTCAGGTGTAGAAGATACAATGGAAGAAATCAATGTATCTGTCAAAGAAAATGTTAAATCCGAAAAATTCCTGACACAGACCGTCCAAGAAATCCAAGACAATATGAAAAGACAAAACCTAAGAATAATAGGTATAGAGGAAAAAGAAGACTCCCTTCTCCAAGGCCCAGAAAATATTTTCAACAAAATCATTGAAGAAAATTTCCCCAAGCTAAAGGAGAGGCCAATTAGAATACATGAGGCCTACAGAACACCCAACAAATTTGACCAGAAAAGAAAATCCTCCCGCCACATAATAATCAAAACAGTAAGTATACAGAACAAAGAAAAAATACTAAAAGCTGCAAGGGAAAAAGGCCAAGTAACATATAATGGCAAACCCATTAGAATCACACCTGACTTTTCAACAGAGACTATGAAAGCCAGAAGGGCCTGGACGGATATCATGCAGACCCTAAGAGAACACAGATGTCGGCCCAGGCTACTATACCCCGCAAAACTCTCGGTCCTCATAGATGGAGAAAACAAGATATTCAATGACAAAAACAAATTTCAACAATACCTACAAACAAATCCAGCATTACAGAAGACACTAGAAGGGAAAATACAACCCAGGAAAACTAGCTACATTCAAGAAAACACAGGAAATAAATAACCTCACTTCAGTAAAACAAAAAGCAACCAAGCACACAACCTGATGACCACAGCCAATATAAAAATCAAGGGATCTAACAGCCACTGGTCATTAATCTCTCTCAACATCAATGGACTCAACTCTCCAATAAAAAGACACAGATTAACAGAATGGATACGTAAACTAAACCCAGCAATCTGTTGCATACAAGAAACACACCTAAGACACAAAGATAGACATTACCTGAGGGTAAAGGGTGGAAGATGACTTTCCAAGCAAACGGACCCAAGAAGCAAGCAGGAGTAGCCATTCTAATATCTGATAAAATAGACTTTCAACCAAAATTAATAAAAAGAGATGGGGAAGGGCACTTCATACTCATCAAGAGAAAATTCCACCAGGAAGACATCACAATCCTGAACATCTATGCCCCAAATACAAGGGCACCCACATTTGTGAAAGAAACATTGATAAAATTTAAAGCACATATAGATCCCCACACATTAATAGTGGGAGACTTCAACACCCCACTCTCAACAAAGGACAGGTCAACAAAACAGAAATTAAACAAAGAAACAATGTCTCTGACAGAGGTCATGAATCAAATGGACCTAACAGACATTTACAGAACTTTACACCCAAACACAAAAGAATTTACCTTCTTCTCAGCACCTCATGGAACCTTCTCCAAAATAGACCATATAGTGGGTCACAAAGCAAGCCTCAACAGATACAAGAAGATTGAAATAATCCCTTGTATCCTGTCTGATCACCATGGAATAAAGCTGGACCTCAACAATAACAGAAATAGCAAAAAGCCTACACACACATGGAAACTGAACAACTTGTTACTAAATGACAGCTGGGTCAGGGAAGAAATAAAGAAAGAAATTAAAGTCTTTCTAGAAATCAATGAAAATGAAGACAAAACATACCCAAACTTGTGGGACACAATGAAAGCAGTGCTAAGAGGAAAGTTCATAGCACTAAGTGCCTTCAAGAAGAAATTCGAGACAGCTCATTCAAGCACCTTAATGGCTCACTTAAAAACCCTAGAAAAACAAGAAGCAGACACACCAAGAAGGAGTAGACGGCTGGAAATAATCAAACTCAGGGCTGAAATCAATCAATTGGAAACAAATAAAACAATTCAAAGAATCAATGAAACCAAGAGCTGGTTCTTTGAGAAAATCAACAAGATAGACAAACCCTTAGCCAAGCTAACTAAAAGGCAGAGAGACACCACCCAAATCAACAAAATCAAAATGAAAAGGGGGATATAACTACAGACACTGAGGAAATCCAAACAATCATTAGGACTTACTTCAAAAGTCTATATGCCACAAAATTTGACAATCTAAATGAAATGGACAATTTTCTTGATAGATTTGACTTACCAAAGGTGAATCAGGACCAGGTAAATCAACTAAATAGACCTATATCCCCCAAAGAAATAGAAGCGGTCATCAAAAGTCTCCCATCCAAAAAAAGCCCAGGACCAGATGGCTTCAGCGCAGAATTCTACCAGACCTTCAAAGAAGAGCTAACACCAATTCTCTTCAAACTATTCCACAAAATAGAAACAGAAACTCAAAAACCAAACTCAGAAACCAAACTCATTCTATGAAGCCACAGTCACCTTGGTACCTAAACCTCACAAAGACTCAACAAAGAAAGAGAATTTCAGGCCAATCTCCCTTATGAACATTGATGCAAAAATACTTAATAAAATACTTGCAAACCGAATCCAAGAACACATCAAAGATATTATCCACTATGACCAAGTAGGCTTCATCCCAGGTATGCAGGGGTGGTTCAATATACGGAAATCCATCAATGTGATCCACCATATTAACAAACTGAAAGAAAAAAACCACATGATAATCTCCCTAGATGCTGAAAAAGCATTTGACAAAATCCAACATCCATTCATGTTTAAAGTATTGGAGAGATCAGGGATACAAGGCACATATCTAAATATAGTAAAGGTGATATACAGCAAGCCTATAGCCAACATCAAACTGAACGGAGAGAAACTTAAAGCAATCCCACTGAAATCAGGGACAAGACAAGGCTGCCCACTCTCTCCATATCTCTTCAACATAGTGCTGGAAGTCCTTGCTAGAGCAATAAGACAGTTGAAGGAGATCAAGGGGATACAAATTGGAAAGGAAGAAGTCAAATTATCACTATTTGCAGATGATATGATAGTATACGTGTGTGACCCCAAAAACTCTACCAGGGAACTCCTACAGCTGATCAACACCTTCAGCAAAGTGGCCAGATACAAAATTAACTCAAAATAATCAGTAGCCCTCCTGTATACAAAAGACAAAAGGGCTGAGAAAGAAATTAGGGAAACAACACCCTTCACAATAGCCACAAATGACATAAGGTACCTCGAAGTATCCCTAACCAAGGAAGTCAAAGACTTGTATGAAAAAAATTTCAAATCTCTGAAGAAAGAATTAGAAGAAGATATGAGAAGATGGAAAGATCTTTCATGCTCATGGCTTGGAAAGATTAACATAGTAAAAATGGCCATCTTACCAAAAGCAATCTACAGATTCAATGCAATGCCCATCAAATTACCAACACATTTCTTTACAGACCTGGAAAGAAAAATTCTCAACTTCATATGGAATAACAAGAAACCCAGAATTGCTAAAACAATCCTCTACAATAAAAGATCTTCTGGAGGTATCTCCATCCCTGATCTTAAGCTGTACTATAGAGCAACAGTTTTAAAAACTGCATGGTACTGGCATAAAAACAGAATGGTGGATCAATGGAACCGAACAGAGGACCCAGAAATAAACCCACACACTTATGGACACCTGATCTTTGACAAAGACGCCAAAACCATTCAATGGAAAAAAGATAGCATCTTCAACAAATGGTGCTGGTCCAACTGGATGTCTACATGTAGAAAAATGAAAATAGATCCATACTTATCACCCTGCACAAAACTGAAGTCCAAGTGGATCAAAGACCTCAACATAAAACCAGACACATTAAATCGGCTTGAAAAAAAAGTGGGAAATACCCTAGAACTCATTGGTACAGGAGAAACCTTCCTGAACAGAACACCAACAGCACAGGCTCTAAGAGCAACAATCAATAAATGGGACCTCATGAAACTGAAGAGCTTTTGCAAAGCAAAGGACACCGTCATCAAAACAAAGCGACCACCTACAGATTGGGAAAGAATCTTCACCAACCCTTTATCTGACAGAGGACTCATATCCAGTATATATAAAGAACTAAAGAAGCTGAAAAGCAGCAAACCAAGTAATCCACTTAAAAAATGGGGAACAGAGCTAAACAGAGAATTCTCTGTAGAGGAATATTGAATGGCAGAGAAGCACTTAAAGAAATGCTCAACCTCACTAGCCATTAGGGAAATGCAAATCAAAACAACCCTGAGATTTCACCTTACACCCATGAGAATGGCCAAGATCAAAAACTCAAGTGACAACACATGCTGGAGAGGTTGTGGAGAAAGGGGAACCCTTCTCCACTGCTGGTGGGAATGTAAACTTGTACAACCACTCTGGAAATCAATCTGGCGCTTTCTCAGACAACTAGGAATAGCGCTTCCTCAAGATCCAGCCATACCACTCCTGGGCATATATCCAAAAGAGGCTCAAGTACACAAAAAGGACATTTGCTCAACCATGTTTGTAGCAGCTTTATTTGTAATAGCCAGAAGCTGGAAACAACCCAGATGCCCCTCAACTGAAGAATGGATGCAGAAATTGTGGTACATCTACACAATGGAATATTACTCAGCAATGAAAAATAAGGAAATCATGAAATTTGCAGGTAAATGGTGGGATCTGGAAAGGATCATCCTGAGTGAGTTGTCCCAGAAGCAAAAAGACACACATGATATACACTCACTCATATAGACATACAACATAGGACAAACCCACTAAAACTTGTGCATCTAAAGAAACTAAGCAAGAGAGAGGACCCTAACTAAAATGTCCAATCCCCATCCGGAAAGGCAAAGAGGAGGGACATCAGAAGAAGAAGAAAACAGGAAACAACCTAGGAACCTACCACAGAGGGCCTCTGAAAGCCTCTGCCCTGCAGACTATCAAAGCAGATGCTGAGCCTGATGGGCAACTGTTGGGCAGAGTGAAGGAAATTTTATGTAAGAACTGGGAAATAGTAAGAGCTGGAGAGGACAGGGTCTCCACAAGGAGAGCAACAGAACCAGAAAATTTGAACACAGGGAACTTCCCAGAGACTCATACTCCAACCAAGGACTATTCATAGAGATAACCCAGAACCCCTGCACAGATGTAGCCCATGGCAGTTCAGAGTCCAATTGGGTTACATAGTAATGTGAAGAGGGACTGCCTCTGACATAATCTGATTGGCCTGCTCTTTGATCACCTCCCCCTGGGGGGGAGCAGCCTTACCAGGCCATAGTAGAGGACAATGCAGCCACTTTTGATGTGAACTGATAGACTAAGATCAGAAAGGAGAGGAGAATCTCCCCTATCAGTGGACTTGGGGAGTGGCATGCATGCAGAGGGAGGAGGGAGGGTGGGATTGGAAGGGGAGGAGGGAGGAGCTTATGGGGGGATGCAGAATGAATAAAGTGTAATTGATGAAAAATTAAAAAAAAAGAGATACAGAAAAAAAAAGAAAGTGGAGGAAGTGATAATCTGGGTGGAGGTTAGGGCTCTGCCGTCATGCTGTGAGAATATCAAGCTATACGGACAGGTCACAGCCAGAGCACACGGACAGTTTTGGCAGAGCCACCAGCCAGCAATCCCCTGACGGAGCCATCCTGGAAGTCTACCAGTCAAACCCCCGGATGAACTGCTAATTGTTTAAAACTACAAAGTATAAACTACAGAGTATTAGGCTGATTTTTTTTAAAGGCAACAATAGATAATAAAACACCCAATTTTGTTTCAAAAAAAAAAAAAAAACAACCTTCAAACTGAATGTCTCTCCTCTAGAGGGAGAGAGAGTACTTCCTGAGTGCTTCTCTAGCCATCCTTCAGGCCTCCTCTTAACTTTCTACACTTTTCCCCCTGTGTTCACTTCTGTTAACTGATTGCTTGCTCTGTCTCTTGACCTAAGGTTGACTTTTTCTAATCCTGTTTATAATACTCAAGCAGAAAGTTCTTGGATTAAAGGTGTGTCCTAGGGCTGAGCCATATCACAACTAGAAACAAGTTTTCTAGTACACAGTCTCAGGGTTCACAGTGTGATCAAATATCCTTCGACACAGACAATCCTCTGTGTAGTGATGGAGTGAGGGAGTCTACTGTCTTTCAGGCAGGCAGAGGCTGAGTTTTTTCCAGTGTGGGAGTGACAGTTGATGTGGCTGAGTTCTACTTTAGTTTTGGCCAAATTGAACCCCCACCGCTCAACCCCAAGAATTATTTTCTTAGGTAATTGGGTTTTAGATGAACAAGATCCATAGCCCATCCCTGCTACATACTGCCCGGGTGGCTACGGGTGGCTACATATAAATTATTCAGGTATTGAAATGTTCATTTATAGCATTTCTGAATTGGGGTTGATAATAATGCTTATATCAGAAAGCAATCATAAAAATTAAATGATTCTGGATAAAGAAAGTGTCACAGGGCCTTCTACTTCATAAGGGAATCTCTAAGAAGCTATAGGGGCTGGAAGTATAGCTCAGTGGTACAGTGCTTACCTAGCATGTACAAGGCCCGGTACCTCGAAGTACCAGGCAATCTGAAAATGCAAATTAGTTTCTTGGATCTCAGCTCTAGGTTCTGATAATTTTGCATGATTAGGGGCCCTCAAGAAAATGTAATGGCTGTTGTATAAGTACAATAAAGGAAACTGAGTAAAAAACAAGATTCAAAAAACTGCAAGGTGAACTATTCTGCAAATGGAGAAAACAAATCATGGTGTGATTTACAAAGGCAGAGAAATTGACTTAAGTAGTACTGGCTTACAGAAAAAGAAAGAAAGAGAGAAGTATCATATTGAGAAAGAACACAGCATTTTTCTTCCCTTGAAGCTTTATTCGCAGACACTTTGTTAAGCACAGGATAAAAGATGTGAGAATCATTTTGCTGGCATCAGCAGAAAACAGCCAGATGGCGTATGCATGCTTATGGCTGCTCTGTTCACAGTAACAAGGAAATGGAACCAGCCTGGGTGTCCGTCAGTGGATGACTGGATAGTAAAAACGTGACACATTTACACAATAGAATTTATCCATGAGTAAAGAAAACATGATCATTTTAGGAAGAAGGATGAATCTGGAAATTATTACAGTGAGCAAGGTGATCCAGACTTTATATATGGCTTTTAGCTTTTATATTTATATATACATATAGGTGTAGACGTGAGTATGGGTGTAAATTGTAAAATGTGTAGCTTGGGTGGGTGGTGTGAACTTACAGCCAAAAGCTGAGCTGTCTCTCTAGTTCCTCCAGTATTATTATTATTATTACTATTATTATTATTATTATTTTAAGTTGGAGCAGTAGTAAGTTCTCTTAAGCAATGCAATCACTTATACGTTACACTTCTTTAAAGTGTGCACACCAATTCTAAGTTAGATAAATGTAGTGCAGGTTGGAAAACACAACTAAGATCTAATCTGTTTTGCAGGGGCTGGGACAGCATCAATTTAGAAATCTGGCTTCTCTCTTCACTTACTCTAACTTGCTAATGTGAAAAGTTCCTGGCCTGATGAGAAGCAAGGTCTCAATCCATGAGCTCCAAGCAACAGAATATTGGCAGAAGAAGAGAATGTACAGGTGGCTTTAAGAAGTGAAAAAAATGCTGGGTAGGATGTAGAGGAAACTCAAAATCAAACACAACGTAATTTCTAATAGTTGTAAGAGTACATATATCTTTCTTATAGAAGTCTATTCTATCTAGAAAAGATCATCCTGAGTGAAGTATCCCAGAAACAGAAAGACACACAGGGTATACTCACTTATAAGTGGATATTAGACATACAATATAGGATAATCATACTAAAATCTGTACACCTAAAGAAGCTAAGCAAGGAGGATCCTGGGTAAGATGCTCAATCTTCATTCAGAAAGTCAAATGAGACGGACATTGGAAAAGGGAGAAAACACGGAACAGGTCAGGAGCCTATCACAGAGGGCCTCTGAAAGACTACCCTGCAGGGTATCAAAACATATACTGAGATTCATAGCCAAACTTTGGGCAGAGTGCAGGAAATCTTATGAAAGAAGTGGGAGATAGTAAGATCTGGAGAGGACAGGAGCTCCACAAGGAGAGCAACAGAACCAAAAATTCTGGGCACAGGGGTCTTTTCTGAGACCGATACTCCAACCAAGGACCATTCATAGAGATAACCTAGAACCCCTGCACAGATGTAGCCGATGACAGCTTAGTGTCCAAGAGGGTTCCCCAATAATAGGAACAGGGACCATCTCCTTGGTCACCTCCACCTGTGGGGGAAGCAGCCTTACCAGTCTACAGAGGAAGACAAAGAAGCCTGTCCTAATGAGATCTGATAGAGGAAGGTCAGATGGAAGGGGAGGAGGACCTCTCCTATCATTGGGCATAGGAGAAGAAGAGGGAGGGAGGATGGGATTGGGAGGGAATAAGGGAGGGACTACAGCTGGGATACAAAGTGAATAAACTGTAATTAATAAAAATAAAATAAAAATTAAAAAAAGAAATGTGATCAGACAAGATCAGGCACATTCAGGGTGCTATGGTTATAGACAAGAAATATGAATTCTAAAATGATTCTTTTGAAATATTTTTATAAAATCATCACAAATGTTCATTTTGTCATACATAAGACATTTGAGAGGGTGATTATATCTGTAATAAAAACATAGGTTTCTTTATAAAAGCATAAAAAAAAAGAAGTCTATTCTGTTTGAAATCCCCATGGTGTTTCCATTTTCTGCAGCAATGCATGACCAGCATGGAGCAAAATTGATCTTCAAGAGGGAAAGGTAGGAAAGAAGACACATGTATTAACTTTTATGGATTCCAGTTTGTAAATTCTATCCAGCACCCAAGAAGACCCAGCCAGGAACTGCAGTAGCCGTGGCTGTGAGTCCCGGACACTGGCAGGAGTAGAATGGGGGGGAATACCATAACTTTGCTTTCCATTTTAGATAAAGGTGAGAAACTTGACTTTAGGATCTACAAATTCTAAGCTCAGGTTTCTCTTTAGGAGGAGGATGGGTGGAGACCTTGGGAAAGAACGGGGGTGGGGGGGTTCATCTGCACATTCCTCTAGGAAACTGTAGCACCTCAGGCTGCTGTAGAGACAGAGTGAATGATGACTGAATGGTGGAGTCCTTAGAGATCTAAGGGGGATTCTAGGAAAACATTTTCTTTTTCTTTTTTCTGGGATGGCTTCTCTCTCTGCCATCAGGATGGTCTGGACCTCCCTGCAGAGCCAACTCAAAGAAATGGAAACTTAGGACCTATTGTGGGGGATGGGCACAAATACCTCAAACCAGGGTTTCCATGTTTCCCCTCCTCCCATCCCATAGCCTCAATTCAGAGTTTTTGGGTCTGAGGAAGGATTCTTTAGCATAGATCTGATTAGTAGTCTCTTTCCCTCATATCCACCAACTCTAAGAAATGGCAGCCCCTACCCATTCTCCCCGTTTCCATCTTGCCAGATCAGCTGTGTGTCATGGTGTGTCATGCAGTACATACCCTTTCATCCAAGCAACTTACTTGCAAATGTTCATTGCAATGGGGTTATTTGTCTGTTTTGAGGCCTCTGACTTCTGTCATACCATCAATATTGCATCCTCACCAGGACTCCTTCTGGATAGTCTACAGTTTCTCTGAGTCATGGAGATCCTGAACCTTTGGAACTGCAGGACTGGCCCCTTCACAGCTCATACATAGGGTAGATGTTGGGTGGACCAGCTCACAGCCAAGGATCCAGGCTGGGTGGTAGCTGGTTGGTCAGCCTGCCAGCTCTCCTGTGTCCTCACCAACAGAGCAGACTCTTCTAGACTGCCCAGGTGAGGGGCCACCCGCCCCATGCCTAGGCCATGAGGGCCAGCTCTTCCATACCCACACTACTGGTGCTAGTTCTCCCTCTGCTCAGTGGAGTGGAGGGGCCAACTCTGTTGCACAACACTATTGGGGGCCACTTTCTCATGCTGCCCTGGTGAGGGGCAGGGACAGCTCTCCTGTACTCATGCCATGGGGCCAGCTCTACCACACCCTGTGCTGCCAAGTGAGGTGTGAGGACAGTTCTGAGTGTGGTGGCCAGAAAAGGTGTGGGTCAGCTCAGCATAGTGCTCAGACATCAATATGGCCTTAGGTATCAGTCCAGACCAGGGGTATATGAAAGGCCTTTGGTAGCAACATGGGCCAGAGACATCAGCACAGATCCTGGCTGCAGTAAGACGATAAACCAAGTCTAGCCCTTGGCGGCAGTATGCTCCTGGACATAACCATGACCTCAGGTGGTTGCACAGGCTCCTCATATCCATCTGCTCCTCACCTCTGTCTTGTCTCCATTTCTACTTTTCTCTACAGTGCATGAATCACTCGGCTTTGCTTTCCCTTCTCTCCACCGTGTACTCCATCTTTCCCGTCTTTCCATCATATATTTGTTCATTGTAGTGGCACCCACTGCAGGGCCATGGTAGGCATTAGGGTTTCAGTCTGCTCTCTTATATAACATAGGACTACCTGCCTAGGAGTGGCACCATCTATAGTGTTCTGGCCCCTTAGCAGTGGGGCTTTACCATAATCAAGAAAATGTCCCACAGATTTGCAAACAGGCAATCTTATGCAGCCGTTTCTCCAGTTGAGGTTCTTCTTTCCGGATAACTCTAGCTGTGTCAAGTTGTCAAAACCACAACACAACACAACACCAACCAGGAGAGAAGGTAATTTAAGATCACCCAGTTCAACCCTCACTAAAGCAGATATTTTCTCTCTGACAGTGCAGGCTGTAGTTTTGTGAATTATACATAAAGTTTCTACCTCTTCTTTCTTAGTTAGGCCCACTTAGTCATGGTTGCTACCTTTTTTGGTGAACTTCAATCAGCTGATGAGGGACTTATTGCATTTGCTAAATTTCTACGATGAAGAGAAAAGGTTAAGTTTGTTGGAGGGAGACCTGGCCAACAGCCTTGGCAGGTCATTAAGGTTAGTCACGTCAGTTGAACGTACCCCTGAAAGCACCTTTGGGGATTTCTTCATGTAAACCCACAACTCCTGTAACAGTCACCAGAACATCAGAAAACCTGACTTGGAGGAACAGTCTACAAAATACTTGATCAGTATGTCTCAAAACTGTCGTGGCCATCAAAACAAGGACATAAGAATTGCTAAGGGAAGTCTCAGCAGGCAGGGTTTGCAGTACGGCAACTTGAATGGGTTCTTGGAACTGAAAAAAAAGCCTAAGGTAGAAAATAAGGAAATATAAATAAGGTATGGACTGTGATTAGTAATGGTAAGATACAGATTTGTTCTTCAGTGAATGATATACATATATAAATTCATTTTTTTTTTTTTTTGCAATAAATGCCAAACCTATGTAAGAGTAGGAGGAATGGTGTAGACACTATAAGAGCACGCAGCAATATTCTTGTAGCTTCTCTGGAAGCATCTGAAGATAATAAAATAGTTTATTAATAATAAATTTGTTCATTTAAACCATTGACTTATACCAATCACATTCCAAGCCGATGGTACCCCCCCTTGATATTTCAGGTTGCCACCCTTGCATCCTTTTGACCAGGACTGTGTGAATTACTTAGGAACTCTTGAATAAAAACCTTGCTAACACCCTCAGAAACAAGGCCGAATGCCACTGAACATCCTGAGCACGTGCAGAGTACTGGGCATTTGACCTATAGGAGGCCTGCCCTACTGTCACTCTTTTTGTTGTCTTTAAGGGATGTGAGGGTTAGAAAAAAACATTATGCTTATTTATCTGAGGATCCAGTTGGCTGAAAAGCCTATAATCTTGAAAAAGAAATCGACTACTTAAGCTTGTGTGTGTGTTTAAGTAGTCACAGCAGAATTAGAATTACTTTGTAGTTTGAAGCCACTGATGCCAGTTCTCCTTTTCTGAGCCATCCCGTCCTGGTGACTTCTTTTATTAGTGTTCCTCTCTTATTCCTCACAGCCATTGCCATTACCTTAGTCCATCTAGGAATATACTATTTCACTTCATATTTTGAATATTTTAAAAAGCATATTTTCCTTATTGTTAGGCTCCTTCAGCTACAGACTCACTAACGTCAGTCTGATGTCTGAAACCATTATTTTCATCATGCTATCTTTTCACTCAGGGATTGTCAGGCTCTGCTCTGTGGTTCCAGGAAGACTCAAGCTCTAAAATTTCCTGAATGCTTTCTCTGTTTTCTCTTTGTTCTTCTACACAAACCAACTTCTCATGATTTTCCAACATAAACCTTTTCTCCTAATGAGTTCCATTCCTCAGTGTCCAACTAATGTACCACACTGATACAAAGTTCAACGTAATGTTAAAAACCATATTTGGAATAGGTTTTGTTCCCTAGTTTCTGTGCTTTCTCATTTCAAGCTTTGTCCATCTTTTGAAGAACGGCTCAGGCTTATCTGATTACTCCCTAGGGTCTGTAAAGAGCATTTACTTCTACTAATTCAGATGTCCAGTGTTTGTCCTACAATGCATTCAAATGAAAAAAAGAGTCTCCTTTGTTGTCTTAATTATGTTCCCTCATGTATCTTCTCATTTTGTTATTACCACACTGTCCCCACCACTACACCGACCCCTGGTCAAGCCTGCTCTTTGTATAGGCAAAGTCCTCTCCCCTTGCACTCCCTGGGTACAATGAAACAATTGCAGAATTTCAAAAGACATTTCTATGTAACAAGAAAGTACAAAAAAAAAAAAAACAAACACCAAGTTTCGAGAAGCCGCAAGCAACCCAATTTATATAATACAAGTAACATCCTATCTTCATGCATTAGTCAGGATTAGGTTCAGATGTGTTGGCTTCCAACTCAAAGAAGAGTATAAAAAGCTATGAATTTATTCATCCTTGTAAAAAAAAAAGACTATAGATCAACCAATAGGGGGTCCAAACACTGGTCTTTCTTCTATGTGACCCCTAACCAAGGGGCTAAAATCCCACTGGGTTAGAATAAGACAACTACCACAATTTTTGAGCTAAATTTGAAGCAAACGTTATTAAATAATGTCTAGGTCCATTGATACTGGTTGGGTCCTTACCTGAAACTCTTAGAGTATGGTGCTGAATTACATCGGTAAGGGACATAGAAAGGCAAGACTCACAAGGCTGCGCACTTCCCCCTTTTGCCCAATCAAAGGCAAACATACATCCTGTCATACTTCCTACCTAGATACCTCCTGCCTATGTTGGAAGAAGCACAGCCTGTAAAGTTGGGGCAACCAAACTTGTTTACAGAATTGGAAACACTTGACTTGGTGTCTTATATCTATAACAGCCCCCAGGATTCCAGGAAGTTCTCTGTCCTTGGGCAAGTGGAGATTATAGGTTAAAGACTTTTCTTTTCTTTTCTTTTCTTTTTTCTTTTCTTTTCTTTTCTTTTCTTTTCTTTTCTTTTCTTTTCTTTTCTTTTCTTTTCTTTTCTTTTCTTTTCTTTTCTCTTCTCTTCTCTTCTCTTCTCTTCTCTTCTCTTCTCTTTTCTCTTCTCTTCTCTTCTCTTCTCTTTTCTTTTCTTTCTTTAGAGACATTTTTATTTTATTGATCTCTTAAGCACAGTACTTTAAACTTAAACCATAACTTTAAGCTATCACAGGGCAAACCCCTCAAGGTCACTTCAGAATATAATATGGCTGCTCGTTGAGTTCCAACTGTCACACATACATTACAGGAATGAAGAAGAGAAAGGGCCAAAGGGCCTTAGTGACTGTAGACTTTTCCTCAACAGCATTCACTTAGTTTCAAGGGTTGCCTGCCAGTGTTGTTGTAGGTAGAGTGTATTGCTGTGCTGAAAAAGTGAGACTGTCTTCTAGAAATGACAAGGAAGCTACACATATTGTTGATATAACAACAATATTGGTGCCTAAACAAGACTTGAACAGTGATGTTACCAAGAGACATGCTAATATGAAGGTGAAAAATCTCATGGTGCTATACCTGTAGACAAAGAACTATAAGCAACTAATGACTGCCAAGATAGGGAAAATTAGTCTTTGCCAAGGATGGGCACCCTATTTTATTGTTAATTTTATTTTTTGAAGCAGGTTTCTCTGTGTAGTCTTGGTTGTCTTGAACTCATTTTGTAGATTAAGCTGGCCTTGAACTCACAGAGATCTGCCTGCCTCTGCCTCCCAGAGTTCTAGGATTATAGGCATGTACCACTGCACCCTGCTCCTAGTTGGTTATTTAACATCAAGTGGTGAGCCCTGAAATCATATGGACACAAGCAATACTAAAGAGACTCAGCAGGTTGTACTTATGTGCTTATGTGCTCACATGGCAATAATAATCAAAGAAAAAGAAGCTGTGAATTTGAGAGGGAGTAATGGGGGATGAGGGGTGTCAGAAGAAGGGTACTGTTGTGGGGTTCACTTAAATCCAACCTAACTCAAACACTAGGTCAATGGAGATGACAATAATTTGTTGTAATCAAGCTACTATGATCAGTCAGGGCCACAGAACAGACTTGGGAGCTGAACTGCAGCTCTGAAGCGACGTTGTACAGCATATTTAAAGGATGAAACAGTAAAGCTAGCGGGAGCAAGGTGGACTGTAGTTTTGTCCAATCATATTTGTCCAGTTATATTTGACATATGCAAGAGAATTTCTATCAATCAGGATAGGAGTATGTTCCTGGGCCTGGGAACATGAGCTTAGTTTGACCCTGCCAGCAAGATGGAGAAGTTGTCCCTGAGATGGCTGGACTCAGACAACTGTTTCCCTACAACAGAAGCTATTCAGTTATTGGGAAGTCCCCAGCTTCCCTAGGGCCTGGGACCCTGAGCTTACTTTCTCCCTATGATTAAATGGCGTCTGAAAACAAAATCGTAGCTCGTGTTCTAAGTTTCTTTTGCTTGTTCCCAACAGATACATGAGCGGGAATAAAGGAAGGAAAGGGGGAAATGATGTAATTATTTTTAATTAATTAAAAAAAAGAAAAAGTGGGATTCTGTTTCACAAGTAGAGAGGGGAGAATGGGTGTTGACTGGGAATGCAACTAGCCATCTCTGCTACCACAAACCATGTCTGCAGAAGCCTTGCTCAGTAATATTTACAGCTCTAGAACACTGGTCCAAACTAACACACCCATTGCCTTTCTGTGTTTTAATTTTTTGACAGTAGCTATTTCACCTTAGAAACCATTACCTTGGCGGCTCCCTCCTTATACTGTGTGTTGTCTCAAAATAGGAAAGCCAAATGTGTTTTTTTTTTTTCCCTGCGATTGTCATAGCTGTTTTCAGTTATTGACATAATACTCATATAACACAATCCTGGTGACTTTTTGTGGGTTGATAAATCACTTTTTTTTTTTTTTTTGTTTTTGTGACAAGATACCAAGAAAAGCAACTCAAGGGAGGTAGGCCTTGTTTTGACTTAATGTTCCATGAGTGTTCAGTCCGCCCTAGCAGGAAAAGCATGGTTCCAGGAGAGGGCAGCAGCTGGTCACACAGGGTCCACAGTCAGGAAGAAGAGAGTAAAGGCCGCTGGTACTTACTAAGCTAGGTCTCTGTTTCACATGCAGTTGGGACCCCATCCCAACTATATTTAGGGTTGATCGCCCTACAGTGATAATATAGACAACCCTTTACAGACACACCCAGAGGCCTATTCCCATGGCGATTCTAAATCCTACCAAGTTAATAATCAAGATTTACTATTACAGTGGGACTTGCCACTCAGTTTATGGGACAGTGGAACTGTCCTCTAGCATGGCATATGGATATGTTCTCCACCAGCTCACCTTCCTAACTACTTTCGGCCATGCGGTGTATTGCGGGCAATGAGACATCAGCAAGTGTCATGCCAGAGTCTTGAGGAGAACTTGTGTACTGTAAGTTGCCTTACTAGGATGGTATCACTACTCTGATAGAAACCAGGGGTGACCAGGTGGAGAAACTGCATGGCTGAGAGCTGAAACAGTTCAGATAGTAGCCCTAGCTAGCTTCCAGGCTGTTAAATGAAGCTCTCTTGGACTTTGGCTTTAGCCATGTTAGCAGTCTTAAAGGAGCTACCGGAAGAAATGGACAGGAGAACCTCTCTGCTGAAGACTTGTAAGTAGGTGTTACACATTGCTGCTATTTTAAGACACTAAATGTTGAGGTGGTTTGTTATGCATGAAGAAATAATAGAGACATCTTGGATATTGATCAGAGAAGTTATGGTATGGATTAGTTTATGGGCTGGTTCTATGCCTGACTACAAGCTGTGGTTTGAAATACAGACAGCTGGCTTCTCTATTGCTGCTTCTGCACCTGTGAATTCAACCAACTACAGATAAAAATACACAGGAAAATATTGCAAAATAAATAAAGTATGAATGTTTACATACTTTTTCCTTGCCATTATGTCCTAGACATACAACAAAGCTATTTACATAGCATTTACATTTTTATATATTGTGAATAATCAGGAGATGATTTAAAGCATGTAGACATGTTGGATGACAACATTAAACCACTTTTTATGAATTTTGGGAAGTACTAGCACCCATAGCTGTGGGTACACAGGACCATTGTACTCAACAGTTGGCCTTTGTTTTTGGTCACTCATTCTTTTTTTTTTTTCCTTTGTAACAACTCTGTAATTTTACTTACAGCAATCAATGACACAGTTATTATATAGTTATTATATAGTTACTATATAGAATTCTTTTGGCCACAGTTTTTGAACAGACAGAGTAAACTGGCCTAATTCATAACAATTAAAGGTCAGGCCCAGGACTCAGATTCAGATTCTCTTTTCATTGGAGCAACAGTAGTACAGTAAGTTAGTACGTGGTGGTGCTTACACAAAGTCTCTTCATCAGAAAACAGATGCTGACATTCAACCGGAACTAAAGCCACCACAGGAGGGAGTTCACATCCAATGTCGTAAACCTGGTTTAAAGCTGACGAGGTCATGGACCTTAGTGAGGAAGCCACAGCTGTTGCTTTGTTAAGTAGACATCATGTGTCCATCAAATTGATTTCTAAACAATTATGTTAATCCCTTAGATGAGTACAGTTGTCGGGAGAAGTTTCCTTTTCAAGTGGGCAGTAGTAATTGCGGAGACCTATAACTGGGCAAAATGCTACGAATAAGTGACTGTTGAGTACTCAACCATAAACGAGGCATCCAAATCATCCTGTTCAAGGGCCAGGAAATATTGTGGTACAGAAGGGGAAAATAACGCAAAGAGCCAAAGGCTGGGGAATGTTGTAGAACACTGTCTTTTTGGCATAATGTGTCCTCTGCATTCTTGACTTCACAAGCCTGTCATGATCTCTACAGGACCCATACAAGATCAGGCCCTTAAATATCCTGTCATAGAGTTGGGAGAGGCTTTGAGACTCCATTCTTCCCTGGGGATCTATAGGCAGTTAACCATAGACAGGGGAGGAAGAGACCTTTCTTTTTTAGTGCTGTGGCCACTAGTTGGGTGCCCACGCTTCAGTGAACAGTCTCTACTGAATGTCTGTAAGCAACCCTGGTAAAATTCACAGGGTCGTCAAAGGACTTGAAAGCAGAAGGGGTACTAGTTGGAAAAGGAAAGGGGATTGGCAGAAGTAGGAGGGAGACGAGAGAGGGTAACTGGCACAAGGTGGTGGAGATGGTGGAATACCTTTTGTTCCAGAGAAAATTTCCCATAATCCCATACTCAACCAGAGGAGACCAGCAAAGCCTTTATCAGGACAGCTTCTTAGGCATCATTAATGGAGGTGTCAACCACTGGAGAATGGAGGAGTAGCCTATGGTAGAATGTCATGTAATTTGCACATCGGGATGCAGATTTCACATTTAACATTAATGTAAAGATGTATCCATGTTCCCTGTGAAAATAAGAAAAATTACAATATAATCACCGTATTAGAATGACTCATGCACAAGAAATGCACCATCTCAAGAATATTGATATATTTGTGGTATGTATTAAGCATATTTAAAAGGGGAGGGAATATGAAGGGCAGATGTCAAAATACGGCAAGAACCTTGAACCAAGGTAATCAAACATGCTGGTAATTGAGGGTGTGGTTCATTGAAATGTTTGTGCCTGAAGTTCAAGAAGAGCCCCAAGAATTCTCCTGGGGATGGATGGTTTGTGAACTATTTGCAATTTGAGGTGATCTGTGCATTTACATTTACTTGAGTATGAGAAACTTCCTGATCAGAAAGTCATTTTTTTATGTAAGATTTCAAGCTTGTCAAGAGTGGGGAAGCCACAGGATCCACGTTAAACTGAATAGAAAGCATGACAACTGGATGAAGCAATTCTCTCCGCCAACTTGAGGGCGAAATTCGATGTCACAACATGATTACCAAAAATATGAGAGGGCAAAGGTCAGGAATTTTCCTGATGTTTTCCTCATGGCATTCTATTCTATTTCTGTCTCATGTATCAGCTATCCCATGTTTTAGTGCCAAGTGGACTGTACTTGCTTCAAAGAAAAAAAAAACCACCTGACAATATTACACATTATAGTAACAGATATTTTCCATATCACCTCTAATTCCTGGTCAGAGCGTGATAAAAGATGGTGCATAAATTAAAACAAAACAAAACAAAACAAAAAACTATGAGTGCTAACTTTTTCTCATTAGCAAAGAGAGATCACACACACACACACACACACTTCAAACTTCCCTCAGCGTGTTTATTTATTGCTGCTTTTATGTATATCTGTTTAGGGCTGACCACTTGAGATTAGGTTACCTGGAGAAGACTGAGTCTCCTTCTTTTAGAACCCATTAATTGTCTATAGGTCTTCATCTAGGGGTGGGTTTATGCGAGATTTACCCCATAACCATTGGCATTTTTTTATGTCCTTTAAATGTTTAAAAGGTGTCTGTTTTATTGAACAAGAACATCAAGCTTGATGCCCTAAATTTTTATAGCTTGGACATAAAATGCATTGCAATACATTCTAATCTTTTCTCATTATTATGATTATTAAAAAATTTAAATTACATTCGTTATGTGTGTGTACACATTTGCAAGTATGCATGGAAATGTCACGGCATGTGTAGGTCAGTGGACAACTTGTGGAAGCTATTTCTCCTCCTCCACCATATGCATACTGGGGACTGAAGCTAGGCTGTCAGGCTCAGTAGCAGGCTTCTCCATTGTGTCATGATTTATGGCAATGTCTGTGATGTAGGACATAAATCTGTTCCTCCCAACACAATCTTGTTTGCATCTCATGCCGTCTGCTTCTTGCACTCTTACCCGTCCTCAAAATTCAGGGTCTTGTATTTTTTTCTCCCCTATGTTTATTGCTTCTAGATCAACTCCTGTTTTCTCTAGTTCTCTGTCTTAGCTTCTGAGGAGTGTTGTGTCTGTTACCCACAGCTGCATGGCTGAGCAGTAAATTAGCTCCTACAGAAGAAATATTGAACAAAGCTTTTTAAACTTACAAGGAAAAGGCCAATATCAAAGTTATATTGTCAAATGGTTCCATCCATTATAAACTAGATCATTTGTAGCAGTAGGTTATTTAAAAAAATCACACCTAGGCCAGATATTTTAAAGTTTGAACTAATTTCTTCATTCCTTGCAAATTCATAGTCTGTAGCACATTTAAAGCCAGGCACTAAAATGAATTCATGACAAGAATCACCATGTCCACGTGTACATCAGGACTTTAGCTTCTGCTTTCCCTCAATCTTATTTACGCAACATCAGAATAACGTCTGCATTTTAAAAGTGAGACAATTGCTGTGTGTTAGTGGTGCATATATATGATCCCGGATCTTGGTATGCAGAAGCAGGAGAATCAAGAATTCAAGGTCATTTTTGGCTCCATTACGACTTGAAGACCAGCCTGGGCGACATGAAATTCTGTGTCAATAAACAAACACAAACAAAAAAACAAATGAGAAAACGGAAGGTTGAATGTGTCGACGGACAGCTTTCAGGTCTGTTTGTGAGGTTTCCACATGTGCTGTCTTTCCACAGTGGCCTCGCTACCCTGGAGACTGAATCCCAACCGACACCTCTTGTCAATAGCAATACGACTTAGGGTGACCGCAGGCCGAGGGACCCTGTGGGGCTCAGATGGAAGAGTGAACATTTTGAACTCAGGTCCTCAGGTTTGGCGGGGGCATTTCTACATGCTGAGCCTTCTCCCCGGCTCACAGACTTGTTTTTACTACATTGGACATGCTGTCTATACATTAACAACACTATATTGTCTGCATTCTTCGTGTCAGGCCAAGTCTTAGGCGGACGATAGGGGCTTCAGAAATGTTTCTGCTGTCACCATGCCTCAGAACATCTTCGGAGAAATGAAAACAGTATTGTAATGGATGGGGAGCTCTGCTCTTTCAAGAGAAGCCCTTGAAAGCCACATTTAACTATAGCTCCTAATTAAATTGAGTCATAAATTTAAATAAAAATACATACTTACTATCATCTGTAACATTGGCTAAAAAATCACAGATTTGTATAATAGAAGAAATGGAGCCAATTAATAGAGTCCTCCCAAGGAGAGCTAAGACCCAGAGGCAAAAATTTAATTTAATTTTTTGGTGTCCACTGAATTTTCTCTCACTTCTTGAATAGCTTTCTCTAAAACATCAACTGTATGTTAAGAAACGAAAATCTCAGTACTCACTGGACCACAGAAAGGTTTTTGAATTATGTGTCATGGCCTTTCTTCTTTTCTGCCTCTAGGGGGAAGTGTGTTTTCAACAATTCTGTGTCCAGAAGGTATTTTCTTACCCGTTAAGGCTGCACTGTGTATTCTTCAGTGTGACCTCAGGATTGGCTGGGCAAAAAGCTGAAGGACCTTTGAAAATCTGCAGGGATTCTCACATTCCAGGTTTCAGGCCATGGTTCTGAGGCAGGGGGATTGTGGGGAAAATACCCCAGGATTAAAACACACACACACACACACACACACACACACACACACACACACACACTAAACTACATTTCAAAGAATCGTGGTAGCTTCTCCATATGGTAGTCTTTCTGGGTGTTAGCCAAAAAACACTTGGAAACAAACTTTACTAGACAGAACCAGAAATGAAATAGCTCTCAGATACTGATGAAAACGTTTCTACATGCATGAAAACTCCATGAGTCACATTTAACGTCACATTTAACACTAACGTGTTTGGGCTTTCAGCTAGCTAATCTTATTCCTCCATCTTCTTTGGCAATTGAAGTTGATAAATGAATTCTGAATGTGAAAAACATGTCCCCTCCCCGGCTTCAGTGTTTTGTGGAGCTGAAAGGAACAGTAGTTAAAACCTCAATGCGAGGCTCTTTCTATGATCCCTTTTCCTTCTCGCTTTGCGATTTATGATTAAAATGTTACAGAAGTTACATACATCAAGAGGTTATTTTTCAGTTTTACTCTTCTGGAAAGCCTGAAAATATTGTCCACAAAAGATGGCGTGTGTGCGTGCATGTTAGTATGAGAGCATGTAGAGTGGTGGGCCAGTGTTGTATGTGAGTATGTGTGTGTCAGCGTGTGTGGCTGTGTGTGTGTATATGTGTGTCAGCGTGTGTGAACCTCCCAGGCTAGTCTTGGCTCACTCCGCAGCCCAGGCGGGCTTGATATCCTCCCAAGTAGCTGGGCTTTCAGGCTTGTGCCGCCAGGCCCAGCTACTAGTAGGATACAAAGAATATAACTTACAGCGGGAATCAGCTCGGTTACCACGCCTGTTTTACATAGCATTGTAAGTGACCTTTCCCAATAAAAAATGTCCTCAGGCGAGAAGGAGGTATTTAAATGTATAATGTACACAGTTTTTGGGCCACAGTTCTTCAGCTACCAAAGCAGAGATCTATTTACCGACCATGACGGCAGAACTACATGACAGTCATATGTCACCAGCCTCATCTGGTTGCCCAAAGTACTCCGATGGGAAGTAAACAAAACCCTCCTTACGCGCACAAACGCCCAAACCCAGAGGCCAGCGTTACTGTCCGTCTCGGGCTTGTTTGCGTAGGAAGAGCTGTCTTTTAAAATCCCAGCTTCTGTTGCTTTGCGATCTGCAAGGAAGTGTTGAACAGACGCACAGGCCGCAACTCTGTGGCCCACCTTCCCCTGTTTCTGGGCTGACCTAAGGCTTCTTCTTGTCTGTGCTCTTTAGCAACAGGCTGGAAGCTGAGCGCTCCTACCAAAGGCCACAGGGAGGCTATAGCTCGAGCCATCACGTAATCTCACTGCCCTGCTGTTGACCCGAGGGCGAGGCTGGGCAGCGCCAGAGATGCGAGAGGCACTCCGCACCGGTGCCTCTGAAATCCCAGACTCTCCCAGAGAGCACACCCCATCCACACACTGCAGAATCACACCGCTGTTGGCTGCTGTTCCCCAGACGCAGGGCATACCGGGCGGTAACAGGAAACCTCCGTCCTTCGTGTCTCCTGGCAACCGGCTGAAGTCCACTAAGACCCTTGGAATCCAGGATTTAGCTGTTGTCTTTTTTTTTTTTTTTCTGAAATAACTACGAGCCTATAAACAAATGTTTGCTCTCTCAAGAGTTCAGGAAGGATTTCATTGCTGTGGAGCGCTAAAATGTCAGCTTCCAACGTGCGTGGCTAACTCTTCAGAATTAAACCTTATGCAGATGCCTCCACTAGGACCGGTTAGCAGCTCTAATTAAATGATCAACAGCTCACCCAGGGTTTAGAAGCTCTTACCTACAGCGAAGGTTTAGGGACCACTGTGCAGAACTGAGTGGTAAGCGGCTCTGAAGTCCTGATGCCGGTATGAAAAGTTACCCGAAATTGTGTTTTCACTGCTAGGAAAGGCGATGGAGAGATAGCTGTTAGCCGCGAGGAGGGCTCATGCCTAGGGCTGCCAGGTCCTTGGACACCTCAGTTTGCCATTTCATATTCTCAGATGGGAGCTAGAACGCTTTCGGGGTCTCGTAATTATTTAAGGGGGGTGGGGAGCCCAGAGCAGAGGGTGGAGAATCGCCTGCGCGTTTTTGCCGAAAGAGGGCGTAAGTTTAAGACCAACAGAAGTCGTGCACCCGCGGACGCCCAGCCAAATGAGAGCAGGAGAGAACGTTTCAAAAACATCTTCAATTAACTTTAAAACTTGCGGGACTCTAGTGTCAGAACCGCCCCGCGCAGCGCAGCCTGTTCCCACCCGCAAAGGTCTCTGCTGCGTGACCGCGGAAAGACGGTGCAGGTCCCCGCGGACCTGCGCAGCTGCGCGGTCCTGCGCCTTTGCGCGTCCAGCCGGGGACGTCCCCGCCAGCGCTTCCACTGCGTCTGCAGCGCTGTGCTGGCTGGGACCAGTGGGAAGACTGGGTCTCCCAGGCGGGACCTTCCTGGGCACCCCAGAACCTCGGGCATCCCGGGACACAAGCGCCCGGGGTTGGCACACTGCTCTTCGGTACTTAGGGATTCTCTGGGGAAGTTTTTTTTCTCTTCCTTTTTTTGGGGGGTGGTGGTGGGGAGGAGGCCGTCCGGACCTTTTAGGCACCGGAGTCAGCAACCAGAACCTTTCGCGGGCGCTTTTCAAGCTCCGCGACACTTCCCGGAGCGGAACCATTCCTCAACCCCTGGAAGCAACAAGTTTCGCTTTCCTGGTCCCGTGGACCCCCGCGGAGGGTCTGCGCCCTGGAGCCCCGGGACGCCGCGGCCGCGGGGACTCCAGCGGGTCCCAGTAGCCCGGAGGGAGGGGTCCACGCCGGGCGGGGAAGGACGGGGGCCGCTGCCGCCCAGGCCAGATGGGCACGCCAGGTCTGCAAATGACTCCTCCTGCACTGGAAGCTTGTTCCTTGTTCCCTGACCTTGTTCCGGGGACCAGAAATGTCAGGTGCTGGACAGGACTGTGTACACCCAGGCAGAACTTGGCCGGAGCAGGAAAAGAGGTGAGAACGAGTGAGATCTAAGGAGGTTCGCACCGAAGCCACCCGTCTGGAGAAGCACCCCTCCTCCCTTTTCGCGATGTGTGTGTTGGTGCATGTGCGCGCGCGCGTTTTCTTTCCTTTCAAACATATATACCTACTTTTCCTTTTTTTTTTAAGGCCGGGGGTTGGGGAGAGCGGAGCCAGGGAGAGGCGGGGACCTCGGAGTCGCGCTGCGCCGCGAGGGCTCCCCCGGGTGTAGACGTGGGCGGCGGCGGCTCTGGGCCAAAGCTGAGCACCGGCGGGGAATGGGGCTCGGGGACCCAGCAGGCGCGAGTAGGCCAGGGGTGCGGGGAGGAGCCCTGATGTAAGAATGTTAATGAGAGGCTCCCCCGGCCCGGCCCCCGCCCCTCCCCCCGCCGCGGGGACAAGCCCGGCCTCGGCGCGCCATGTGTGGTAACGCGCCCGCCGCTGCCACGCTATTTAAACACCGGCTATGGCTCCAGGAACCCGCGCGAATCAATGGGATCAAACGCGGAGGAGGTGCGCCGTCAATTACAAGCACTTGGACAAGTCTAACTTTTTTTTCTTCTTTTACAAATAACGCCTTCAAACGCAACCTTAGCAACGCCCAAATAAGAAGCCACCTCTAAGCCAAATAGCCTATGTGCAAAGGAAGGGAGAATATATATATTTATGATAAGGCTATATGTACGTTGCAGACGCACAGGTTTACATTCGGTGAACTTTTTTCTTTTTCTTTTTTTTTCTTTTGCTTTTTGAAAACCTAGGGACACTGCAGAGGAGTCTTCCTCTCTATCTTTTGGCACGTTCCTGAAGGGGGGGGTCTTCTGTTTTCTTGGCGCGCCCGACGGGGCGCAGGGACAGAGGCGAGAAGAGTGGGGAGGACCGGGACAGGGCGGGCGGGGGGCCGAGGGCGAGCGGGCGTCCGGGGCGAGGGCTCGGCGGCGGCGCGATGCGGTCCCTGCTGCTGCTGGCTGTCTCGGCGTGCGTGCTGCTGGCCCCGGCGCGGCTGGCGGGCGGCGCGGGGCGCGGGGAGGGAGAGGCGCCGGCGGCGCCGAGCATCGAGGTGCTGGTGCTGCTGCCCCGGGACGACTCGTACCTGTTCTCGCTGGCCCGGGTGAGGCCGGCCATCGAGTACGCGCTGCGCAGCGTGGAGGGCAACGGTACCGGCAGGAGGCTGCTGCCGCCGGGCACCCGCTTCCAGGTGGCCTACGAGGACTCGGCCTGCGGCAACCGCGCGCTCTTCAGCCTGGTGGACCGCGTGGCGGCGGCGCGCGGCGCCAAGCCCGACCTCCTGCTGGGGCCCGTGTGCGAGTACGCGGCGGCGCCGGTGGCCCGGCTGGCGTCGCACTGGGACCTGCCCATGCTGTCGGCGGGAGCGCTGGCCGCCGGCTTCCAGCACAAGGACAGCGAGTACTCGCACCTCACGCGCGTGGCCCCCGCCTACGCCAAGATGGGCGAGATGATGCTCGCCGTGTTCCGCCACCACCACTGGAGCCGCGCCGCCCTCCTCTACAGCGACGACAAGGTCGAGCGCAACTGCTACTTCACCCTCGAGGGCGTCCACGAGGTTTTCCAGGAGGAGGGCCTGCACACGTCCGCCTACAGTTTCGACGAGACCAAAGACCTGGACCTGGACGACATAGTGCGCTACATCCAGGGCAGCGAGCGAGGTGAGCGGGGAGGCGGCCGGGGGCCTCGGCTCCAGCGGTTCTCGGTGTCCCCTCCCCCCACTGCCCAACCCCCACCGCCTCAGCCTTCTGCAACCCCAGGACCCGGGGTGGGCGCGCACGGCGTCGGGGGTGGGGGTGGGAGACTTGTTCAGGTGTGAGCCGCCTGACCGGGGTGGGGGAGTGCCGGTTGAGGATAGCCCACCCCGGGGGAAGGGCTGTGCCCGCAGAGCCCCGGGGAGGTGGACCTGGCCGGTGGAGGGGCGTCGGAGCCTAGCGCTAACGCCGTCCCAGGTGTGGCAGGTGTTGCGGGGCGGCGAGGGGGTGCCACCTCGGACGGCCCTGGCACTCCGGGGACGCGTGACCCGAGCATTGCTGTGGCGCGCCCCCCGGCAGGGCGCAGCGTCTCCACCAGCTGGGCGACCTGGCTTTCCTGGCTGCTCCTTCCGCACATCCCGGGTCTTTTTTTTTTTTTTTTTTTTTTTGCTCTTTGTGTTACTCTTCTAATCGTTTCCGAGCTCCCTTTAGTCCCTTATGAACAAGCTTCCGTGGCGCCCACCGAGGTGCGTCGCCGTGGCTGCGGTCAGGCGACACTCGCCCCCCCTGCGCTTCGCAGCCTCTGAAGCGCGCAGGGAAGGGCTTGGCCGGAGCGCGCGCCTTAGGGTCGGCGGAGCCTCCTTTCCCCGGGTCCCCTTCCCAACCGTTTCTCCCCGGGTCGCCGAGGGTTGGAAACGAGAGTCAAACGACCTCTTAGTACTGGGGGTGGTGACCGTGGCTACCGGGGGCGCGTGAATCCCCCGCGGCTGCCCAGATTTCTGCAGTGTAGACGGTTGGAGGAGCCCGGAGTCTCTGCACAAGGCAGTGCGTTCGGAGGTCCGGGTCCGGGCTCACAGCGTTCCAGAAATCCCGCCTCTGGCGCGCAGGCGCCCTTGACGTCCGGGGTAACATCCCCTCCCCCTCGCAGAGCCGGATGCCCTGGGGTGCTATCCCGGGGACACCTAGGGGAGCCGAGCCAAGCCGGGCACAGGGCTTGTCCGCAATCGGAATGCCGGGGACCTGGGCCTGAGGGTTGCGGTCCTGCGTAGCACGAAGCTTGCAGGCTCAGAACAGGTGAGGTGGGCAGAGAGCGCTCCGAGGGTGGCGCCACACTGCCCCTCTCTCCGGTTTGGCCCCTCTAAGCTCTAGCGAGCACGCCCTGTAGCGAAGAGGTGCTGCAGAGAGCGCGGTCAGGACAGGTCGGGACCGTGAGAACTCCAGGCTGTCCGCGCAGAGTCACCGTTAGGCGCTCAGGCAGGGCCTTGGTTGTGTACAAGGAAAGTTTTGCCCCGTGGTGGCAGATTTGCCGCTGCCGCGGGAGAAACCCACCTCTACCCTTTTCCTACTCCAGTCCTCAGGCTACTGCAGCCTTCTGCGGCACTGGTGCTTCTGTTCTGGGCTTCCAGAAGCTGAGCTCAAAGTTGGGCCCTTCCCAGGGCAGGCTGGGAATGGGGGTGTGTCCTGCCTTCCGGCTAGCTCCGAGCTTTGCAAACCCTGTCACAGCCCCGTTGAGCCCAGTGAGGCGGTGACCTTGGCGCAGCGGCCTGGGATGAAGAGGCCTGGTGGATCTGTCCCGCTGTGCCCCCCACCCCCCCAGCCGTCCCGTGCTCGCGTGGTGCTGGGAGGGCCACAGTATGATGGTAGGCCCAGGGGCTGGTGTGTCCTGGTTTAAAAGCACTCAAGCCCGCGTTCAGCCCGCACTATTATTTTTAAATACACCAGGCTCCATCGCTGTACTCAGAGCAGATCTCTCCGCGTTTCTTTCCCATTCAGTTTAGTGGAGAAAGTTTGCCAGACTGGTGTGTGTATTCTACAGGTGAAAATGTTAGGATCTCACGGTTCCTTTCGCTAAAGTCTGAGTCCAGCAGTGATAAGGCAGATTATCTGAAATATAAGCAGAAATAGTTTCCTTTCCAGGGATGTCCCCCTTTCGGTTTCCTACTCTTCGCAGTAAAAGTCGTGAGCTCTCAGTCAAGGTGTGCAGTAAAAGGGTCTCAGCCACTTGCTCGCTGGCAGGTTCCCGGGCTGTTAAACTGTACCTCAGGCTGTTCTGCAACAGCCACATCTTGGGGCTGCTGGAAGGGTTTACTAAGCAGAGCCACCAGCATTCGCCGAAACAATGCCAGACTCAGGCAGTAACTGTGTGGCTTCCTTGTGGCGGGAGTTGTGTTATAGTTTCGACAGTCACCTCCACCTAGAAGGGGAAGCCACATCCTGGGGAGAACCTTGGTTGAGAAGCGCACGCTTCTGGATGCAACTTGTGTGCCTTGCAAGGCTCTGAACGTGGAACGTGTTTCTTCTGTGAGACAAGGAGCTGGATGAGGATCAGGCCTCTTCCAGCTGCTCTTCTGCTGTGGCTGTTGTATTCATCGTAAGAATGTGACTGCCGGGGTTTCTGCTCCAGAGCATCTTCTATCCTTATGGGCCCGAGCATGCTTTAGGGAGCCCCGCCCACCCCCTCTTTTGGAAAGAACGTCTCAATTTTAAAATCAAAGTATGGATATCTGATTATCCTCACTGGCAAAAAGTGACCTGTGGCCATCTGAATAATAATGTGGCTAAATTTTCTTTCAGCTACATGATGCCCTTTAGAAAAGAAAACTAAACAAACAAACAAATAAACACAAACACCCTCTCCCCCACAAAACCCCCCAGATTATTCTTATCTCCTAGGGGTATACCACCTAAGTCAATAATTGAAAAGCTTAAAACGTATAATGTAATTAAAATACACATACCTGAGCATGTGAGTTATAAAAGTCAGTGGTTTCACAGTCTGTTTTGCAGTTTGCATTTATACCAGTGTCGAAGGTGACCACAGGGTCAAGGTCAACCCCAGGCGTGAGGGCAAGAGAGAGTTTCTCAAGAGGCAGCCGCAGGGGGTCTTGGGAACTAAGGAGCGGCAGATGAGATTTCACAAGGGGCTGTTTGGCCAGACATCATATTTGACACAAGATGGTGCCCAATTTTTACTTATGTGTGTGCGTGTGGGGGCAGAGAACACCGCCTAGTGAATTTTGAATATTCAAGTCTTTTCATAAAGCTTCTGTGTTTACTTCCAGATACAAATTTGGGTTGGAAGAGAGACATTATTATTACTTCCTCTCCCCCACCCCGAAATTTCAGTGAAAACTGAAGATGACTCCTTAGGCAAGTGGCTAAGTCATGCTAGCCATTTAAAGTCAGGATTGGTCTATTTCAGGTGCTGAGAATATTCTTAAGATATTTTAGAAAATAGATGTCAGTGGCAGAAAGACATACACACATACATGATTTTAGATGTGTGTGGTGTCACAAGCCTGTAACCTCAGCCTTCAGAAAGCTGGGACAAAGGGATTGTGAGTTCAAGGCCAACCTGGGATATGCCCTGTCTCAAAGTACAGACAAATGAACAACAGCTAAATACTTTTTATTTAGTACTGGATTCATTTATATAGCTGGCTACAGGCCTTGATACATCACATGAAATGACATGTTTACTACAAAAAAAGACAGACATATGTTTTTTTTAAGCAGTGAAAGGTCATAGTGATTTTGTTTGTATGCTTTCTAAGATGCAATCTAGATGTAATCTACACACAAATGGTTTTGCATGGAAACTAGTTTTATTCATTTAGTTATTTTTTTGTAGTTGGGCCTGGACATAGAGATAGAAATACCTGGTGAATACAAGAACAGCTTGTTTTTAGTAGTCTGGTGTAAATGACCAAATAACTTGTCAGCAGAGTTTTTAAACAGAGCACCTTCATAAATCTGTCTAGCACCGGTACCAGGAAAGAAAAGTGCTAGAGATTACAGTGTGGGCGTTGCAGGGGCCTTTGGAGTGAATGCAACTTCTCCGACAGCAGAAATAAGGGCATGACGTGTGTTTTGTAAAAGGTATCTGTTACTATGTAGTGTAGAAACGGAGAAGCCTGCCTTTGAAGGAAATTAGATTTTTATTTTTATCCAAGTTAGGTACGTATCTATGTATGTATGTATGTATGTATGTCAGAGAATGACACGTCTTATCTGGAGTCAGTGTTTCTTCTCCCCTACAGCTTGTTTTGGACTTACCAGAGGCCTCATTTCTGACTCTTGTGGATGCTCCATAGCAGTTTGCCTTTAGAATGCCAAATAATATGCTGCTTTTGATTTTCTTTTCCCGTTTTAGGCTCTATCTCCTGGAATATTAGTGGAAAATGGTTGTGTTCTCATCTACTGCCTGCAAGAGTTTCCTTCTACTCATTCATTTAGTATGATCGTGTCAGCATTTTTGCTCAGCTCAGTATCGATATTGATGTCACCTTTTAAATGCTGTTCACAGTTGATCCAGTTGGGATATCCATATATGTGTGTATATTATGTCTTTTTGTTAGTCTCCTATGGAGTGACTGTTAGCTAGGGTCATCTGTAAATTCTCTATTCCAAGCTCCGGAGCTGTTTCAGGTTTGTCATTTTCTTGGTATTCTCTACTGTTGCATCCTGAGCTCTTTCTTCAGTGTTTCCCAAGACTTCAGTTACCTCTCACTTTGAGCATGTCTCCTTTCTTGATTTATGCTTTTGTGTTTGTGGACCACATCCTCCAGGAGCCTTCTGACAGAGGCCAACATGGATGAGAGATGCATTTTGAAACATTTCAACTGAAAATCAATTCATCTTACAATTATGCATAATTGTACAATTCTGCATAGAATTCCATGCTGTAATTTTCCTCCTCAAAATTTGGTAGCATTACTCCATTGGCTTCTAGACTCTGAAGTTGCTGTTAGTTTGAATAGATTTATTCTGAAGTTAGTGTTTACTATCACTGGCCCCGCCCCCCCCTGAAAATTTTAGAATCTTCTTTTTGTTCTCAATGCTCCAGCACTTCATCACAGTTCACATTGCTCTCAGTATTTCACCTTTTCCCTTGGTTGGACCTCTTTTCTCAGAAACTCTAAGAATATTTCTTAAACTATTTCTTTGATGATTTTATTCTATTTTTTCTATATATATTTAACTTGATGTTAGATCACCTGACTCTCAACATTTCTTGTTCCCCACTTTTTGTCCTCTTTAATGATCTTTGTTTGGGGATTTCTTTCGTCTGCTCTCTGGAGTTACTGTTGCATTATTTTTTTAAAAGATTTATTTCTATTATTTTGTGTATATGAGTACTTTGCCTGCATGTATGTCTTTCTATCACATGTGTGCATGTATGTCTTTGCATCACATGTGTGGCATGGTGCCTTGGTGCGAGAGGTGATGATGAGCCTCTCCGTGGGTGCTGGGAATTAAACCTAGGTCCTTTGAAATAAAAAGTGCTCTTAACCACTGAGCCAACTCTCCAGTCCTTACTGTTGGATTTTTCATTTCTGTGATCACACTTTCCGTGTGCAGTGTGCCTCACTCTGCTCTGCCTCCATGCAGTACCTTCCTTCTCCCGTGTCTAAGTGCCTACATAGAACGAGGTGTAAGAGTCTGGTGGAGAGTGTGGAAAATGTCCTTTTCATTGTTGCTTTAAACTGGTTAGAGGACGTACATTTAAAAATGCTGCCAGAAAAGGTCTACTTCCCATCAGCTGCTCCCAGAAGTAGGCAGGGACAGCCACAAACCACAGACAGTGTCTCTTGCTTGAAGGTCTCCTGCCAGGAGCAACCTTTTACCCACTTGTCGACTGTAGCCTACAAAGTTGTGCTGTGTACAAGTAGAGATACCTCAAAGAAGAAGAAAGAGTCCAGCATACCTTGTCTGCTCTTCCAGACCCACCAATAAGATAATCCATTACTTTCTGTCTCCTTGGCACTAGAGGGAGGACAAATGAAAGCCCCTTGAGAGAAGAGGGATGCTAACCCTTTGGGAGTTGTCGGAATAGAAACCCAAGACTGTGGAAAGGAGATTTCCCCTAGTGTGTGTGTGTGTGTGTGTGTGTGTGTGTGCCACTTGCAATGTGATTGGCTCTCTTAATTAACATTTAAGGCCATTCCTGTGCACTTCCCCCTTTGATTACAAGGTCATGCTGCAACGAAGAGAAGCCATTTATGGGGACAATGTGGCACCTAGATGGGGAAGGATGACACCTAATGTCACAAGTTAAAGTGGAACACGTTGAAAGAAAAATGGCTACTAAGAAGCACATAGCATCATGTCATCCTTTCTACCTGAAGTTTAATATTTTGATCTCAAATAAATAGTTGTGTATTAAAGCCAGGCTTGGTGATGCATACCTGGCCCTTGGAAGCCAGAGGCAGGTGGATTTCTTGATTTGCAGAAATTTGCAGCCTGTTCTACATAGCAAGTTCTAGGACAGAATAGGCTTACACAGAGATGCAGTCAAAAATTTGACATCTATGTATTGAAATACACATTGACACAACACTGTCTGCATTAAACCCCCCCCCCCCGCCCCAACTGATGCAGGAGGATTGGCAGACCCTATTTCTCTGTCAGTCTTACCTATTTTTGGGAGGTCTGAGGATGACACACATTTCCATATACTTCTTAGATTTTGCTTACTCATCTGCCACTTGTGCTTATTAACTATGCAATTAAATATGATGAAATATGAACAATCACAGAAAACTATCTCAGAAAAAAATTTCAATCCTTTTGATAAATAGTATAAAGGGAAGTTTGCTAAAAGTACCCACAGTTCAAAGAAGGAGAAAACCCTAAAAGGTTGAGGGACACCATAAAAAGGTAAGGTTCTTTATTCTGAGCGTTGTGTTGGGGGTATTAAATTCTTGCTTCTACCTGAGTTGAAACTAGATGACAGTGTGTGTCATGGATTTGGATTATCTGAGAGAAACAATGCCCTGCACCTCATCTTGGGAATGAGGATTTCCTTCTGGTAGCAAACCATATACTTGACTCAAAAATCACTAAGAACGAAAAGAATGAAAGTCTAAGCAGGTAGCCAAATGCTACTGTCTGACATGCTTCCTTAGTCACAAATGGGTTGTAACTTCAAGAAAAATTCATCAGAAGCCATGGTAGAAACAGGAGGAGAAGAGGCAAAGCAAGAATGTAAAAATAGAAGCATCATGAAGGCCCGAGTCTGTCCAGGACGTAGGGATGTGGCCTCAGGGCACATTCTGGTTTATTCTAGGGCAGGTATAGCTCTCAGAGTGATGCCTAGGATCGGCACCTGGTGCCTTTAGATACTTGGATCATCCCACCAGCTTCTCTGATTCATATTTCCACCTGTGTAGCCTCCTACTGTGTATAATTTGGCTCCCCAGTTAGCATGCCTAGATACAGGCCACGTTGACACAAGTGTATTCATGACATTCCGGGCCCCCTGGAACTTGAGCAACCTGCAGTTCTGACGATCTATTTATAAATACCATGCAGGCTATGTGCCCAATGTGCCAGCAGAAGCGGTTTCTACACGTGGCTATTGAGAGACACTGAACTCCAAACACTTGGTACCAGTTGATAATGCTTCCTTAGTGGACAGCCAATCAGAACTCCATGGGTCCCTCTGGAGATGCCCAGTCTTAGAATCCATGCTCTTTGAATTGTCCCAGCCTTAGCCTCTTAGTAGCTATTTTATGCCTGTGATTTTCCCATTTAAAGACTTTGATCGAAAGTCAGGGTCCAAGTCAGTAAATAGGAATTTCTTTTGTGAGCTTCTTTGTTGAGACATCTTGAGTTTTTTTTTTTTTTTTAACAAATCCCAAATGTATAATCATATTTCCAAAAAAACAAAACAAAACAAAAAACCCAGCCCTTACTCTCACAGTTAGGGGCTTCAGGAGTTTTATACTGTCTCAAAGCTGTCTTCTAGAACTGTTACCTTGTGTATGAGGTCTTATGTAGTAAAAAAGGTCAGTTATAGTCTGATACTGAGCTACTGTGTGTAGTGAAAGACATAGCAACAGGAGCCCAGGCCTTTATGAAGGGTGCCAAGGCTGTTTAGGCACCACTTGCAATTTGTTTTATGTCTTTCAGCACTCACATCTCAGAGAGCTGGCGTGCATCATGATAAGGCAATTTACAGCATCCAGGCTTTTGTGGGTCTCTTTACATTCTGTGTAAAGGGAAAATACAGTTCTTCTGGTCATGGGACCTCTGAGCCAAGAACCAGCAGATTGACTGGACAGTGGCCAAGTTCCCCCATTTCACTGGAGGCCACGGGCAACAACCTCTTAAACCCTCTTATATTTGACAGTGAGACAACAAACTTATAGAACTTGGAAACTGAACAGCACACATTGCTTTTAGTTTTCTTTTACTTTAAGTTTCTTGCCTTTTAGTATGTCTTATGAGCCTGGGCTTGTAGCTGCTTCCTGCTGATCAGATGCGCTTTGTCTATTTGTATAATTTCTGCTCTTTTCTGTGTTCTATCAGGAGGCTGTTGTGCCTGTGCTTCTGGCTCCTATCACTTGGCTATGGTGCTATTTACTAAGTTTCTCTGAATTATAATTAGTATGCATTTCCCTTTGTTCCTTTTGTCTATGGTTTCATCTTAGGACTTAGCTACTCATAGTCAACTGTGGTTTGAAAACTTTGAAGGAAAGTTTCTGTAGGCAAACAGTTCATAAGTTTCAAGTTACTTTCATTGTAGTATATTGTTATAATTGTTCTATCTTATTATTAGTTACTATCGCAACTAATAATAAAACTATTCTTAGTTACTACCTGTCACAGTGTCTAACTTAAAAGGTAAGTTTTATCATAGGTGCGAATGGTTAGGAAAAAATGGAGTATATTTCTCTAACCAACTTTTGGGGCTCCTATAGGACCTGGAGTGGATCTCCTGTGGATAAGTGGTGACCATGGGTTAGGTAGTTTATGAGGAGACATTCAAGATTATATAAACTGCCCCTTCTGCCTCTGTTGTGCTCTGGTTGTTTTGGCCTGCTTTCAGCCTGCTGTGTGTGGGCGACTCTCACACTGTCTCTCTCCACAGTGGTGATCATGTGTGCCAGCGGTGACACCATTCGGAGCATCATGTTGGCGGTGCACAGACATGGCATGACCAGTGGAGACTACGCCTTCTTCAACATTGAACTCTTCAACAGTTCTTCCTACGGTAACTGTTTCCAGCGTCTCCAACTCTGTCACAGGGCTGTAAAAAGGAGGGAGAAAGACTCAAAAGCTTTAGTGAGGTCCATAAAAGTAATTTCAGTTACCATGGGAACCCTATTTGCTTTTGGACATTCATGTTTCTGGGCACCCCCACAATGTCTCATGGTTTCCCAAGTGTTTCATCTTTTCTGAGAACCCCGTAGGAGCAAAAGACACCATGTACCTGCTGTGAGAAGGAACTTCTGTGTGGGTCAGTGTAGTCCACCCGTAACTGCACAGGGATGTACATGCAGGCGCCAAATGTTCTTTCTTGTCATGGTAGATGGTCAGAATAACTTAAGTGCGATTTGGGGTAGGATTTTAGGCAGCAAGAACAGATTAAGGCATACTGTTGTAGGATAAAATATGCCAAGATGTGCCATAGTTAGCAGATGTATTGCTTCATAAAACTTTTAGTAGTATAATAGTATGTGAATATATATAATATTTATTCATGTTATACATGTGTTTCTTATAGGCTGCAATACAAAATAAAAATAACTGTCACTTCAAGTTGAGATAAAAGCACTTGGAGGTCTTTGTCCCAGATTCCCCTTCCTTGTAGCTCACTACATCTTAATCCCCTCTTAAGGAGAATTTCATGAGCCACTACATAGAGGGTGAAGACATCTTTGATTCCTTATAATGGATTTAGGGAAATTCCCAGGATCTGTGTAATAAAGGATTTTTTTTTAAATTAAAATAAGTATTTTCTTGTACCTGTTTGGGTGTTTTGCCTGCATTCATGTCTGTGTATCACATATGTGCAGTGTCCAAGAAAGCCAGAAGAGGGCATTGGGTACTCTAAGAAATATCATTACAAACTGTTGTAAGCTTCCATGTGGATGCTGGAACTTGAATCTGGGTCCTCTGGAAGAGCAGCTAGGACTCTTTTTTTTCTTTTAAAATTTTTTCTTTTTTTTAAGAAAATTTGTTCACTTTGTTTCCCAGTTTTAGCCCCCTCCCTCTTCTTCTGGTCCCACCATCCTTCCCTCTTCTCCCCTTTTTTCTTTCCCTAGTCCACAGAAAGGAGGAGCCTTCCTCCTCTACCATCTGACTCCAGCCTATCAAGTCTCATCAGGATACCTGCATCCTCTTCCTCTGTGGACTGGCAAGGCTGCCCCACCAGAGGGGAAGTGATTAAAGAGCAGGCAACCGAGTTAATGTCAGAGACAGCCCCTGCTCCCCTTACTAGGTCCATGTGGAGACTGAGCTGCTATGGGCTATATCTGAGCAGGGAATCTAGGTCTTCTCCACGCATGATCCTTGGTTGGTGCATTGGTCTCTGCAGACCACTCCCGCCCCTCTTGAGCCCAGATTTGTTGGCTTTGTTGGTCTCCTTGTGCCGCTCCTGTCCCCTTCAGGTCCTTCTGTCCCCCCTACTCTTCCCTACTCTTCAGGTCCTTCTATCCCCCCCATTCTTAACCACTGAATCATCTCTCCAGCACGCACGCAGTGGGAGAAGGTTTAAGAGGTTCACTGTGATCACAAATACAAAGCCTTTTCCTCCCACTGCTGTCAGGACTCTCCCACAAGTAGACATTTCAGAACTATAGGACATTTCCTCACACAGAAACACTGGCTGCTCTACAGCAGTAAACGTGCAGATCACAGATGGCGTGTTTACGGTGAGCTCCGCTTCCGAGGGCTTACTGACGCTGTATTGTTATTTAGATAGGATCCAAGCTGTTAAACAATCAACATGGCTTCCTGCCCTGATTTCCTGGCTTACTTAAGCAGTGAACAGCGTTTATATACAACTACTATAACACACTTCTTCTGAGAGTGGAGAAAAGTGGATGAAACAAAAGCAGCCACTGCTTCCTGTAATGGATTTTTGGGGGATGTGGTGCTTGCAGGATGAACACAGTAGTTCATCTTACTCCCTCGCATTATGGGCTTTCTGCCCCTCCTTCCCTTAAGTGGACTGTTGCTCTCACTGACGCCAGACCAGAACATCAGTGACGTTCCCTACCATCTGACGCACGGGTCAAAACAGGTTAAAGGGAAACACCGACTCTGTCTTACGAGGTGGAATACGGAATTTAAGGTGATTCATACCAATGCATGCTATAAACAGACAAGCCCATTTATAGGTTTCTACCGTTGTTACAATACATAAGCATTGCAGAAAATCTGGAAAAAAAATCTGTAAAAACAACCTGGAGAAAATAAGTTAAAATCCTGCAACTCTGACAAGAAGTTACATTCCAATTTCTTAGAAATATATATCTTGTTTATCATACGTATTTCACAAGAATATTTTTCAATAAAATGATCATATTATGGTACAGGTACATAGCATATCTCTAATTAATCTCCATTTTAATCTCCATTTCCTAACACTGCTCCCAGCCTTTTGATATTGGGAACAGTATATGTTGGATAGCCTGTTGTGTATATACACTTATATCACATGCTCAGACATATATATTACATGATATAAATTTCTAGAGGCACAATGCTGATTCAGCGCTTATATGCAAGCATTGATAGGAATTGGAAACTTTGCCCACATAGAAGTTTTACCAGTTTATGTTTTTGGACAATGATAACGTTTTCTGTTTTCTTGTATCCTTTCTCTATCTTGCAAAATGTAACTTTATTTATTGGAATTTATTTTTTATGTTCATAAGCAAAGTTTCTGTAGTTTTAATTTTTAATCTGTTGTTGTAAGTGTATGTGCCCGTGCGAACTGTGGTGTGTATGTGGAGGTCAGATGACAATGTTATGGAGCCGATTCTCTCCTTCCACGTTTATGTGAGTTTTGGGGATGGAATGAGGGTCATCAGGATCGAGTGGCATGTGCCTTTACTTGCTGGGCCATTACGCAGTCCCCCTTTTTAATTTAGTTTTTCAGTTTGTTATTATTTTATGTGTGTAGGTGGTTTTTTTTTTTTTTTTTTTTTGTCTGCATGTATGTCCGTGTACCACTTGTGTGCCTGGTGCCCAAGGAGGCCAGAGGAAGACGTTGGGTCTCCTGGAACTAGAGTACTAGAGTTACAGACAGTTGTGATCTGTCATTGGTGTGCTGGGAATCAAACCTGAGTCCTCTGGAAGAGAAGGCAGTGCTCTTTATTTTGTGCCATCTCTTCAGCATCTCCTTCCAGCTTTATTTTTAACATACATGTTTTAAAAAGTATATTTAAAGTTTTAGAAATCACTTTTTTTTTTTTGAGACAGAGTCTTTATGTAGACCCGGCTGTCCTGGAACAGCTGGGCCAGGCTGGCTTTGAACTTGCAGAAATCTACTAGACTGTTTCCCAAATGCTGGCATTCAAGGTGTATGGCACCATGCCTGGGCAAAATTAGCTACATTAACTTGAGCAACCTGTGACTTCTAGACATACAGAAAACTTGCAAAAATAATAGGGAGTTCATGTCTATAGCTTATATTTAAACTACTTACATATTGAAAACCTTATTTTATGGATTCAATTTTTTTTCTTTTTAGTTTAGTTTTTTTTTTTTTGGTTTAGGTTTATTTCTTTTGTTTTATGTGTGTAGGTGTTTGCTTGGCATGTATGTATGTGCGCCGCATGTGTGCCTGGTGTCCACAGAGGGGGGAAGAATGCATCTGCTTGGGTTGCTGAGAACCGTATTGAGGTGCTCTGCAAGAGCAGCCAGTGCTCCTAACTGCCAAACCATCTCCCTAATTTCAAAATGGGTTTACACAAATCACAGTGAATCCTAGAGGTTTCTGATGAAATCCGCATTGTTTTCCATTTTACTGTACATTTGCTCAGACTTTGGGCTTTGATCTCAATTAGCCTGAGAGACTGTCCTATAGACTGACTCTCAAGGGCTAAGACCTAAGAGTTTTAACAGCTGCAACCTTAATCTCTGAAAAGTGAGTTAACCTGTGCTCTTCTGAAGCCTTAGCCTGTTCTAATGACACGTTAGGCTGAGTAACAGATAAACACAGGAGAAGAATGTGTTAGCTACCCAGCAGATCTTATAAAGCATAATAACTATTTAACAAATATTTGCCACTTTCATCATTAGTCTTAGTTTGCTTTGGCACTGCACATGGAATGTTAAGTACTATAGTTAAGTTATTAAATTTTTCTCTGATGGTAGTTTTATATGCACATTTCAGGTGATATGTTCTGCTGTTGTATTCACTGAATTTCAGCTAATCCACCCTAAGGGGCTGCATGCTTTATGAATTACACCTGTAAGTGAATAATCATTACACTTAACTAGAGTGACACAAATGTAAAAGTATTTTTTTTTTTTTCCCCTGAAAGAGCTCTGGAGGTTGGAAGGCCAGGGTAGGGATCTGATTCCATACATGTTACAAACTTATGTTTCCTGCCTCCATTTTTAATATCACAGATTGCAGCCAGGGCTGCAGGGCTCATTTCTTAATTCTAGTCAATCTAGGTCAAGCATAGCCAAGGAGAGAAGACCCTTCTCGGTGACTCCAATCTCTTTGTTGGCTACCATGGAAGTTCTACTCAACTTCTGGTTGTATGAGGCTGGCTACTCCTAGATAAAACCTAGGTCACAAATTGTTTTCTGTTAGACTCCCTGGCATCAAAACCACTGTGGGAATCTGTGACTAAGGAGGGGAGGGGCATAGAGCCATACCTTGCCAAGTCTTGCACAGATCCTGAAACTCGTCTATCAAAGAGGAAGTGGCCAACAGAATCACACAGTGGGCAGAATCCTGGGGACCTTCATTGTGAGAATAATTACAATGGTCTTCTTTGGAAATTTAAACACCTAGCCGGGCGAGGTGGTGCGAGCTTGTGATCCCAGCACTCGGGAGGCAGAGGCAGGTAGATCTCTGTGAGTTTGAGGCCAACCTGGTCTACTACATTATTCGAGGACAGCCAAGGATACACAGAGAAACTCTGACTCAAAACAAAACAAAATAAAAATAAAAAAAAAGGAAAAAAGAGAAAGAAAGAACATTCAAACACCCACAATCAGAGCTATGATTCCAAAAGGTTCTTTAACATCCACTCTTCTCTATGGCTCCTCACACAAAACTGTCTGTATGTTCTAGAGCAGTGGTTCTCCACCTTCCTGATGCTGCTCCCTTTAATACAGTTCCTCATGTTGTGGTGACCCCCTCAACCATAAAACTACTTCATTGCTACTTCACAATTGTAATTTTGCTACTGTTATGGGTTGTAATGTAGATAAAAGGATATATAATGTGTGAGCTCTCCAAAGGGGTCACGACCCACAGGTTGAGAACTGGTGTTCTAGAGGCCAGCCATCGTTTTCCGCCGCTACTTGTAGAAAACGCAGGTGACAGTGTGACTCTTTTCTCTGATTATTAAATGTAATCAGGGCTCTTGGTGAGCCCTTGGAATTCTCTCCAGACTTGCCTAGATTTTGTGGTGTCAAGAGTTCAGTGCATAATACAGTGTGGGGCGAGTTAAAGTGCTTGAAGAGATTGTAAGACAGTACTTAAAACATCTAGAGAGCAGATGATTGTATTATCTTACAGATGCTTTCACAGCATCTACCGGCATTTCTCTCTAGTTGTATTAGCTTCCTTATTACCTTCTTCAAAGGTATACAGTGGGAAGTTACTGGCACAGTCACGACTATCCTCACTTTGCCTTCCTGAGAACTCAGACACAGGTGAGGTCTAATGGAAAGCCAAACACAGACACCAGAGGAGGGATTGGATTTATAATGCTTTGCCATAACAGTGATATAGGCACATTAAAGTCAATTCAGAACAAAGGCGAAAAGGGAAGGAATTCTCATATACTCCTTTGGCTCTAGTGGCTGTTAGGACTTCTGGTTTCCTTGTGCTACTATTTTCTCTTAAATCCATGCATGGTGCTCTGCAAATATAGTCTTAAATCTTGGAGTGCCTCAGCTTTGAGGAGCTGAACACAGGTTGGACAGGGCTCAAGCATCTGTCCCTGGTTTGTGTTTGGTTTGTAAGGTATCAGATCTCAGTCTTTTTCATGGAATTGCTGTGAGGATTGAAGGGTGTCATGCTCCAGGCAAGCAATCCATACAGAGTGTGTGCAGGTTTGATGGGTGTGTCTGCGAGCCTGTGATACTGGGGCTGTGAAGAGTGGGTAAGATGAGGCAAGAGCCGTGCTTTTCTTTCACTTAACAGCCACTGGAGCTGAAGAGCCACAGGGGTCGGCAGGCAGATTCTGTCATGCCCAGATATTTCTTCATCTCAGGTCACATGTGTTGAAGGCCTGCTGTGTGTTCAGTCCTTGGTAGGTGCTGGGAGCAGCAGGATGTCACAGTTATAGGAGCAGAGGCAGCCGTCATTGGGGCCAGCTTCCTGGGCTAAACACAGACTGCCTTCCCTCTTCCCTCAGTGTAGGCTTGCGTTCCTGTAATATTAAAACCAAACAAAGCACACACTGTCTCTAACTCCGAAGAGATGGTGAAGAACTATATTCCAATATGCCCACTTCTCAGGAGCAGACTTCTTCTTAATTCCTTTATCGGCACAGTTGTGAAAATACTATACTAGGAGCTAAAGAGATGGCACGGTGCCTAAAAGCTCTTGTTGCCCAATCATGAGAACTGGAACTTAAGTCCCAGCACCCACAGAACAAGCCAGGCACCCCTAATATGCCTGTAATTCCATTTCTCAGGGTTTTGATGTCCTCTTCTGGCATTCACGCATACAAAGGTGTGCACAGACATGCACACCTGCCTATACATGTAACTTATACTCACATAGACAGATAGACAGACACACAATTGTGTTTCCTCTTGCTGGGGGTTCAAAGAGACAGAAATTTAAAGTAGCTAGTCACATGCCATACCCAGTCAAGAGCAGAGAACAGTACATTGATGAACATGTGCTAATGTTCGGCTCTCACCTTACACTCCCCAGACCCTTCTGTCTAGGAAAACGATGCTGTCTGCAATGGCTGAGTCTTTCTAATCAGGATAATTTTCCCCAGACATGGAGGACCTAATCCAGAAACCTCCGATTGACACTTTATTCCCAGATGATTAGAGATTATGTTAAGTTGGTAATTAAATAACCATTGACACATGTTTAAAAAAAAATTGATGTCAGTACCCATCACTCTCCTGAAAGTCATTGCCTCAAGGTCACGAGTAGCTTTATTAACAAATTTCTTAGCCTTGGTGAAGGCTGTGACTCTCAACAGTGCTCTTAATGCTACTCCTTGTGAAAGCATTCCCCCCACTTCCTTCCTTCCTTCCTTCCTTCCTTCCTTCCTTCCTTCCTTCCTTCCTTCCTTCCTTCCTTCCTTCCTTCCTTCCTTCCCTCTCTCCTCTGTATTTTTCTTCTCCTCCTCACTCATTTTCTTCATCTTGTTCCATTTCTTCCCACCTTTTTTGTACATGCTCTTGCTTAATTGTGCATCAAACTTGTCACCCCCTAGCCCAGCCCTTTGAGTCCCAGCATTACAGGGATGCACTATCACACTGGGCTAGCTACATTCTACTTCGTGTTGCCTGGGTAGCTACTGGTCACACGCCACACATGGCTTACTACTGAATACTTGAAATGTGGCAAATGCGACGAAGGAACTGAATTTTGAGCTAAATGGCGAATTTAAGTAGTAACACACGCAGCTGGTGGCTGCTCTGCAGCATGACGTAGCTCCACAGAAGCCCAGGGTGGTCTCCAACTAGGGGTTTCTAAGTCTTATTCTCCTGGTGTTGAGGCCAGCGTTAGTTTTCTGGGTCTGTTCGTGCATCTGTTTCTGTTCACAGAACAGTCTGTGCTCAGCCCTCTCCTTCCCCTCCTCTACTTTCTTCTTTAGGGTAGACGGCCGCTGGGCTCCAACCCTGATCTGTGTACACTCGACACTCAGTGACTTTTCTAGCCTCTGCTCTCTCTGGCTTCAGACCTGTTTCCAACCTTAGTCTGGTGGTGTCTTTTGAGCTTTCAGCTGTCACTTTGGATCTGCAGTAACATCAATTAACACTATCATTTCTTTCTTCCTTCTCTACTTCATTCTCCTCTTTTCCCCAAAGATTACTGTTTTTTGCTTGTTTGGTTTTTGGCTTTTTGGTTTTTCTGTGTAGCTTGGCTGTCCTGGATTTGTAGACCAGGCTGGCCTTGAACTCACAGAGATCCACCTGCCTCTGCCTCCCAAGTGCTAGGATTAAAGGCGTGTGACACCACTGCCAGGAGGATCACCGTTTTGTTTTGTTTTTCTTCTCCTTGACATCTCCTGTGATGCATTTTTCTCTCTGTTGGCCATCCCTCCCTAACCATTGTAGAGGTTGGGATTCCTCTTTAACAGCTGTCTTATTTTTATCTTCATAAGTGCTATCTCCTTTTATGATTATAAAAGTAAAAAAAATATTTATTTTTGAAAAATTTATTATTATATCAAAATGCCGAGAAAAGGAAAATAAAATAAAAAAAGAAAAAGAAGAAAAGGAAAGTTCTTAGTGAGCCTGACCTCCTAAAGAGCCCGTTTGTGTTTTTGGCGTGTGACTTCCCACAAATGACCTCTCTTAACCTCTTGCCTGGATGACTGTGGCTGCGAATGCTCAGTGTCTCCCCATTCTAATCCTCTGCTATTTCCTAAGGCATGGTCCTTGCCTGTCACTCTCCTGTTCCGCTCATAAATCTCCAGAGGCACCTAGCTGTCTGCTGAATTAAATTTGTCCCCACTGGTGGGACATAGCGCCAAATCCGTCTTTGCTTTCCTCGTGTTCAACAGTCCAGCGTGGGAGAAGAGCTCACCGAAGAAGAAGTTATGCTTGTGAACAGATTCCTGCTTAGGTTGGCTTGGATTTCTTAAGCATTATAGTTTCTATTTTTTCTAGAAAACAAAACTCTAAAATTATTTTGTTTTAGGTCGTGCTTGCTGGCATTTAGACTGGATCTCACTTGTTTTTGAAAATAAATGTTCTTACTGCTTCTTTGGCTGAGATAATTGCTGTCCCAATTCTGCATATATTTTCTAATGTAGCATGAGACCCCACAAGGTTAAGAGTTTCTCAAGTCCCTGAAGAAAACTGAACTCTTCTCCATTGATGAAAAACGATAATTTTCTTTCTCTAGAATCATCGGAACTTTTAGTCATTTCCACCTATGCCCTCTTAAACCTAGTGTGGGCATCAAACTCTGGCACTCATATTTGCTGGGAAAGTACCATGTGGTATATCCCAGCTTCAGAGAGTCTTGACCCTTTGATTCAATTAAAAACAAGTCAGTAGGGCCTGGAGAGATGGCGCAGCAGTTAAGAGAGCGTGTGCTGCTCTTACAGGGGATGCGAGTTAGGTCCTCAACATTGGGCAGTTCACAATCCCCTGCACCGCTAGTTTGAGGTGATCCAGTGCTCTCTTCTGGTCTCTGCAGGCACATGTATGCATGTGGAGAATATGCACACACATAATTAAAAGTAAATACAATTGAAAACAAGAAGATTATTCAATAAACACATACCGTGTGTCTATAGGAAGGAGGTTTCTCCACGGGAACTCTTAGACTTTGCAGTCTTCAATGGCTAGTGAGTGCTACTTTGTCTGGGTCTTGGGGATGGAATAGCCTTCTGGGTTCCCCTGCATTTGACAGGTAGCAGCAGCTATCCAGAGCCGGTCATGGCTTCTGTTAGGCTCTGGTCTCTTAAGGATTTGGGAGGAGTCACAGAAGAGGTGGAAGTAGCGGAAGAAGAGGGAGGATGACTTGTCAAATTTTGTAGTGACATTTAATTTTGTGGTCATTGAACACAGATTTAGTCTTTAATGAACTACGTTCTCATCTTTGCCGTGTTTATCTTCTAGTAGTTCCCTGGGCATAGTAAGCAATTAATAAATGGTTGCTATTCTTAGGACAGTGAGGAAATGGATGCTTCCACAAACACAGTCCCTACTTCTGCCTTTTCTCATCTTCCAGACGGAGATCCATCTTCCACCCACTGCCCGCTGGATGCTCTACATGCTTGCACCTCTGCCCAGTGGTGTGAGTTCTGCCAGACATGCCTTTCCACCTTCTTCTCCACCTACTAAAATCCTATCTACACTTTTAGGACCAGACTAATTCCTTGTCTTCACATGAGATGGCTCCTTCTTGGAGCTTGTTGCCTCTTCTCTCTGCTTTGTTTAATCAGCTATTTGGTTATTCACATGATTCTCTTTCTCAAACTTAATGGAGATGGTTGAAAGACCTCTCTGATGTTCTCTATGGCTACTGCAGAGTTGTGCACAGCCCAGATTCATCCAGCTCAAGCTGTGCTGCAGTCCCAGACTCATTTATTCCTCACTGAACTTCTGGAACTGTAACATGAGTACCTAGATATGTCCATGTGCTCAGATGTCCCATGAGCTCCCAGAGGTCCTCTTGCTACTGAGCTGTTAGGTTGAAGCCATCACTGTAGATTGGGGCTCAGGGTGCACGTCTGACTTGTGTGGTACTCTATCAGGCTGTCATCTTGTTTCAGAGAGCTCCAGGATTTATAATAATGACTCATTTCAAAGGTAGCTTATTGTCATAAGTTGGGGTCCACCTCGTCTCTTGAGGCCCTTTAAAACACCCAAGTGAAATCAAGAGAAGAAAATGACCAGCAGTGACTTTTTGAGGCAGGCTCTGTGATGCACCAGGGCTGCTCAGTGTCTCCGTGCTTCAGTTTCCTCATCTGCCCAATAGAAAGGCTATCTTGAGGACTGAGTTTATGCATATAAAGTGTTTAAGATATCTTTCATTCATCCATCACCTGTGTATGTATATATCTATATATGCATATGTATCTATGAATCTATGTATGTTGTGTATGCATCTGTATGTGTGCATGTATCTATGCATCTATGTGTGGATGTATGGATGTATATATATATATATATGCATGTATGATATTTCCATATATCATCTATTATCTATCTATCATTTATCTTTTATTTTTGCTATATGTTTTTTTTTTCAAAATATTCATTATACTTTCCACACTAATTTAGCATTGTTTAGTGAATAATTTTGATGACGTTGCCAATACTATACAGATGTAAGCCCTTAGGTCTGCCTTTTTCATCCTGGAGAGATGGAAGAAGTAACAGTGACCTCCAGCTTTTGATAGTACTAATTTAGTTCGTGAGCATGCCATCCTCATGCCTTCCTGTAACCTGCCATTTCAGATCCGAATACCATTATGCTTATTCGGCCATGCTAGTGACTTGGTTCACTTCCGTAATGGATTGTAGGTATTGAAAGTAAGTATGAATGGGAAGGAACAAAACTTCCCTTTGCTTCCGCAGTGTCCCAGTTCCGGGGGGCTGACAATTGCAGTTTCATGGTTATTATAAGGCAATTACATCAACAGAGCTTGTCTATCTTTCTCACATTTCAAAGGAACATGTGTCCAAAGAGATTGTTTCTCCTTTAATGATTTTGACATTGTCACATTATACCTAAGTGCAAAACTATGACAATACTCTTGCCTCAGCTGCCAAAGGCACCATGTAGGGACACGTTGCAGCTGAAAAGACAGAATGGCCCCTTTATGGTGACTGGCTTGGAATTATAAATATTTTCATTTCTCCCGTAGGAGATGGCTCGTGGAAGAGAGGAGACAAACACGACTTTGAAGCTAAGCAAGCATACTCATCCCTCCAAACAGTCACCCTACTGAGGACTGTGAAACCTGAGTTTGAGAAGTTTTCCATGGAGGTGAAAAGTTCTGTTGAGAAACAAGGGCTCAATGAGGAGGATTACGTAAGTGCTTGATCATGAGCCCCGCCCGCCCTTCAGCATCCTGAAAACAGGCTTCTAATTAAACCAGAGGTGACAAAGTGTCCCATTCTGAGCCATTCAAAAATTCCGAGTTCAAGTCTGAACATCACTGTTGCCTTCTCTTTCTCTCACTGTGTGTGTGTGTGTGTGTGTGTGTGTGTGTGTGTCTTTCTGGCCACCTTTCCTCTCCCCGGCCCCCACCCCATCATCATTCTTGCCATTCACTTACACTTCTCCTTTGCAACGGCTGCAGGGTGGAAAACTGCCTTTTCCTGGGGATCCGTGATGCAGAGCAGGGTGCCTGTGGGCCCCCATCATTTCCTAAGCTAGGAGGCTGTTTTGGGAGGAGGCAATTGAAGGAGTGCCCAAATTTCACATGGCTAATTTGTTCAAGGCTTGGTGGCAGGAGCTATTTTAGGTTTTGGAGGCTCTTTCTTTGGACAGTCTATGTCGTCTTCTTGGTTGGTCTGTTCCTGTCTCTGGAAGGCAGTGGACTTTTCTCCTCTGGGGACAAGGTGCTTTGAACTTGGGTGTTCTAGGTTTTCCAACTCCAGTAGTGCTCTCGTTACTACTGCATTTTAAAGAAGCTCAGCCTGGGCTAAGGGTCAGGCACCTCCCATGCACTATTGTTTGGGCAGCCTTTGGCACATTTAACTGTTTTTGAGATGTCCTCAGCGTCAAACCCTTTCTCAGGGCAGGGTGCACAGAGGGCTTTCGAGTTAGTGGGCTGGGGTGGCTGTGCTGGTCTTTCTTCCTGTCCTGTCCCTGCCCATAGTGAATATAGAAAAGTATTTTATGTATGCCTCTGTATTATTTTGCCTAATGCTCCATTACTAACTTTATGACTTGAAAACTGAGCGACAGTGTCATTTTGTCTGTCTTCCTCCCTAAAGTTGTTAAAGTTGAATTGTTTCATCACATGTTGTCTGACACAATGAGACTCACTGGGCGAAGTTGGCTTCTCAAAATACTTCTTTTTTGCATATTCTGGATTATCAGTTTTCTTGTTCAGAAAGCTAACTCTCATTTTAATTATAGTTCAAGCAAAACCTCATTAAGAAGATACTGCTCCTACAACAATCCATAGTGTTTTCTAGACATCATTCTAGTGTTTTCAAGAATATTTGCATATGTGAATGATAATATTGCCTCTCTGAGCTGACTTTTAAAATAAATAAAGTTTATAATTTTAAGTAGAATTGAGGTAATTATAATAATTTATTCTGATTCGGAAGATACAGTCCTTTTTTTTTTTTCCAGTTCTGGAAGTGAACCCAGGGTTTTTTGTGTGTGTTTCACCACCCAGATCTCCAATTTTTCTTTTCCTGTAGCTTCTGAGCATTAGTTGCTTATATGGTTAGTCTACAGGTGGCTGTGTTGTGTTGTAGAGAGAGCAGAGGATCAGGAGTGTGGGCCCATAAGGATGCTAGAGCAGGGCAGTGGGATGTGCTTCATCAGTCTGAAGGTGTCACTCAAACAGCTTTCCTCCAGGTCCTTTAGCATCTCATATTTGTGTTTGTGGGGTGTCCATCCGTTTGAATAGGACTTAACTTCACAGAGCCTAGCACGGGCTCTGCGCCTACCTTTCTCTTATACCCGGTAAGTTTGGTAGACCCATTAGTTCTCATATGCACTATGCTTTCCCCAGATAATCATGTGATCTCTGAGTAGGTGTCTGGTTTTGTTTTCTTTTAATGCTTCTATTTCTTAATGCTTATGCTAAGGTATCTGCTGCTAAATTAAAGTTGTATCTAGCTGAATTAAATTATTAAATTAATTATGTTGAATGAAAATAAAATGTCATAAGCTGAAACTTTAATGGCATTTGCGAGGATCCCAACACGGTGTTGAACTGTCTGAACTCTAAATTGAAAGCACATGTGACAGATACCTTATCTGTTTTTGTCTGGTTGATACATGAAGCATGGTAATAACTATGGAGGGTTGAGAGACAATCTCAGACTAAGAAATTCTCTTTTATTTTTCTTTGGTGTAGGTTTACTGCTTCTGTTAAATGACATGTTTTCTTAGGATAACTGAAATAAAAGTGGCACAAGCACTAAGGATTTCATGGTCCAGGGTGAGGAAAGCCCCTCTTACCTTTGGAGTTTGTTTTAGGATTGTGAGCCAAATGATATCATGGATCCACTTTTACATTTATTAGAGTTACATTCATATTAGCATGTTGCTAGCACCCTGGAAAAGGTTATAATCTTTTAAAAATCTCTTTCTAAAATTTATTTTTTTATTAATTACAGTTTATTCTCTTTGTTTTGCAAGCCCCTCCCTTGACCCCTCTGAATCCTCCTCTCCTTCCCTTTTCTCCTTCAGTGCCCTTCCCCCAGTCCATTGATATGGGAGGTCCTCCTCCCCTTCTATCTGACCTTAGCGTATCAAGTCTCATTTGGACTAGCTGCATCCTCTTCCTCTGTGGCCTGGTCAGGCTGCTTCTCTCTCAGGGGGAGGTGATCAAAGAGCCAGCCACTGAGTTCATGTCAGAGACAGTCGCTGTTCCCATTACTAGGGAACCCACTTGGATACTGAGCTGCCATGGGCTACATCTGTGCAAGCGTTCTAGGTTATCTCCATGAATGGTCCTTGGTTGGAGTATCAGTCTCGGAAAAGACCCATGTGCCCCAATTTTTTTCTCTCCTTGTGGAGCTCCTGTCCCCTCCAGGTCTTTATGTCTCCCCCTTCTTTTATAAGATTCTCTACACTCTGTGCAAAGTTTGGCTATGAGTCTCAGCCTCTGCTTTGATACCCTGCAGGGTAATGTCTTTCAGAGGCCCTCTGTGGTAGGTTCCTGTCCTGTTCCCTGTTTTCTCCATCTTCCAATGTCCATCCCGTTTGCTTTTCTGAATGAGGCTTGAGCATCTTACCCAGAGTCCTCCTTCTTGCTTAGCTTCTTGAGGTGTACAGATTTTAGTACGATCTTTTAAAACATGAAAATATATGAAATTAATTTTTTTACAAGCTACATGGCAACATCAGAAGGACAGAGAAAGAATGATATTTTTAAACAGTAGAACTATTTGGCTATTTTAATAGCACAGTGACTTCATATTTTTGCTTACTAAAGTTGGATGGATTAATTCAATTTTTTATGTGTATGTGTGAGCATATGTGTGCTCAAGTGTGTGTGTGTGTATGTGTACATGTATGCTGAAGTCAGCAGTCAACTCCATCACTCTCCATTTTCTATATTTATTGAGACAGTGTCTCATAGAACCTGGTGCTTGTTGATTTAGATAGACTGGCTGGTCAGCAAGCTGAGATCATTCTGTCTCTGCCTTCCCTAATCTGGGAGTACAGGTGCTTGCTACTGTGCCTGGGTTTTTACATGGGTGCTAGAGGTTGAACTCAGGTCCTCAAAGCAGTAAGGACTCCATCAACTGAGCCATCTCTCTATCCCCGATTAATACAATTTTATTTTTGTAAAATTATCTTCATTTCCATACCTTTTTCCCACTTTATAAAAAATTTAACAGTTTAATTGAGGATGTGGCCAAGGGTAGGTTTCCCATGCTCCAGTGGATGGCCCTCACCCATGTATATGTGGGCAACAATAACTGGATTTAGTGGTGTATAAAAAAATAAAAGACATGAAGTGGGAATGGGCATGTTTGGAGATTATAAGATTGGAGGTGGGTTGGGGTAGGTAGGATAACTTTTCATTGTATATATGTATGAAATTCACAAAAATAAAGAAAAAAAGGGAAAAAATAGAGCGTAAGACGCCATATAGAGAATGTACAGTTTTCCTCATGGTAACATTTTGGAAGATTATGTGCTATACAATCCGCTCGGTGCTCTCAAGATTCTTGTTTACTTATGCTAGTGTGTGCGGCAAGCTCTATGCCTCGTCACCATCACCTATGTAGATTTTTATGTTTGAGTTCTACCCAGTGCTGGTAGATATGTTTGATATGTTTTTGTCCCCACTTTTGGACACAGGATCTTATGCAACTTAAGCTAGCCTTGGATGAACTATATAGCTAAAAGTGTCTCTGAACTCCCAATATGCCTGCCTCAGACTCCAAGTGCTGGGTTTACAGGTGCTGCCCACCTAGTTGGTTCTATGCCTGCTGTGACAATCAGATTCTTCATTCTGTTATAAGGGCGAATATTAGTTTCTTTTTTCACTGCTGTGTGTAGAGGTTTGATAAGAACACCCCCATATATATTTGAATGCTTATATGTTTGAATGCTTGATTGCTGGGGAGTGGCACTCTTCAAAAGGATTAGAAGGATTAGGAGCTGTCACCTTATTGCAATAGGTATAGTCTTTTTGGAGAAAGTGGGATTTGAGGTTTCAAAAGCCCATGCCAACTTTATTAAATATGTTTGGGACATATGGAAACCAAGTCTAATTACAAAATACACTGAATTCCTATATACCTTAGACATGTGGATTGAAGATAGTTTGTACAATATCTTAACCGACTCTGCGTTTTGACTGCAAGCCACCATGAGATGTGAAGAGTTTCCATTTGTGATGTCATGCCAGCACTTAAAGTTTCATGGATACTCAACCTGTGTCATGCTTGCAGTGTTGTTATTACTGAACTGGGAAGGCATCAATCCCAACATCTTCTCATTCAAATAGCAAAAACTAAGGCTCAGAGAAGTGTGCTAGCCTTTTCTAGTACATGTCTTAGTCAGCAATGCTCCTGAGCGAAGGGTTCTGTGCACTGACCTTCTTAGAAGCACAGCTTTATAAATACTGTAGGAGGTGGTGCCAGGGTGGTAAAAGGGTCCATGACAAGGGTACTGAAGACCATTTAGGGTTACTAGTAAAAACAAACTGAGAAGTAATGTTGCATTGGAGAGGTCCCTGAGGCTCAAGGCCTGGCTCAGACAAGGTTCTGACAAGTGCCTGCTTGGCCTTCGCTGTTGGTTTGTATTGGGTCACCTACATGTGCAGTGGCTCTCACTCAAGGGCATTTTAATCGAGCTGCCTGGTCTCTGCCCTAGGAGTGGCTCCAGTTCCAGAGTGCTGGTATTTGGTTTTAGAATGCGCTGTGCGGTGGCCAAGCTGAGATTAGTTGCATCCCCTGATTCCTGGGCCAGTGACTTTCTTTTTCCACTACATCAGTCCGATCCTTTTAACAACAATGTGCCCAACAAGGAGGCAAACTTATGACCCAAAGATTAAGTGTATCAGACTCTCTGTGTGAGCCTGGCAGGGCCCACGGGCTGAAGTATTTCCTATTTTGCTCTGTACCCTCCAGTCCAAAACACACACTTTCAAGGTATCAATTTCCCTTACTCTTTCACATACTTAACAAAGTGTGGCTAAGATTGAGTGTCTTCTTCAGCTGCAGTTACCCTTTGCCTTATTCTTTTCTGAAGTGTAGACCATCATTTTCTTGATCATAAAATACTGTTTATTGAGTTCTCTGGGGAGCACAACTGTGAACCTGATCCTGGAAAATGAGTGCTCCCAGATGGAATCCTGATCTTCTAAAAACTCATGAACAAGAATAAGATTCACACAGCCTTGAGCTCTGGGGTTCGTTATGAGATACGTTTTTGTTTCAGTACACAGAAAATGTCATGCACCTCAGTGCCGTGACATGCGATGGTATTTGCACCAATCTGGACATATCATATCCAGCAGAACAATGGAGACAGAGGGCCCTTTCACAGTGTTTCAGGTTTCCATAAGTGCCTAAAAGGGATGAAGGTTTCCTGCCTTACTATATATTAACTTTTTGTAATTACATGCCTGGCTTTGTGAGGGCACAGTGTATACATTTGGAAAGAGGAGCCAGAGTTTCATCCATGGTATCCATGTAGAAAAATGTGAGAATCACTGGGCTAGATTGTGGCTACAACTGGTCAGTATACCATTTGACTGTTGTCCTGATTCATGTTTGTTTACATGGATAAGAACAATGTTTGTGCAGGGTTACACTGAAAAAAAATCATTTCCCCAGAAGAAAAAGGAAAATGCTTGTTATCTCTAATCTTATATTAGCAAAATCATTAGTTTTATTTCTGAGATGATAGAGATATTCACTCACTCATTCACTCACTCACCTCTCATTCATTCATTCCTGACTAGTGAGTCAGCTGACTTTTCCAAGACCTGCTGTTCTCACTACTGTTTCTTAGGGCTGGGTGAGCCAAAGTTGAAGACACTTTTTCAGTGCTGGCAGCATCCTTGGGTTCTCCTTTCTGTAAATCCCACTCCTGGCCTTGATCCATTCTTCCTATTGTGTTTGGCACTTTAGAGACCCAGTCACTGGCCCTTTAACACTTGGCTTTTCCCTTGGGTGAACTTCACCTTCTTTCCCTGCTGTTGTTGTTTAAATGAAAATAGGACTTGGGGAGGGGCATGCATGCAGAGGGTGGAGGAAGGGAGGGATTGGGACGGGAGGAGGGAGGGAACCACAGGGGGGGATACAAAGTGAATAAAGTGTAATTAATAAAGAATTTAAAAAATATATAAAATATCATAGGTTTCCAGCATGAAAGGGCATGATACAATGAATGAAAAAAAAATAGTACTTTCAATTAAAGATACTTCATAGTACTATAAGAATTACAGATATTCATAAATTCTTCCTCTTCCCCTCCCTTTTGTGATTTTGACTACACAGAAATGATTATTGTTAATATTCTTCCATGTTGCCTGTATGCTTTTAAAATAGACTATTTATGTTGGTTCTTGACAGTGAAATTTTAATACTATATTCTGATTCCTGAAATGGAAAAAAGATTAAATTATTTGACATACTCTTCTTCTGCTAATATTTTCTTTTCCTTCTATCTTCCCAGTATTTTATAATATAGTTTCTTGCTAAAGTGATTTCACAAAATAAAGTTTGAAGAAAGGCTAAAAAGATGATATTCAGTACATTTTCCCCCATTATGCTCATGTAAATACTTACAACATAATCATACATTGTTTTATGAACACCTGTTGTTTCTCCTGTACTTTCTCTTATTTGCTTTCCCATAGTTCACACTATTTTATTTTTACTGCCCCAGTAAAAGATTTTATGTAATGACATTAATGTCTTGAACCTTATCTTTCTGCTCCAGTTTGGAATAATTTATTCTTTTAACATCAGTTTGGAATTGTCCTTTAGTTTTCTCTGCACTACATGATCCTTTTCTTGGATGTCACATCTAGGTTTTTATTCATAAAATTCTTGTTTGTTTTGAAGAAAGAGGGCATTAATGAGAATCTTTGATACTTTTCACACCAGAAAACATTTTGTATTATAACAATGAGCTCAACTTTCAGTTGACAGTTTAGCTGGGTATAAAATTATAGTTTGAAGTTTTTTTCTCAAGACTTTGATGTCATTACTCATTACTCTATTGTTTTGTAGCTCTTACTGTTACCATTCAAATTTTTTTGTATTTATTTATTTATTATTTAAGTTGTTTTTATCTATCTTTTAAGGGTTTTAGTATTTTCGCTGTATGATTGATTGCATCAGTGACGATTTAGAGAGGAAAATAGAGTTTTGTAGGGCTGCCTACAAAAACTAAAAGGATGGAAAAATGCAGTCTTTGACAGAGATATTATTTAAGGCAAAGAGAGAGTGGGGGAGACACATCCTGTCTTTCTTCTTCCTTCTGGTTCTGTTCTCCTGCCTGTGCTCTGTGTGCACTGAAATAATCAGGAGTCACATGACAGTGAAATGCAACTGGAAGGACTTACTTTCCATGGCATAAAGCAAAGGGAGGCAGAGGAAGGAAGGGAAATGAATTAGAAACCAACCAACCAACCAACCAACCAACCAACCAACCAACCAACCAGAAAACTGATCTGAAATTTTGTAATGATGAGCCCTGGTGTGATTGTGTTTGCTTATCCATTAATTTTTTTTATATTTTTTAGGGGTTGGGTGGGCAGAGTCTTGTACTGTAGCCCTGTTGGGCTGGAACCCTTTATGTAGCTCAGCCTGGTTAGGAACTTGTAGCAAACTTACATCTTAGCTTAGGCTAAGATGTAATTTTAATTTTCATTAAAAAAATATTTCTGAACAGTCTGGAGAGTCGTTAGGCTGTATTACCTTCTGGGAGTCAGGATGGTGTATCACCTAAGATCCAGACTTAGAACTTTTGCATCATTCTCAACTTTATATTTTCCATGGCACCCATCATTTCCAGGCACACTCTTTTGCTCCTGCATCTTTACTCAGTGCTGTACCTGCCTTTTGCTGCGATGGGAAGGAACAGTTTCTTCTCTGGAATCTGACCTCTTGTGTGTGTCTGTGTGGTGAGAGCGCATGTGTATATGGGAACATACACACCTGTGTGTGCAGGTGCATGTGCACTTAGATATGTACACATACATGAAAAGCTAGAGGAAAACTAATGATACCATTCTTTAGGTACCATCCACATGTTTTTTGGAGACTGGGTTTCTCACTGGCCTGAAACTGACCAAGTAGGATAGACTGGCTAGCCAGAAAGCCCTAGAGATTTCTCTGCCTTCTTGGTCATTTCTTTCTTTCTTTCTTTCTTTCTTTCTTTCTTTCTTTCTTTCTTTCTTTCTTTCTTTCTTTCTTTCTTTCTTTTCTTTCTTTTCTTTCTTTTCTTTTCTTTCTTTCTCCTGGATTCTGGGGATTAAACTCAGGTTCATATGCTTGCAAGGCAAATACTCTACTGTCTGAGCCATCTTCCAAGTCCAGATTGGAATTTTTACGCATCTATTGTCTTCATTCTGCACCCCACTTTCAGAAGTTACCCATGTCTTCAGTTGACTCCAATGGCTGTTCTTTTTGGAGTCCCTTATTATGCTCCTGTGTACTCCTCAGTTTTGGTTTCTTAGGTCAATTGACCGGTTTCCCTTTCCTAATTTCTGGTACTTTGTGTTTCCATCTACAACTTTCTTCCTATACATCAGAAAATTTCTTGGAAATATTATTCTGGATTTTAAGTATATAGGATCATCTTTCTTTAGCTCTAAGCTGACTACCAGCCTGTACTGTTTAATTGCAAAAGCAAGCCTCATGCTGGACCCACGAGTTAAGGAATTGCAGTCTTCTGTGCCTTGTTTGTTTTGCAAAGACACAGCTGCAAGGCTTGCAGATGTAGAAATTGAGCCTGATTTCAGAGAATGGATCAGGACTCCTCTGATTAATTACAGCCACAGCATCTTCCTAAGGACCAGAGTTTGATCCTCAGGACCATCTGGTGGAAGGAGAGACTTGACTCTTGCAGATTGTCCTCATTTCCATATATACAGCATGGCTTGGGTGGTTCTCCTCACAAAGAAATGAATGAACATTAAAAGAAAAAAAATTAACAGAATGTGTAGTGTTCATTAAAAAAAGCATAAACAATTCTGGATCCTTAGTACTTTGGGGTTTCAAATTCAGTCTTAGATTTTTTAATGTGATCTGTTTTTAACTTGGGTAGAATTTGGTAAATACCGTTTTTATTTCTAACCAGGTATTATAAGCAGTTTTATGACCTGGGATATTTGTTCATTTGTGGTTAGCAGGCCACCCATAGCTTGCTTTTTCTTTTTCTTTAAAAGTTGAAAATTTGACTAATTAAACAAATACTGTAGGTGAGTCTGATGCATGCCATGGAGGGGGTGGGGCGGGGAGTACTGGGAACATGCTTTCATTCCAGGTCTCCCTTGATGCCCACAAATGAATGTGGGGCTGGGGAATGGGGCGGCTTATCTAGGCACGGCATTTGAGAGAGACAGGCTTTAATAAGCAATTGTTTAGAGAGGCTAGGTGTGACATGAATTTAAACTGTAGTTTCTCTAAGGGAGGGGGAAAGAAAGCCTAGCTACCTCAGTATTCAATCCAAGTCGTGTTTTCACACTAAGTTTGCACAGAAGCTGTGTGGGAAGTGACATTAGTTGAAAGTTTATCAGCTTCTCAATAACATCTGGCCTCGGCATTATTCCACGCCCCCCTTGCCTCACATCTTTTAATTAGATCCTCGTTTTCTTAGCTGGAGAATTGAAAAGTGAGGTCTTCAGCCAAGGTAAAGGCAGACGGAAGAATGCAGCTGACCGGGGATACCTTTGTCCCACTTCTCGCGTAGTCAAGCCTTTCTGTGAGGGCTGTATCAGAACAGAAGCTGGCTGCCTCCTTCCTTTGCTCCCAGGCCTTTTCGTCAGGTCAGCCACGGGATAGTTTGTCCATGTGAAAAGGCTGTTTCACACACAGGAGGGCCTTGCTAATTTTATTTGTGAGAATAAAGTCAAATCGCGGGCTGGTTTCTAACAATGTAAGAATGACGAGTCTGCATACAACGTATTAATAGTCCCGTTAGCAAAAATGGAACCAGGAGGATGGAGGCAGAGCAAGGGGTTTTCTCTAGCTAAAGAAATATCGATTGGCCTTCAAAACACTTACACGAAGATATTTTCTTAAAGGGGCAAACTGTTTTAAATTGGTTATTCTGGTCACTTTTAATAAGCACGGACTAGCACTAATAAGCTGTTTGGAGTAGTTGGAATCTTCTGGGTTAAAGCAGTTTTGATTCTAAATGAGCGTTCATTTTCTTGTGTTTGTTACACGTTGGTAGATGTGGCTTTCTAGCTGTAAAGAGCTTTTGACCTAGTGCACTGAAAATACTTAGCAAAGAAGCTTAGGGCTTATGCCCTATTTTTTCCTTGTTTGTTTTTTTGAGACCGGGTAGTCTTGGACTCACTTTATAGAGCAGGGCGGCTTCGAACTCCTAGAGATCCGCCTGCCTCTGCCTCCCCGAGTGCTGGGATTACAGGCGTGCACCAGTGAGCCGGGGCTCCCATAGGGCTTATGGAAAAGGGCTTCCAAGCCAAGCCTCCTGTTTCAGCCCTTTGAAGGACAACCCCTGTTTTGTGTGTATGGTGATACAACTAACTTGTGCCACAAAGACATTTGCAGCAATGGTGACAACACACTCAAACATTCACGAATGATACAGCATCGGGTGCGCAAGACCATCCACAACTGAAAGGCTGACGAGTTTCTTCTTCTCCTTTACTGGTTGGAGTAGAAGGGCAACTCCCTCACAGCTGAAGTACAGACTTCAGACAAGTCTGCTCACCTCAGATCCACACTGTAGACACAAGTCCAGTTTGACCTGTAGAAAGAATGCGCATCAGCCAGACGTATTCCTGTCAATGTGTGAGGGATTTGGGAGAGAAATGTTAGAGGATGAAGCTCAGCTTGCTTTTTGGTTGAATTTCTCATCCTTTCTGAAGGCTTTGTGTCACCTGGGCCCTTGGTATCCCTTCTTCGCTTGGTGAGGACTCCTTACACGAAGAGGCTAGGGCTGTGGATTAGCGTCTCCGAGGAGGACAGGAAGGCCTGAGGTGGTATTGTGTTCTGAGGAGAGTGTTCTTCAAATCTCAGGGATTGTGAATGTCCTCCTCTGTGGGAGAGACCTATTTGTGATGGCACCCAATGGCTAGAGGAATAGGGTACTTTCATATTTTATCCTTCCTTACATGAAAGTTTGATTTTTATCTCAGTGTCACAGCAGAATCACAGTGTCTACACCTCAAATCACTTAGCAGGAGCTAGAAGGGAATGCCGTATGTTTCAGGCTTCCAGCTTGGAAGCAAGGAGGCTGACAGGCCAATTCCGGCTTGCCTGGCCAAGGGGACTCTGATTATTAGATGCTGACTGCATCCACAAGGGTTTGTAACTGTAGGTCAGAGATCCGGCTCAGGAGGCCTAATCATTGACGCTGATGTCTTCTTGGGTACAAGAGGTGGGGAAGCCTAAGGTAAAAAGGTTCAAGAATGTTGGTTGACCTCGCTCAGCTTATATTTAATCAGCCATATTGGTCAGGCTTCTGGCATTTCTAAGAGATATAATCTCACAGAAAACTCCCTTGTTCTCTGACTCTTACTATCTTTCTGACCCCTTTCCTCATAGTGGCTAACACGGAAGAGGTTGAGGGAAGTCCAGGGATCTCAGACCTAAACAGAGAATTATAGGCAACTAAGGAATTCTGAGAGTGGGAGAGATAGTCTTCCCTAGGGAAGAACATACCAATTGGTCTTCCAACACCAAATGGTCAGCCCTGAAAATACACATACAAGTAACATACAGACAAAGTACAAACAGGTTGTACTTATGTATTTGGAAATATGTGTACATACATACATGTATCTAACAACCGGTAATGAAAACAGAAACCTTGAATTTGAAAAAAGAGCAAGGGGTATCTGGGAAGGTTTGGAGGGAGGAAAGGGAAGAGGGAAATGATGTGATTATATTATAATCTGTGTGCCAGAGGCTTTGATCTTTTAATAAATAAAATCATATAAATTACTCTTGGAAGTTATGAAAAATAAGATTGCGAAGGGGTTTCATGACTTTAAGTGCATGGAGCGAGGCTGTCCTTAGGAAACAGACCAGCAGCTGCAAGTAGAGCATGCACAGGACCTGTAAGCAGCAGCAGCAGCTTCAAGTGGCGTCTTTTCTGGGGTCCAGAAAATTATTAAACAGGAAGAACAGAATAATATACTACTGAGGATTCAACTGTCTTAACCGGCTTGAACTTTGAAAGTGGGTTGAGCTTATGGATATTATTATGAATCAGTCTGCATTTTCCTTTCTCCCCATCGGAACAAACTTGTCTCATTTGATAACTACTTAAAATGTTGGCCCCACAGATTGTGATTTAGAGGCAGGGACTTTTATTTTGGTACCCCACTTTGGCTTTAATGTGAGCACCTTTATCAATGAGCCCTTCCACTCTGCTCTCTCTGTGAGGAGTGATTGCTAAATCGCTGAAGTCCTGCTGACTGTACTTCTGTTCCATCCTGAAGATCTTAAGGAGACTGGAATTCCTTATTTAGAAATCTTGGATCATATTAACATGTTAACTTGGCCTCTGCATAGTATCAGTCACCTTCCTCTCTGGGTATCCTTTTCTGTACTCAGCGGTGGCATGGATTTATGGCAACCGTCTGCCCACTCCTTGGATTGGCCAGATTGAGGGCTGTCTTATTTATCTGGTGTCCTCTAAGTGCATGTACCTTCGTGCCAACCTCTTGACCTATGTGTCATCAGGAATATGTAGTTGAGCCTGAAAATGTTTGTTGATTGACCTTCTGCGAAAATTCTCAAGCTCTTCCTTGAAGTGAAGTATCACCCTAGGTACATTGAGGACAGCCCAGTGTGTGCAGGCGGCTTTTGATGGCTAAGGGACGAGAAACCTTTTAAGTGAGACAAATAAAAGGCACACAAGCTTAGGAGCAGGGGTGCATTAGACACAGCCAGGGAACAATGAATTAGCACAAGTGGAGGGCCTCCTTAGAAGAGTTATTTGGGGTGATGTCTCTCTCATTTGGAAACTTGCTCCTTCCCCTGGCTACTCAAATACCATAAGGAAGCTTTCTAACCAGATTTCTCTGTTAAATCGTCTTTGAGGATTTCTCGTTGCCACTTGCTCCACTGTGTGTGTGTGTGTGTGTGTGTGTGTTTGTTTGTGTGTGTGTGTGTTTGTGTGTGTGTGTAGCACATGCACTCATCTATAGGCAGGGGGAACTGTCTCTCTGTAGATGACAACCAATTTCTGACTGCAGCCTGTCACCTGAGTGGCAGGCTTCTAGTTGCAGTTTCCTGTTGACAACTGGGCCTGAATGACATCCATCTCCCCACTTTGCTCACTCGAGATGGCTCCATTCAGACCTCTGAGGCCAAATGCAGAGGAGGATGGAAGTCCAAGTCCAAAGAGCTTGTTGTGCAGATAGAAGAGTTTGGGAGGGTAGGGGATTGCAGTAATCCCAGGATTTGAGAGCTTCAGATGACAATAAATTGGAGAGTCTTGCAAGGATCAGTTATCAGTAGCATCATTTCAGAGACTATGAGAATAAATGCCACAGACTTGATCAATCAGAATTCATTTTTGAACAAGGCTCCCAGGTGAAGTCAGAGAAACATCACTTTACAGTATGTAGCTGTGTGTGAGTTGCTGGGACGCACTGCAATGATGACCGCTGAAGAACTGAGGAGTATGATGTTGATTGAACAGGTAATGAATGGGTACTCTGCATTGCCCACTGTGAGGGCAGAGACAGGTGCAGAGGAAGAACAGAAGTCAGTGCTAACCTGCCTGCCTCTCTGGGAGTGGTGAAGGCCTTGGCATCCCATGGTTGTGGTATTTGACACAGACTCCTGATGTCTTTTTTCTTGAGGACTGTATCTACTTAGGATGCTCTTTAAACTGTGTGACTTGACTCAACACATCATAACAGGCTCTTAAAGAAGAGGACCTTATCAGCAGATAATTTAATGAGAGTAAGACTCGTTTCTAGATTTATGACAATTTATAATTTTTCTATAATGTATGTATTATTACATTTTCTATTTTATTGGCAGCTAGAACATAGTGTTTATTAGAAAAGCCGTCCTTACCTCCCCTGATTTCCTGATGTGCAGATAACAGCAGGGTAGTTGGTTATTTGCTAATGAAGTCAAATTAAGGGAAGTGAATTTCTTGTAGGAGTGGAATATGTTAGCTTAAATGATTTTTAAAACACAGTGTATCTTTTAATTAATGATAAGGGAGGCTTTAAAAACATGCTCAGTGCTTTTGTACTTTCTCCTTAACAAAAATTTGCCTGTGCCAAAGTCACAACGCTATTCCATTTTTTTTTCATAGTTTATAAAAGTTTTAGCCAGTATACTTATATCTATGATTCATCTCAAGTGAGTTTTTGTATCTGCTGTGATTTGAGAGTCAAATTTTTGTCTTTCCCCATTGTTTTTATTGTCCTGCCATGTGCTGAAAATATTTTATTTCCTCTGTTGAGTTACTCAGGGGTCTTAGTCAAACTCAGATCACCTTGTAAGTGTGTCTATGTCTTAGATTATTTATTTTGTTCTATTGTTCTATTTATCTTTACACAAATCTCACTCTGTAAGCATATAGTAATAACATACCATGCACCAAAGTTGCCAATAATTTTTTATCTTTATCTATATATAATTTCCAAAATGTAGAACACTGAGCTTCCTATGGAGGCAGTGATAGCTAATTCAGTTTTACTAGCTTGGTAGCAGACTTGATGGAAAAGACCTCTTAAACTAGAATTCAGCTCCCTTATTCACTGTCTGAGACTGCTAGTTTCAGTAAGAGCCTCCCTGTGTTGGTCTGGAAGTCTTACCCTTAAGCAGTAGGTGCAGAACCCACGTTACAGCAATCTCCACCACCAATGCCCAAAGAAAGCCCTTGAACAGCTAAAATACAGTGTAATTTATTGCTTTTATCACTAGAAAGGCCCTCAAATCTTCACTTTGGGCCCATTTATTCAGTTTCTGCTCTGATCTCAAGATAGGATCTCACAATGTTGCCCAGACTGGCCTCAAGCATGTGAGATTTAGCAATCCTGGATCTCAGCCTCCTGAGTCACAGGGACCATGGGCACAGAACACTCTGCTGGCTTTACCCTCACTTTAGACATCACTGCAACAAGCATTGTGATTTCTTCCCCTAGCTCACAGAACATTGGAATTACTAAGTAACCTCTGTACAATCTTATCTTTGTAAGCACAGACCTTGAAGGCTTCAGCTTTCAACTTCCATCTGCTAACTAGGCCTGGAGTGTTTTCAGCTCTGAGATTTATTGCTGAATAAACTCACCCTTTCTAGCTCTCTCTGAATACTGGCTGGCTGGTTCAGCTCAGCTGTTCTGGCTCAAAACTCCTCTCCAAGCTGACGGATTCAAATGGGATTCTCTTGGATTTTCACTTAATTGCTCTCCTTAGAAAAACTGTCTCTAAACTTCACAAACTGATTGCATCAATTGCACAAACTGACAGAGCGGAAAGGACTGCACAAACTCAACTTCATTCAACTGTATTGCACCAAACCCGAATCTCTCTCCCTGCACTGCTTTTAGGTAGCCTCTCTTTCTTGTCTGTTCTCATGGTAGTTGGGCATATTCTGTCTCTGATTCATTCTGACAAATCTTTCTCTGATTCATCACTTTGTCTGCCCCTTAATTAGATGTCATTGTTTGGGATTAAAGGTGTGTACTAAGGGCGTGTCTGTATTCCAGCCAAATCATACTGTAATCCAGGGCATGTCTGCATTCTAGGTGAATCCCCTTGCCAGAGCAGCCATATTGCTGGTTTAAAATCCCTCTACAGAAATTCCTTTTCAACTAAACCTTCCAGTACCACGGGTAATGAGATATATCTGTAAATGTGTGTGTGTGTGTTTAATACATTCAAAGAGCAAACATATCAGATAATGAAGTTCCCCACACGAGCACTGGAAGGATCAGTGTCACTTTTGCTCTGCCTTTAGCCTTAGAGTACCATTCATTGCTCATCTTCAGGTTTTCTTGCTGGTATTTGCTCATGCCAGTGAGTTCCATGTGCCAGTTCTGTGGTCCCCAGCATATACTGTCATTCCAGTTATTATGAGAGATGATTGGGGCCATAAGTTTATGACCCCAAAGACATTATTTTTTTCTGACCACTCTGCTCTAGGTTATGAGAGAGAAGAAATCCTTCTTCTGTTTACAGTCAGCTACTCCCTGGGCTAAAGATCAAAGTTGCTTGCAAGTCGATAGCATTGCTACAAGGGTGGAGCTAAGCTCAGGATGGAGACAGTTGTCTTGGAAACTTAGGGAAAATCCTACCCCAAGGAAGTCAGTTTAGGGAGGAAGAGATCTCTCATGCCAGATGCAACAACAATATTTTAGCTATGTGCAGAGACATAGGGGAGGGGCCTTAGCTCTACTGTTGATAAGATGTCTGACCTTTGAATAGCTACCTGCCTTATTTTCTCAGAATTCACGAAATGTACAGTGTGTCTATATTAACTTCCTTCAAGGCTAAAATAAGTCAGCAAGTGATGAAGGGTGAAGTCTTTGAAGTCAGGACTGGTACAGAAGAGTAGGGCATCCGTCAGTAAAAGTGAGACCTCTCTTTACGAGACATTGGAAAGAGCATAGAACATGGGAAAAGCTCTCGGGAACATGGTGCTTTCTACTGTTACCTGGCTACAGACTCTAAAGGTTACGAATTAAAGAATAGTCGAATGAAAATAGAAACACATAAAATGTGTTTGTGTGGCGTGGGTTTGCATGGAGGTAGGCATGTGTGCACACGTGTGTGTAGGGGCCTTAGCTTGATGGCAGGAGTTTTCCCTAGTAGCTCCCCACCTTATTCTTTGAGGCAGAGCTTCTCAAACCCAGGACTTGGCAAAACATCCAGTGCATCTGCTTCCATCTTCTGAGCACTAGAATTACAGCTGTGCCACCTCGCTCATCTGGTATCCACGTGGGTTCTGCGTTCGTAGCAAGGGCTTTATTCACTGAGGTCTTCCCAGTCCTAGGCAATGTGATTTGAAAGTATAAAGTACAGAAGTGTCATGTTGTAGACACGATGCTGTAGACGTGTTGTAGACATGTAGGATGATCTTTGGCCTTTGAGCTACCTACATAACATACCCAAGCCACTCTTGATGTCTGCTTTCTTCAGTGGTACATGGGAATCGGACAAGCTTCACTTTCAAGCCCTTACTCTAACTTACATTTGACAAGGTGATGCTGCCCTTATCAGCTGTGAAGTGGGGAGAATGGTCCCTGGATCATCTTTTACTTGCTCTCCTTCAGAATCCCACTTCTTTCTATGTGATCTTCAGCTGGGTGAGTAGGGTTAGAAGATGTGTCTTTTTCAGGGGATCTTAAGAAATTAAGACCCACAGCTTTCCTCATTTGTGCTGGGAACCAACAGTTTGTGGTAAAAAAGAAGGGCGTGTGACATGCCTGAATTCATGTGGATAATGCAAGTAAAACCCCAGGACAGTCTAGCTTAGCATTGCCCTTTGGGAGCTTTCTTCCAGCAGCTAGCTTTTCCCTGACAGCTTCACAGCTTTTTTTTTTTTTTTTGTACCCAGGCACCTCCTTTTTATAGATCTCTCTCATGGTACATGGTGTTCGAAGCAAGCAGCATGCTTTGCTTCCATGCACTGAGCAATTCATCTAGACATAAATGTGCCTCTCCATAGAGAAATGGGGTAGGCACTGTGTGTGCAGTATAACAGAGGGGGCCACGCCACGAATGCCAGCTCTTTCTATGCTCATTTGAAAAAAGGAAAAATAGGATCATTTTTGTTCAGCATTCTCCACGAGAGGGAATGTGGCTAGCAGTGCTGGCAGACAAGAGGCCATGCCATGACTTCCATGTGTACAGTGTCTCTGCATGGGGCAGTGATGCTGTCTCACGGAGACTGTAATCTTTCTCATGCTTCCTCAGTCCATCCTGTCCATTATCCAGCCTGGGAGCAGCTGCAGTTAGGAATGTAAGACCTCAGCAAATGATGCTAAGGGAGGGTTTTCTGGCTAAGAAGATGTTATGACGGTGGGTTTTGATTGTCAGCTTTCGAGGATCTGGAATCTCTGAGGAGACAAGCTTCCAGGTGCACCTGTGAGAGATTATTTAGATTACGTAAACCTCTGGACAGCCTGGGAGGGATTATTTAATTGAAGTGAGAGAAGCCACGCTAAAGGAGAGTGGCAGCTTCCCAGGGTCCTGGGTTGCATCAAAAGGAAGAAGCTAGCGTACACCAGCATCCATTGCTCTCTGCCTCCTGACTACGATGCAATCTGACTAGCTCCCTCAAGCTGCTGCTATCAGGACCCTGCCTCCATGATGACCGTTTCCTTGAACTCTGAGGCACAACAAAACTTTCTCTCCCTCAACTCCTTTTGTCAGGGTACTTAGGTAACTAAAACAGACGATGAACAGCACTCAAACAAGTTGCTTAGGCAGAGGAACTCCATTTCCTGTGATTGGTAGGAATAGTGTCATCTTCCACAACCAGGACCTTGAGGTTCAAATGTTGTTTTGTCCAGAGACATGGAGGCAGACCAAGTGACCTGGTTTCTTCTGGTCTAGAGGTTCAAAGGAAAGTGTCCCTAATATAACTTAATACTGTTTTTTTTTTTTTCCTTTCTCTCACCTTTTTTCTCCCCTTAATTTGCACCTCCAATTTGCAGTGGCTGTAATGTGCGAATGGGCTTCCCTCCCACTTAAAACCATGTGTGAGAGTGAGAATGTTCTCCTCAAGAAAAGCCGGTCTCTGGGGTTTTGCTTCTTACTTGAGGGCTTATGAGATAGGTGTGATGAAACCTCCTCCGCAGCAGGCCAGGGTGCCGCCGCTTCCGTGGGTCCAGCATTTCTGCTGTTAATTGTGGCAGGAGAGGGAGACACTCGTGAGGAGGTAGCTGTTGCGATCCTCTTGGAAATCAAGACAGAAGGAGATTGCAGACCAGAGTTTATGTCTAGAGCCTGGCTGTCCCGTTTTGGCATAAAACTTGTCAGGAGAAAAAGCAATCGAGTTCATCCTTGGGCAGACGCTTGTACTTTTTATAGTGGATGGAGAGGATGTATCAAGACAGAAAGGCTGGGAAGGGCCAGTCAGGGCTTGGTACTCAGGTGCATGGCTGGTCAACATCAGTGTGCTGTCCCTGGGAGAGGATTTAGAGAGAAGGAGAGGAGGAGGAGGAGGAGGAGGAGGAGGAGGAGGAGGTGGAGGAGGAGGAGGAGGAGGAGGAGGAGGAGACAGTAACAGGGTGAGGCCCGGGAACTCATGTCATATTTTACTTTACTTTTTTTTTTTTTTTTTTTGTCTTTTCTAGACAGGCTTCCTCTGTGTAGCCCTGGGTGTCCTGGGACTCACTTTGTAAGATAGGCTGGCCTCAAACTCACTGAGCTCCCCCTGCCTCTGAGTTCTGGGATTAAAGGCATGTGGACTGCCATCACCACTCATGTCATATTTTAAGCAGGGACGCCCTAAGTATCCCAGGAACAGGAATTTACAGAGCACAACGTGCATGAACGAAATTCAGGAAGACTGTGCAAAACCATGGTCCTCCTCATGCAAAGGTTGCTTGTGTGAGCATGGATGGGACATTATTTCTTGGAGCATGGGCAGCCTGATAGTGGCTGTGCCACTGAAGAGAATGACTTCTCCAGAAGCCAACATTTAGTAGTAGATAGCTCTTTAGGAAGATATGGGAGACCTAGCGCTTTCTTAGGGCACCAACATCGCCCACATGCCACAGCTATGATCCTGGGCCTTTCCCCTGTAGCGAGGTGGATTCTTTTTTTTTTCTTTTTATTCTTTATTCCTTTTCTTCCTCCTCCTCCTCCTCGTCCTCTTTCCTTTCTTCCTCCTCCACCTCCCTCTTCTTTTTGGTTTCTTTTTCTCGAGACAGGGTTTCTCTGTGTAGCCTTGGCTGTTCTGGACTTGCTTTGTTTACCAGGCTGGTCTCACAAAGATCCACCTGCCTCTGCCCATTGAGTGCTGGGACTAAAGGTGTGCGCCACCATGCCTGGCTCTGCAAGGTGGTTTCTATAAAGTTGTGGAAGAGAAGATAGACTTGTGGAGGACACATGGTCATGTCTTGAGAATTAAATTTAACAGCTAAATTCTTATTAAAATGCACCAGCATGCATGCTTTCTCAAATCGCGGTGACTTCATGGTCTCAGTGAAAATTTTGTATTCCTTTGGAAAATTAAATTAGCATATTTAAGGCAGCTGAAAATTATCTTTCACTAGTAGATGTTATTTCTATAGTGTTCTCTGCCTAAGAAAATAGTGTCTCTGAGACTTAAGTTTGACCGCTAAGAGTAAGAGCCAACATCTGCCCAAGGCTTTCATGGTTTCAAGAACTTCCTTAGGTGTTTTACACACTCTAATTCATTTAATCCCCAGAAAAATCTTTGTGAGGTGATCTGGTGCTAAATTAAGTCCTGCATTTCACAAATGAGGACCCTGGAGTTGAGGGACTGAGTGAGCTGTTTGGGTTGGGAGTAGACTGTGGATCCAGCTAGTTGGACAACTACCTTGGACCTGTCCTGTAGTCTACCTCTCCCCGAGGGTCAGTGGGATAGATCAGCTCGGACAGTGCTATGCTTTCTACTAGGCAGCATTAGGGTCATGATAAGAGATATGTGTGGGACACCAGAGTGTGAATGAGGAGCCCTACTTCTCATCAGGTGTAAAATGGGTCAAGAAGACGTCCCTTATTGCATGCTGCTATTCAGAAGCTAAACAGAATCCCTGGGTTTATAACTCCTCGTCTCTAGACAACCAAAACAATGAAAGTGAATGGGGTTGGTGGGGGCAGAAGCTGTTTGAAGTCCTTGATGTTTAAGTCAGAGAAACCTGATTGCAACCCCAGGAGGAAGGCACTGTTATTTCATTCACTTTCTAGATGAGAAAGTGAAGGCCCCAAATGAGGTAGAAACACACCTAGAAAAGGCAGAGCTGGAGTGGACCACGTTCCCGGCTTTGGCCGATGTGAAATACTTGTTCCTATCGTGCAAAACAGGACTCAGTGAGGGGTGGGATGAGGGCAAATGAAACTGGGTGTTGAGCTGTTTTGAGTGTGCCCTTGAAACAACCTTGTGGTGTTGTTTGTGAGTGTGTCTTTGAACTGGGAGACACCATATGTGAATATGCCCCTGAGCTGGGCCATACAGAAGGTAAGTGGAGACACTTTTTCTGCGGGCTCCTCTAAAGAAGAAGGCCATTTCTCACACAAGCATCCCTGGGATCCTCTGAGGAATGCCTGATTCTTTCTGCAGCCCCGGCTTTCTGTCATTAGTTCAGACTCTCGAAACAAGGCATGGATATTTTGTGCCTTTCGTTTAGAGCTTGTAAATTATCCAGTGTTTTAAGATGGTATTTGCTCATTTCACCGCAATTCATGTTATAATGGTATAAATGTGGAAGGAGGACCTACCAAAGGGACCTTATAGTCTCTCTAAGGAAGAAATAATGGAAGCCAAGTAGTCAAATTTCTACTAAGGACAGCCCAAGTACCTCTTGATTCTCAGAGGTCCGAGTTTCTGCTGCTTGTCTCCATGTGGCCTTGTCCCTCTTGTCTCAGCCCAGCAGAGCAGTTGGTGCTTTTAATGTAGCAGTGGTCAGGGTATGCTTTCCCCCCTTATTCTACTCATAGTGTTTTCACCAACCTTTCACCCTTCCACACGTCTGTTCATTTTCAAAGCTCAGTTCAACTTTTGTCACCACCATTGAGCTTCTCTTCATCTTCTTCCCCAGTCTATAATACTAACCATTCTATTTTATGTTCTTTTACTGTATCCCGAATAAGACAGCCTTGAGAACATCGCGCGGTTCACAAAACTAGTTGTTGAATACTTGATATGCACCAATTGCTTCATGCTGCTCTGCTGTGATTCTTGCAATAACCCCTGAAGAAGGTTCTACACCACCTACATAGGTGCAGATAAAACAAAACTCATCATGGTGAAGCCACTTCCTCAAGTTCAATGACCAGTGTTTCCATTTATGAACTAACTTTATGGAAAGCAGAGATATCATACCATCTTTTTCTGGAGCCAGAGACCAAACAGAGTGTAGTGCCTGTCAAGACTGCAGCTGTTTCTGTCCTTGGAGCTTGGCAGAGGGTGGAAAGAGAAATTGAGGTTATTGCCAACACAGAAGATGGCACTGTCCACTCCCAAGGCAGGCAGAAAGCCCTGTCTATCTTTGTATCTTTAGTATGCATAGGCAATTAACAACAGTTTTGTTGAGTATGGACAAATGGATGCCTATATCTTTGTCTTGATGTGTTTTGATGTTCTGAGACAAGATCTTGCCATGTAGTGCAGGCTGGCCTCAAACTCCTGACTTCTCTGCCTCCGCTTGTCCAGTTACTGCTGTTCTGTTTACGTGTCCTACACTCAGCGTGTGGAGAGGTCAGGCAGGCTGTGGGAGTCAGAGTGGACTTCACTGGGGAGTGAAGTCATGTTGAATTGAGGCTGGCAGAAGATGTGGGCAGATGGGTCATTGCATGGGAACAACTGTTTGGGATGGTTAAAATTTCTGGGATGATCAACCTGGACAAAAGCATCTTTTCTATGCCTTTTGTAACGTCTTGCTTGCTCTATAAAATCCCAAACCAGGAACACTTTTTTCAGTCAGTGGCAGCCCACTTCCGCCACTGACCTCACACCTTCAGACTCAGGCTGGCCCATTTTGCTTCCTTGTGTCATTGAGGAGCATGAATCCCCAGGGTCTCAGGCTCACAGTCAGTTTCCTTTGCAGGTGAACATGTTTGTTGAAGGGTTCCACGATGCCATCCTCCTCTACGTTCTAGCGTTACATGAAGTGCTCAGAGCTGGCTACAGCAAGAAGGATGGGGGGAAGATCATCCAGCACACTTGGAACAGGACATTTGAAGGTAAGGGATTCAGTTTCCATGGTAGCAGCACCGCAGCCAGATAAGCTGCTGCTTTCTAGACTCTTGCCTTTTCCAATTTTTTATTATCTCACATACTACATCCTGATTACAGTTCTGCTCCTCTCCTTCTAGCCCCTCTCTCCACCTTTCCTCTTCCCTCCAATCCACTCCTCCTTCATTTCCCTTCAGAGAAGGACAGGCCTCCAAGGGCTGTCAACCAAATAGCATATTAAGTTGCAATAAGATTAGGCTTATTGAGTAAGGCAACTGAGTAGGACAAACAGGGTCACCAAAGCAGGCAAAAGATTCATAGACAGTCCCCACTCTCACTGACAGAAGTCCCACAAGAAGATCGGGCTGCATCAGGGAGGAGGCTTCATCCAGCAACGGATGGAAGCAGATTCAGAGAACCACAGCCAAACGTTAGGCAGAGCTCGGGGAATCCTGCGGAAGAGGAGGAAAAAGATTGTAAGAACCAGAGGGGTCAAGGACAACACAAGAAAAACCACAGAATCAACTAACCTGGGCTCCCAGGGACTCAAAGAGACACGCAGAAAGCATGTATAGGTCTGACCTAGGCTCTCTACATATGTTATGGTTGTGTAGCTCTCTCCATTTTAAAGTATGGATAATAAGCCAATAATTCACCTCACAGGGTTGGAAAAATAAGGTCAAATAATACAATGAATGTGAATATGCTTTGATCAAATTCTACTGCAATAGGAACTATCCTGTTCTTGCCTATTTAAATAACAAGTATACTATGGTGTGTGTGTGTGTGTGTGTGTGTGTAAGCTAGAGGTTCATGTCAGATTTTATTTTTTTACAACATAGTGTTTGAGTTGTATCGAATTGAATCAGGAGCTCACTGTTTTGGCTAGACTGATGGGGCAGCGAGCTCCTGAGGCATGTCTGTTTCTGCCTCTGCCAGCACACGGGTTATAGCTCTGAACTACTGTGCGCAGCTTTTTACGTAGGGCGGAGAGTCAGGACTCAGGTTGTCATGCTTGCACAGTAAGCGCTTCACACACAGAGCCATCTCCCCAGCCCCACGCACTTCAAAATCACCTCCAACGTAAGTCTCCATCCATCAGTGTGAGAGAGCTGCAGTCAGGCTTGAAGGCCTGCCACCCCGTGTTAGCGCAGGCGTGCTTTCGCATATGCGGACCATGTTGGCTTTCGCAAAGTGCGCATGCTGCTGTCACATCCAACCTGCTTGTCGGAGCTGGTTAGCGGGTCCAGGTCCTCTGCTTTTATGTTACTTTCAAAACAGTGAACATCAGTCCCTGTTAAAAACAAACAAACAAACAAACAAACAAAACAAAACAAAAATAAAAACCACCAACCAAACAAAACCAAACAGGAGAGAAGTGTAAGAATAAGAAGAGCCTATGTTGACATTTGAAAATGAGACTGTATCTGTCTTGGAAGCTTAAAAACAACGAAAATGTACAAAATAAGTGAGAGCTCTGCTTCCCACCCGTCTACCTCACCCAGGGCAACCACTATCGACTCTTCCCTAGATGACTCCAGAGGCCTGCTACACCTTGTGCTAGCATACCGTATGCACCACATGAAACTTCTATAAAGCAGGTCTCATTGTAAACACCACCTTTCACTGTAATTTTGTTTATATTATACTTTTATTTTTGTATGTAAAAAACCGCATACGCGCACGTGTAGACCTAACCCATTTTAAGATGACATTCTGCCATTTGTCTACATAATCCTTTACTTCTTTTTGTTTGTTTTGAGGAAGGGTCTTACCATGTAGCCCTGCCTGACCCAGAACTTGTTTTTATAGGCCAGACTGGCCTTAGACAGGAGGCAATCCTCCTGCCTCTGCCTCCCGAGGTCTTGGACTGCAGGTTCTACCACCGTCAGCTTCTAATCTGTCTTTGGTGGATGCTTCAATGGGCTCCAGTTTTTGTTATTCTACAATATGGCATCACAGGCTCTTCCATACCTTGGTGAATTTTTTGTGATTATTTCTCACAGAGAACATGTTTCACGTAAAGGCTTTGGGTCTCAAATATGCTGGTGCTTTAGAAAGTACATTGAATATTGCCAAACTTTTTTTTTTTTTGAGAGGCTTTGCTAATTCTAATACCAACATGGCTTCTTTTTAAAATTTTTGAGATTTTTACCTACATTGCTCCTTTTTCTTTCCTTCCTCCGCACCTTTCCTCCTTTCCTTCGCATTTATGCCTCCTTTTTTAACTAGTTGTTACTGTATGCATATGTATGTATATATCTATATACATATATGTATCTATGTATGTACACACATATATTCCTAAATATAACCTGTTTAGTCAGTATAATGTTACTTGTAAGGATGACTTTAGGGTTGACTATTTGCCAAACATCTTATAGAAAATTGTGCCAATCTATATTTTTATCAGTAGTGTATATAAGAGAGGTGGGTTTTCTCCTGTCTCACTAATACTCCAAGCTGGCATGAGCTGGTTCCTAGAGCAGGCATCAACTTTCTAGTCTTCCACACCATCCATTTGACAGGCAGCTATGATATACCAGACACTGTTCAAGGAGCAGGGGATAAAGCAGTGAACTAAAGATGTTGCCGATCATCAGTTTATCTAATGTGCAAATGTGTGTGTGTGTGTGTGTGTGTGTGTGAACAGACAATAAACACACACTAGATTCCAGGGGCTGTAAAATGGAGCAGAGTAGGAAGATCTAGAAAGTGGTGGGTGGGACTGCTGGCTTAGAGTGGTCAGGCAAAAGTCTCTGAACATGACAGCAAGGTGAGACCTGCGGGCGACAGGAGAAGCCATTTTGTTTAGGAGACTGTGCTGCCGAGGGAGCAGCAATTGTATTGTAGTCTGAGTTGTATGTGGTAGGAGATTGTTCCCACGGAGCTGGGAGTTCTATGTGGCACAGTGTGAAAGGACCCAAAGTTGAAGATACAGTGGGGGCAGACCCATAGACCTGGAAAGCCCGCTGAAATAGAAAGCAATGTTAGTTTCCAGGGAGATGCTATGCCTTCTGGCTGCTCAGAAGCACATAACCTGTGGTTTGCTGGTGAGCGTCTTCTGAGAATCATTAATACAGAGTGCAGACCTGGGAAACAGGGGGCAGGAGCCTGCATCCTTTATACCCCATTGGCTCTGTAAGGAGGCTGAGAACTAAGATAGCTGAAAAAGATCTCTTTTCAGTTCCGTATTGTGCCAACTCATCCTGTGAGCCCTTTAGTGGAGCAAAGTATGCTTATACTCATTCGTGAAGGTTTTCATGGAAAAGTGAAAACTTTTAATGACAAGAACGAAGCCAAGTCTAGATCCGAGAGGAGTACATGAGGGTCCCCTCTCTGTTCTATGGCCTCAGCTCGTCCTCAGATATTAAACAGGAAGAACAGTAGAGAGGAATGGAGCTCCAGATAGGGTTGTCTGGTGACTATTCCTAGGTTTCACTGCTCTGGGGTGTTTTCAGTGAACGCCATGCTTTACTCTAGACAAGAGTGACACCTTTCATTTTAGACAAGTAGTTGCTTGACGGTGAGTAAGCTTCCTGGATGACCTTGCTTTGCCTCTTCCTGCTTCATCGGAGGGGCAGGAATCAAATAGGGTAATTCAGGGAGCATATTAGGACAAAGTCGAATTTCCCAGAAGTTGTGCACAATACACCGAGAAACTTGTGTGTGGGGACACAACCTTGGTCAGGCACATCCCATTCTTAGCTATTACTCACTGCATGGTGTGGTCATTTGTTCTTGGTCTTTTGACAGCGGGACAAGAGCCAGAGTTGGGGATGCTGAAAGGCGCCACTGAGGGAGGTTGTTGAGAGAAGGGCAGGTGCCCACAATGGCTGGGGTACAGTTTTGTTTAGAGCCAAGACATGAACTAAATTTTCTTATATGCCATATTGATATTTCCATTTTAGGGCCAGGTTTACACAGTCAGCATGTACCAAGAGTATAAAGAATCATATAGTTGAGTCTAAAATTAGAACCTTATATGTTCAAATTTAAAGGTTGATGCCAAGATAAGTCTGGATTTGAGTGGTTTGGAGAGCGCATCTTATTTGCCAAACAATAGTCCATTTGAAGGTAGCCCCTCAAAGAGCTCTAAGGTAGATGTGCGAAGAAAAACTCAAGCCTTCCTAACACTAAAAACAATTTTAATTTTAGTGGTTGATGTAAGTGACCATTAAGTTGTCAGTAGGAAAAAAATACCCTGGATGTTATTTGACAAAATTGGATTTTATTGCCATGAAACCTATGATCAACTCTCAAGTCTTTCAAAAGATGATCCAAGAAGAAGCCATGTTTCCTCTGTGTGAAGGGTCAGAGGGACCAAGTAAACAGGACTGTGGCTTAGGGCATAAGCTCCACTCCGGGCAAACAGAGAAAGGGTAGAAGGGATCATTGCTGGTACACAGGAAAACTCTGCTGTCGTTATAACAACCCCACTTCTGCTTGATAACCTCAGGTCAAGTCTCACTTCGTGAAGCAGCCATCCCGAGAGTTCTCACCCTATTTCTTGGCAGAGCTGCAATGACTTAAAGGTGTAATGAGGTGTTGAATCACTAGGGCCACTTCATCTTATAAAATATTCTGTGAAACACTGAGCAGGACACACCTTCCCAGACACCTCTGAACAAAATGGCAAGTGTTTCTGGATAGGCACAATATTTGGAGAATGAATTCATATATATATATGTGCATCTATATACCACATGTATGTATGTATACATGCATAAACATATGTACATATGTATGTATATACTACATGTATACAATTTGAAGTTTTGTAGGCTCTCAAGGATGCAGAAGTTGGCGATGGGTATACCTTTGTAACCTACCTCTATTAAGAAGACAAAAAATGAAGATGAATGGTACCTCCATTCTGTTTCCAGCAAAGTAGCCCAAAGTCTGGAAAAATCAGTGGACCTTCAAACCACAGCCCAAAGGACAGTAAACCCAAAATACTGCCCTCTCCAAACCACACAAGAGGATGGAACTTTCCCCTGGGATCCTTCACTGCAGACAGTCATTTGACTGGGGCAGTCATTAACTTCTGGAGAGAACCAAATAGATGGAAGCATCAATTAAGAACAACACAGAAGTCTCCCACAAAGAAAATAAATGGCTTTTGTTAATGAGAACGTAGCTGGTGCACACATCCTGCTAGGTAGTGAGTGAAGACAGGAAAACAGACAACTTAGTATCAGCCATTGTTCTCTAGTGGCTTTTTGGGAACTGGTTGCTGTGGGCACCCACCGTGGCTGATCAAGGTGGGTGGGTCCTCTCTGTTCTAGCTGCTCTGCTCTGGCTTCGTATTTCATTGGCTCTGTCCATAAATACAGGCCCCCTTCATTAGAAGCTTCACAGTTCTCTGGGTCTTTTTTTTCCCTTTTCTTTGCTTCAGGGTCTTTGTAAATTAAGCCAGGCAGGTTTCTTACACTTCTTGATAGTGGTTTGAATCACAGGTTTCCTTCTGTGTAACTTTATAGAGATGTTTTAATTCCTGCTCTCTTATTGAACTCCAGCTTGACGTGCCGAGTTGTACTCTGGGTCATAGAGCATGGTCAGGCACTTTCTCTGATATTGCAAGCACAGTAATGATAATGGTAGCTTTAAAATATCATCCTTACCTCCAAACCCTAAGCTCAAAATCCCCAAGTCTGAAACAGTGTAAGTGACAAATAGAAACTTCCTTATAACGGATATTTGTTTCATGCAAAAATTTTTTTTAAAAGATTACCTTCTGGCTATGTGTGGAAGTTTATATGAAATGGAAGAATCTTGTGTTTAGACTTGTGTCCTATCCCCAAGATGTCTCATTATGTGTATGCAAACATGCAAAAAAGGAAAACATTTGAAATCTGAGATACTTCTGGTCCCGAGAACTTGGCTAAGGGATCCTTAAACTGTAGGAACAATAACAGTGGCAGTGACGCTGATGGAAGGAAACAGCTGGCTTTGCTTAAATATCTGCTGGAGATACCTCCACGGTTTACCTCACGCCATCTTTTCTACAGCCTCTTGGCAGGGGCTAGACATTGTGCTTGCTTGTGCCGGCTGTAGAGGTGAGGTTCAGGGGACTAATCAATACGTTGGCCAAGGCTGCAGAAGTAGGGAAAGAGGACCACAATTCAGTAGTCATTCCTATAATTAAAGAAAATCCCAAATTACATTTTATTTTATTGTAGTATGTGTGTGGTTTGTGTGTGCGTGCGTGTGGGTGAGTACATGTGTGTTTGTCTATAGGTGTGAGTACATGTGTGTATGTCTATAGGTGTGCCGCAGTGAATGTGTGGAAGTCAGAGGACAAGTTTTGGAAGCCATTTTGCTCTTCCTACCATGTGAGTCCCAAAGATCAACTCTATGTTCAGTTTGGTGACAAGCATGTTCCTCTACTCCACTGGCCCCAGCTGATCTGATTCTAATGGGAAAAGGCTGAATCCCCGGTCCAGGCCCCTCCTTGAGCAAAGACTCTGCCTGTTCTAACTTAACCTCTGCTGCAGTGCTAACTCAGCACCCAGGAATCTTCCGGATAATGTTTGGATAAGCAATAAATGAACACACACTGGGCAATGAAAACTTGCTCTTTAGACATTGACTCCAGGGACCCACCCACCAGACCTCCCACTTTCCTGTGTGTTAATGCAGTCTGTGTGAAGCACACTCAAGGAATCCTGGGCCAGACTGATTTTCTTTATGAGAGTTGTCCAACCATCACATCAACCTATGTATGATAAGACATCTTTACTTCTTGGCTACTTCTTTGAAAAAAAAAAAAATCAAAACTCTAGAATGAACACACTACTTTCAGCATTGGCCTTAATTTTTTTTTAGTATTCCCCAAAGATCATTTTATTTCTTTTCCTTTTTTAAATGGAGAAATGTTAAGAATTCAGGAATGCAGACACAGATGAAATTACAATGTCTTTCCAAAGGCCAACAAAAATGCTCCCAGCCTGATGCGATTCCCTGTGGCATGAATTTGTTTTAAAAAATCCCATCAATTCGTTTTCTTGGCAGGCAGAAGTACCATAAGTAACCAACTCGGAGTTCTCTACCTCTCCCGTAGGTATCGCTGGGCAGGTGTCCATAGATGCCAACGGGGATCGGTATGGGGACTTCTCCGTGGTCGCCATGACGGATGCTGAAGCAGGCACCCAGGAGGTGAGCAGAGAGGACTTCTTCAGTGGTCGCTCTTGCGAATGGGGAACTCTGAGAATGTGTTTGCCCTGCTGTCCAAAGCATGCTTTGAATAAACATGAGTGTGGGGAAAGCTCACTGTTGGTCAAGGGGTCAGACAGAAGGCAGGGTGTGCTGCCAGGTGTGTTCTCAGGAGAGAAGTCCTACCTTTCAGGTGGTCAAGAGCCACTCCTCAGCCCTGTGTACTAATGGCATCTGTTGACGGGCGAAGTGTGACTTGCCTGCCTCGTGTGTTTCTGGATTTCCTTTTCTAGTGGTTGTTATGGATTTTCAGGTGTTACTATTTCAAAAGATGGTGGAGTTTCGGGACAGGGAAGTCTGTCTTGGATCAAAGACAAGTCTATGACAGTCACTGGGCTCAGGGGCCTTCAGCTTTAGTTTCTTCAGCTGTAACATGGGAATCATAATATTTTCCTTGCTGGTCTCACAGCATCATTAGAACCATATGAAAAGTAACACATGACCTCTAATTGACAAACACTGAGAAAGGGAATAAGTATGAAATAAATACTCAGTGTTTCTGTTGAAAAAAAAATGCAGTTTTCAGCACACAATGACTATTTCCCTGTTTCCTTGCAAGGACATCACTCTTGTCCTGTTTTGGGCATGCGCATTAGAGACTTGTTTTCCTCTCTGTGGGGGTCCGCCTGGTGACAGAGCAGGAGCCCTGGCGCTGTGTTCACTGAATGATTCTATATTCCTCCCGCCCCCCAGTCTGGGTCTTGTCTGCCGTCACCCTCCCCCTCTGGAGAAGGTGTGACGTGACAGTCCATCTAATGTTTCTGTGAGGTTGCAGTGCACTTGGATGTGCTCAGCACATAGCTGTAATTGTCGTTTTTCACGAGGACCTAGAATTATTTTGACCATTTGAGGGCCTGTGAGAGCCTGCTGTGGCTCAGTCAGGATGGAGGAGAAAGGTCATAGGCCAGCCAGGAGACCCCAGTTTGTGCCCAGACAAAAGAGAATCCCTAGAAACTATGTGTGAGAAGGCACTGCCAGATCAGCTCATGTGACTGAGCTAATAGTCTAGCTGGAGCGTGACCCTGCAATCCCATCATGAATGAGTGACCACTTTCCAGGGGTCTAAGGTGACAGCTGAAACAGTTCAGTCTGAACTGAATGGCAGAACACAAGAAGTGAATTCATCAGATGAATGTGACCCCTAAAGAGACAGCATAACCAAAAGAGGGTCAACTGGAAAGCTCCTCAAGGATGCTCTGAAGTTTTTTAAATTGCATTATTTGTGTGTGTGTTCAGAGGACAATTTATAGGAATAAGTTATCTTGCTAGACATGTCTGTCCTGGGGATCCAATTTGGGTCTTAAGGCTTGGTGGCAAGAGCCTTTACCTCTTAAGCCACCTTGCTGTCAGTCTACATCATGTGCTTTAGTGTTATAATTCTATGTCAGTCTAAGTGAGGAGTGTGTTTAACTTGAGTGTGTATACAGAGGCATTGGCTCTGTCTCATAGCCCTAAGGAAAATGGACCTAACACATGGCTGACAGTGTGGACTGCTTTGTGCCAGAGAGGCCAGATGGGATGAGCAAGGGAAAAAGCTGTAAATTTGTAGATCATTGTTTCATGGGGAAATGAAAAATCCACACTTCTCACTTATGCAGTAGCAACTGATGACTACCTAAGGACAGCATTGGTGGGGCGTGGCCTCCAGTGTTGACAGACACCAAGTGGCGTTGTCTTCATCATGTCCACACCTTTCTAAGCCTATGAGACCTCGATTTCTTCCCTGCCGTGAGGAACCACTGTGACAGTCAGTGTCCCCTGCACACTAGCGGAGAGCTCTCGTCCCATTTCTCACGTTGTTCTGTAGCTCTTGCTGTCTCTCCCTGTAGAGCAGCCTGTGTAGAGCAGGCTGGGTTTTGGAGAGTGCGTGCAAGGCTATGAGCTTTGTGCCTCTTTTGGTAACAGGTATCATTGGCTTTTCCTTTTGTATATCTGACTTTTGTCTTCCCGTAGGTGATTGGTGATTACTTTGGAAAAGAAGGCCGGTTCAAAATGCGATCCAATGTCAAATATCCGTGGGGCCCGTTGAAGCTGAGAATAGATGAGACCAGGATTGTGGAGCATACCAACAGCTCTCCTTGCAAGTCGTGTAAGTTCAGAGACTTAATTTACTGTTCCTCCTCTTCTCCAATTTTGCACTGCATGTGAGTCCGACACATGTTTCTTTCAAGGACTCATGTTCTGAAAGCTCCCATGTTTTTTTTCTGATGTTTTCAAACCCACGGGAACAATTCACAGATAGCCACCCCTTCCCCCTTACCAGAAGTTTCCATATTTATTCACTTTATTATTTTCTTCCAAATGGTAGGATATTCTGCCTGGATTTATATCTCCTACCACAATCTCTTAGTTATTAGAGGTTTCTACTTTTAGGAAAAATAAAAAATGTTATGCACTGTCTCTTCTTCACCTCTTCTAAGAAATCTCAGTATTGATTTCAAAGTTCACAGTTGATCTCCAAATCCCCCAGGATGGGAGAGATGATGCCCTTAAACTCTTAACAACTTGCAAAATGGCAAACAAGCATTGAATATTTACCGTATTTATAGTCAGCTTCTGGGTGCAGGCAGAGAAGCAAATGAATCTTCTTATGTACAGCTCAATGATAGGAACATTTTTTTTGGAGATGATTGTCTTTGAGAGGCTTTTGTAAACATGAATAAGAACAGGTGGTAACAGTCTTGTAGGGCAGTTAGTGATTTTAAATGAATTATGTGTCATTGTATCTCAGGATCACATTCAATGATCAGGAATTTATATCCATGTGATAATTATGAGAAAGAATTAAGGAAAAAGTGTGTTGACCACATGTCTCTGGGACTGGATCCCAAATCTCACTTTGATTCTTGCCAGTTTTGGGACCTCAGGAAAATTCTTTCTGTTCGCCAAGCCTCACTTTTCCCATGTGTAAAGGGAATTGGCCCAACTTTGATCTGAAGAGCCTACGAGACTGTGCACTGTAAGCTTAGTCTAAACCCTGCAAGGAAAGTAGCTGTTGATTTTTCAAGACCGGAGATCCTCCTGAGAAGGAGGTAATTCAAATGGTCTACATTTTTGCAAAGCTATATAGGACATTTTGAGATGAAACTCTGCATTTAGTGAGGGAACATCTAAAAACAGAGTGCTGACCCAGTGCAACTCCCCTCACGCCTTCTAGCACCTTGAAGTGTTACCATCCCCCTGCGAGAAGCAGAAGCGCTGGGGCAGCACCTTTGTCCATCCGGGGTCTTCTTTGACTTTAAACTCAGAGAGTAGGGGTGTGCCTGAGCTCTTCAGTTTGCCGCTTTCATCAGATCCTTCCTGAATCTGTTTCTTTCTCTGTCTATTATTCTCTCTAACTCTCTTTTCACACCTCCCCTTCTTGCTCTCCTCCCTCCTTCCCTGTTACAGATCTTGATATGTAGCTTAGGCTGTTTTCAAACTTGAGATCCTGTTGCCTCATCTTCTCAAGTGCTAGGGTGACTGGTGTTTGTCCCAGGCCCAACTTTGATCTTGTTTTTGACCTTGTTCTGTTCACTCTCATATGACAGTGCATTTATCTTTTGCTTTCTGAAAACCCTTTCTTAAGCTTTGCACTTAGCAAGGAAGAAAGTCCAGGAATTAAAAAAAAAAATATATATATATATACATATATAATTGATGAGAATATATTACATATATTGTAATATATGTATACATATATATGTAATATATACATATATTACATATATTGTAATATATTCTCATCAATTATATGTGTATACACACATATATAATTTGCAAAGAAAGGAAAATTTGTTTCTCAAAATGAACTCTGATTATTGGTGTTTCTTTTCAAGCAGGTGGCCTAGAAGAATCAGCAGTGACAGGAATTGTTGTTGGGGCCCTACTAGGGGCTGGTTTGCTAATGGCCTTCTACTTTTTCAGGTAGGCACCATTTCTGATGTTAACGTTTTATTTTTTATTTTTTGCCTTTGTCTCCTGTCTGTGTATACTATTCCCTGTGAATTGACCACACCCTTCATTCAAACAAGAAGGATGGTGATTAAAATATCAAAGCCTTGTATTTGGTCTTGTATTTAGCAGTCAGTAAGTCATGGAGTTCTATAGTGCTTGCTCCTGTTGACCACCATGGGTTGGGAAGTTGGTAGGATCTCTGAATTATTGATCCACTTATGAGAGTTCCGTCTACCTACCGAGTGCAAAAGAGAAGAGAAAATCTGTTCAAAGAATGAACTCCCTATCCTCAGGCTTGCTTCAATTCGGAAACAAGCGCCCATGTTCACCTTGCAGGGCTGGAAGAAGCTCCTGGTGGTGTCTGATCCCAGGCTGCAGCGGGTTCTGTGCTTGGAGAAGCTGCATGTTTAGCTGTTGAGGCTGAACGTCAAGACTCATAAACTCACGATATTGCACATGTGTTCAAGGTTTTAGTTGTTTGCTGCAGTGATGGTGGCCCATTCTTTTGTAATCTTCAGTGGTTGAATTCATGCCTTATTGTAAGTCATCATGGCTTATTTGTAAGGTTTCTTCATATTTGCATGGAAATGTAAGCCTGGGTGTATGTGGCTCTTTGTGGGAACAATTGTGTTCCTGTTCCTTTGGTCACAGTACACTTAATCTGATCTTTATCTGAGGGCATATCCTGGGAGTCAAGCAGAGCTTCTGGGGCAGAATAGATAAGGCTGAGCCCACAGGCTCCCAGGGAAGAAGGGGAAGGCTTGTTCTGCAGCATTTTGGAAAACATGCCAATTTTCCTCCGTGAATAAGGACATGATGCCTTGGGGCACACTACTTTAATCTCTGACCAGGCTTTTGTATTGTGTCACTTCTCATTTATCAAACCTAACCCACATGTCCCTGGAGGGCGTTCTTTGTAAGAGGAACCATAGTATTTTATAGTCAAGAGAGGGTTTATTATTTCATTTGTTTTGCTTTTACCCAGGAAGAAATACAGAATAACCATTGAGAGGCGAAATCACCAAGAAGAAAGTAACATCGGGAAGCATCGCGAGTTACGGGAAGATTCTATCAGATCTCATTTTTCGGTGGCTTAAAAGAAACGCTCCCTTTTGTCTGCTTGAGATTTCTTAAAGAGATAAATGGAAGGAAAGACATCAGTGGAACAGAAAGGGCGTTCTTGGAGAATTTCATTCTTTCATGCAATAGTCATTTCACTTTAAATTTCCTTTAGAAGCTCAGGAATGATTATTAATCACTATCTGCCTCCCGGCCTTTCATCTCATGGCAAACAAATATAATGATAATAACATCATTCTATTAAGTGGTCTGACTGCTGGAAGGGTATAGGAGTAGATTTATGTTTTGAAAGCCTGGTGTCTTCATATCTTGATTGCTTTGGGGGCATTTCACACAAGGATATAAAAATGTGGTTTTTCTGAAATGAAATGTTTTGTAGCTAGAATAAAACAATTTTTACAAGTAGAATATTCTTGGAAAGAATTTAATACCCAGTAAGAGGACAATGGAATGAAAGAAATCTCAAGGCTGGGAATGCAGTGCTCCTCTCTTTGGAACTGATGCACAGGTTTGTGGTTGACAAGGGCCATGTCCAATGTCCACATTCAGGTCTGTCTTCATATCTCAAGAAAGGACCCTCCCTGTCTCTTTCAGTGTCTCATAAGAGATACCTTGGAAAACTGTAAATATTAGTGAGCTAGGAGGATTTATATAAGAAGAACAAGTCTAAAATGTTTCTTTTATGATGTAAAAAAAGCCCTACTTCACACTAACATTTTATTTTTAAGTATTTTAATCTTATATTTTGGTATTAGAAATGTGTCTATTTTTTCATTTTGAAGATTAAATTTCACTTATATTGTAAAAGCATGGAGGAGGTGTGTGACCAGTCTGTGGTGATGGAGGATGGTTCTCTTTGTCTCTGCTGTCCACTCTCCCTTGGCTGTGGCTGCTCTGTTTGCAGATGTCCAGAAATATGTTCAGCTTACAAGCTCTAAAGGAACACGTTAACTTTAAGCCATTTTCCCCTTTTGCTTGTTTTAAATGTACATTATTGGAGGGCTATGTCCCTTCTAATTACAGCCAAATGATACACTTCAAAACCAAGAGAGGATGGTCGGTAGAGTTAAGCAGGGTCCATAGAGAAATGCAACTCCTTTCCCTGAAGAACAGAGAGTGAGAATTTGACAGTAAAGCACAAAAGTAAAAGTAAATTTAAAAGATGCATACAATTTATCAAAATCTGAGGTGATGATCTTGATTAAAATATTCTGTTTCCCCTTAGCCCCACAGAGTTTTGCAGCATCACAGATGGTCCTTAGCTTGGACAGTAAGCGAGAACAGACAAGTGCAGAGTGGCCACTGTTGAGCCAGCGTTTGCTGGGTATCCACTCTGCCCTCAGTTCTGTGCACGGAGGTTTAAAATTGAGTTCCCACTTCATCATTTGAGGAGAGGACAAGGTGCCATCTTGTAAAAGCATGGAGGAGGTGTGTACCTTTCCCGGTAACATTTTGAGCATCTGAAGCATGGTTTAAAGAGGAGAAATTGCATAATTCCTAGGAGGCCATATTCACTCAGGTTAACCGTAGAGGAGCCAAGTAAGCACAGCAAGTTCTGAAAGCTGTCCCAAGCTTGCTTCCCTGGGAAGGAGTGAATCCCATCTCATTGTCAAGGTGAATGGACTGCTTCTGTGTGAGGTGAACTCCTTTATGGTTCAGGAAATGGGATGCAAACCACATGATAAGAAGAATTATTCATTGAACAATGGAAGGAGCTACATTGTGGTTCTGCACATGGGAAAAGTGTGAACTTCAGAAAGAGTGAAAAAAGTAGGCAAGAAAGGCAAACTTCCAAAATCTAACACAGGAGGAGAGTTCGGGAAGTAGAACTCAGGAAATCAGTGGCTGATAGGAACTTACATCACTTCTGTGCAATCAAGCTTGATCCTAGAGGACAAAGAAAACAGTTGGGCAGGTTGCAGCCACCTCAGTTATCTGTATTGGAGAGCTGATTTCTCTCTTTTAATTTTTTCAATGACGTTTTCCTTATATGTTAGAGATATTCATTCTCTAATGTGTATTTTTTTGAACCTGTGTGTTAATTATGGGAGGGTGGTGGTGGGCAAAGTCCTCTGCTTGGCTATATTCATTGGGTGTAAATATTTCTATTTCTATGTAAAACCTTTCTTGAATTTATATAGTGCCCCATTAATGGCAGCATTGTTACAACAAAACCCTTTATTTCTACTCTAGCTAGAGGAATTATTCAAGTTTAATAGAGTATTCCCAGATTAGATGTTAAAGATGAGAAGGGAGCAGGATGAATCATAAGGTCCTTGGAGTCTTTTATCACAATTTTAAATTAATTCTACAATTATCAAGGTTGATTGCTCACTTACATGTCTCCTACATAGTTTTTCTTCCTTGAACCTCTTCCTGTGCCTCGGCAAGGTGGCCCATGTCTTCAATCCCAGCACTTGGAAGGCAGAAGCAAGTAAATCTCTGTGAGTTTAGGGCCATATGCTCTACATAGTGAGTTTTAGGTTTGCAGGGGTTCCACCGTGAGACCCTATCTCAGAAAAAAAATGAATCTTTATCTGAGTTGCCAAGCTTCACTAAGTTTTGAAAACACCACTAAGTTAGGAAGTCTTTGCTAAGAATGTGATGTCTGTTTCGTGGTGGTCCTGACTTAAGACCTCTTGGTATTGCATTGTAGGACTTAAATTCCTAACTGCTAAGCAATGGCTTTGACAATTAGTCATTCATAACCTGCAGTAGCCAGCGATTATATAATAGACTAAATGGGACTTCAGTTCTTAAGCCGTTCTATAAATTTGTACTCTTAAAGTCAATGATTAAGGTTTCTCATGATTAAGGTTTCTCAATGACTAAATATTTTTCTCACCTAGTCAGATATAAGTGCATATACAAGCTTAAATAAGCATCTAATTATGGTATTGGAAGTAAACAAATTTTATAGCCAACATATTGTCTTAGATTTGGGAAAGAAGATGAACTCAGAAATAAAACATTATGTGTAGAGTCATATCTGCCCCCTAACCCAAACAGAGGTTTTACAAGAAAACTTGTCAACACTATATTGTGCTGAAGAACCATCATCATGTCTTTTCCTGAACCAAAGAGCCCTATAGGTCTTAACATAGTTCTTTACATTTCAGAATTCATGGAGGAGAGGGAGAATCCTATGGAATGAGAACACATGCCTCCCTTTCCTCTTTTTCTTGAATGAAAAGCTTCGGAATGTCAAGTCACTTCTTCCCGCTTACAGGCGCCCTGTGCCTTTGCTGAAGGCACATGTGCCCTCTGTATCCTTAACTTACCTCTTTTCTTCTGGTTTGGACTGATGGTAGGGGTCTAAGACCAGCAGTAGGAAGGAAAAAGAGAGTCAGAAGCTGTTTCCAGTGGCACCATTGCTTTCTTGAAGCAGAGCTACTTGTGCAGGTTTTTTTTTTTTAAGATACACACACACACACACACTAAAAAAGAATGAAAGACTAGTGTTTATAAATTGGAAAATATTAATGCCGATATTTCTTGAGACACTGAGGAATTCAGTGCCCCTGTGAAGGCAGGTGAAATTTGGCCCCTCTACCTACACGTCATGGGTTTTGTTTAGTTACACCCAGCGGTTCAGGACTTCAGAAGGAAGGTTGTAATGAGCTGAATTTCTCATTCAGTGGAAAAAAAGGAAACTGTCTAGAAACACAGGATGTTTTAGGGGCAGCGTAGAAACGGGGAATGAGCTAGTGGCACTGGAGGGACCCGTGTCTCTTCCAGTTGGTCTTCAGAACTGGAGAATAATGAGAAGTTTAGCCCCTCTTCAATAGCCAGTCTCAACAAGAAGCGTTGGGCAGGCCCAGTTAGAAGAACCAGGAGTTTATTTCACCCAAGGCAACAGAGGGAAGAACTTTGCAGGTGATTCTGTATCTCCTGCGTTTCTTCCCAGGGCCCCACCTACCATCCACCATGTCTCTACATATGTGTTAATACTTTTCCCATGCATGTGGCCTCCACACTCACTCAGAGAAAGCGATGAAATAGCACTGGCTGTAAGGAGGTAGCTGGATTCTAGTCAGGAGCCTGACAGTAACTTGAGCATGCATGCCCTGGGGCAGGTCAAATCCGTAATTTTCATGTACATAAATGAGCCTGTCTTTGGTTCTCAGCATACAGATTATTCAGGTGTCTTCTGCAGGCCTCTGGGATGAAAATAATGCTCAAAAGGCACTGGGCTGGAGGTTGTTCAAATCTCTCACTAACCACTAAGGTTAATTCATACCAAACTCTGAGTATTCTGAACCAGCTGATGCTAGTATTTATGTTTGAATCACTTCCAACACAATCAAAAGGATTTCAGTGAGAGCTGAATTTCAGAGGTAAAATTCAGTATGTTACAAGAAATGCTTTGGTATATCAGGAATGAGATGATTTCTAGTGGAGAGATTTAACAAGTAGAGCTCAGAGCTAATAAAACATGTTACATTTCTTTGCTTCACATTTAAAGACATAAATTTATATGCACAGGGACAAAGGGTCCATTTGCCACGCATGAATCATAACAGGCTACCAAATTTAGTTTTTATTTTCTAGAACAAAGCTGTCATAGTACACACTCATTGTTGGGTAGAGAAGGAGTTACTTCCACAAAGAAAGAGGAAAACATGGATTTTAACATGGAGTGTCTTACTCATTATTCAATGCCTGTGTCTGAAAAATGTTCAGTGTGGTAGAGCATGTAAGTCGACAATGAAGTGCCCTCAATAGGCCAGAGGCCCTGTGGTTCTGAGAATCTGTGTTTTGTTCTCTGTGCATAGCTGAAACCAGGGATCATGAGCTCGGCTCTGCAGAGGGTCAATCCTGCAGCCTGTATCTTTTGAGCCATATTCATGGACAATCTAAATATAGGGCCATCAAACCATACAAACCTACCATGAGTCTGGGAGAGAAGTCAAAGCTGTACTAGGTAGATACAGCTTACTATTCTAATGTAAGTAGAACTATCTGCATATAATGTGATTTAATTTATTGTTGTTTTGTGTAGAAAGTGAGAATTAATGACTGTGGATAATAGCCCTGTTATGTATAATATATTTTATTTCTGGTGCAAAACTGGTCATTTAAACAATCTACTTCATTTGGTGTTTGGATATAAATGTGTATGTGTTCCTGTAAAAGTTTCTATTAAGCAAGAATGCCATATGCCCCCAATATAACAATATGTTCTCATTAAAAAATATACTCTATAGAAAGTTTGCGGTCTACAATTTATCTAACATACACTGCAAATATCCAAGTTTTTCTGAAGATTTTCCATTTTCTTGGATAAGCTGAAGTACAGGATCAATTAGTGGGGATGATGGATTATAATCTTTGAATGACATCCATGAAAGGACTCAGGAATTTCTTCCAAACAAAAGGAAACTTACAGAGATAATAACATGTCATCATAATGAGTACAAAACCTTGAATACACTTGCTTAGCAGTAAAGGAAGGAGGAGGAATGGAGAATAACCACTCTTTCTGTTTCATATTTTTTGTTTGTTTTGATATATTTTAAAAAATTAATTTATTCACTTTACACCCCAATCATAGCTCCCTTTGTCATCTCTTCCCATTCCCACCCTTCTTCCCTCTTCCTCCATCCACATTCCCTAGTTCTCAGAAAGGAGGCTCGAGGCACTTTTTTTTAACCTGGGCATCTTGAGATAGTGCATGCTCCAACTGATGTCACTGACTCATGTTATTGTGTCCATCACCCACATTACAGACACTTTCCATCCTATCGTCCAAAGAGCTCTTAGGTTCTTGTGTACCAGACAGAGTGACCAGCCTTCAGCATGTCACTCATTCTTTTACGACTGGGAAAGACATGGTGATTGGCATGGCTAGGGCAGTGTCCCCTTAATCCTGATGCCACAGTCAATGAGGTCTGTGAATAGCGTCACAGATGCTACATACACTGGGAGCACTTTTGAGGTGATGCTGTAGCAGGATGTTGTGTGGAGTGAGGGAGCATGAAAAGGTGTGGCAGGAGTGAAGGGCAAGCCTGGAGATGTCCTCTAGGAGAAGGTATTCATTCTTGCTGCTTTCCCACTCATGTTGGGGACCATGGATTCTTTGACTTTTTCCCTCTGTTTCTACCATTCGGTCCCCTCTAAGCACGATGTGCAGCCAGTGACTTTTGACAGGCCAAAGATGTTTTATTGGGACAATGGACCTATGTCTCATCAAGGAGTCCCAAGGAGACCTAAATACCCCTGATTTAAGGCTGTGACCCAACCCTAAGCCATGAGCATCTACTGTTGACTTAAGTAGCAACTATTAATTTGACAAGGACCAATGTCTGCACACTTTTAAAATAAGAGTTTCTTCTCAAACCATCTATTAGCATCAAAATAGAGCTAAGGGAAAAAATTCCTTTTGCAGGTCTAGTGTAAACAATCACCAGAGGCAGAAGTTCTCAAGGAATGGAGAGGAGGAAGGTCAGAAATGGTATGATACCTGTGTGCTACATGCTTTGTAGTAGATAGGCTGTTTGCTTCTGGGTCACTTGTGTCCTTTCTGTTTCATAGCCTGGCTGTTACCCATGAGCTGTGTGTCTGATCCTGTCTGAAAAATGAAAACCAATTGCCATGACTTCTGCCTGGGAACAGTGATAGCTAGACATTTTCAGAGGGCTAGAACACTTACGTGTAAATATGAGTTCTCAGAGTGCAGGAGCTAATGTTGAATCCCCAGGCCCTGCCACATCTGCCTTCTACCTCCTGTTCCCTTGCTCATTTACTGCCGAGGTGGTCCTTTGGATTGTTCCTCAGAATTCACCCCTGGGAAGATGTGATTTGCTGGAGAAGACCCTGGTCTCTCAGACGTCATAAGGAATAGCGTTCCTACTGTTAGCTGCCTTCAGCCCTGGGCCTTCTGTGGATATCATGCTTTTGTGCAGTTGTGACAAATCTATCTGGCAGAACAGGAGGAAGAAAGATTCATTGTGCTAGGCAGAACATCATGACAAAGGGTACATATGGAGGAATATGATAGCCTACTCATGAGAACCAGAGGAAAGGCATGCAGGAAGGATCCAGGGTGAGCCGTCGCCCCCAAACACACACCCAGCCACTTGCATCATCCAATTAGGCTCCATCTCAGTAGCATCAGAATATTCTGATTCTGCCAAGGTATCACTTGATCTCCAAAAGCCTACTGTCTGCCAGTCAAAACCCCAAACCTGATCCTATTGGTAACACTTCACATTCAGATAGTAACAATGGCAATGCTGCCAAGTTCACCTAAATGTTACTACCATGCCTCACTAAGAAGATGAGACCCTGTAACTGGTTTCCCTGTGCAGAATGGCCAGCCTGAAAACTGCATACACACAAACAACACAGACACGGACAGTGAATTCAGAAGGTTACATTTATACAACTTGTGCATATACATATAGACATATATGTGTAACAATAATAATCAAAGAAAATAAACTATCAGCTTGAATTGGGGAGCATGGGAGGGGTTTGATGAAGGGTTGCTGGGGGGGGGCTGGAAGAAGGAAAGGGCAGGGGAGGAAATTATATAATCCTGTTTCAATTAAAATAGATTTTAAAATTTTAATTAAGAAAAAAAGGAGGGTGTTACCAAGTAGTAGATTTGTCAACACAAAAAGGTTCCTTTCTTTTTCCTTTTCCTTCCTTCCTTCCTTCCTTCCTTCCTTCCTTCCTTCCTTCCTTCCTTCCTTCCTTCCTTCCTTCCTCCCTCCCTCCCTCCCTCCCTCCCTCCCTCCCTCCCTTCCTTCCTTCCTTCCTTCCTTCCTTCCTTTCGAAACAGCATGCAGGCTGGAAGAGAGTACTCTACAGGGGAGGCCTTGTGATTCCTCGTCTTCAGAGAGCCTTCCTCTTCCCAGAAGTCTCAAGGCCAGGGTAGTGATGACACTCACAGAAGTGGCTCAGGACAGGGCTGCATTCCACAAAGCACAGTGGCCAGTGCCAGGTGCTCCCTGGTGTTACAGAGGTTAGCCTGGTGGAGGCTTGGGAAAAACCAAGCTATTCCATAAAGACATCCCCCAAAACAGGAATGTCCTGGTAGTTTTAAAGGTCTTTCGTGCTTCCAGGCAAACCATCTAGCAAGAGGGAGCATATTGAAATAGAGATTGCTGCTTCATGTCATAAATGTACATGACTTAGCCTAGACTCAGCATTTTTCCCCCAGAGGGAAAGTGGGAAGTGTGCAGAGTGCATGGCATTCTCTCTTGGATGATGCTAAGTGTCCACTGCATCTTCCCATAGGCCAGGGTTGAGCTCAGCACCTGTGCTCACTCATTCAATTCCCTCAGCTCTGTACCAAGGTGGTGGCCGGGGAGGACACTTTGGTTTTTCCTCCTCACCTTGGAGATATGTAAACCAAGGTTCAGAAAGGTAGAGTCACCTGTTTGAGGTCTCAAAGTGACTAAGAGGCCAGAACTACTGTCTCAAGTCAGGGACCTGGCTCTAGGTGGTGGCTGCACCAATAGTCCAATAGGCAGTCGCCATTTCTGTTCTCTGTGAGCAACCTCTTCTCCTCTTCATTACCTTCCATATCCAGTCAGCTCCCAGCCCCCACTGCACTGTCTCTGTGTAAGATCTTCTTCTCCTAATCCCAAGTAAGCAGGAAATAGCCTATTTCTTTCCCCTCCATTTCTAAGCGTTCTTTTCTCCCTTCTCCTTTCTCACACAACTGCTGTATCAGCATTCCTAAAATACTTGATGCATTTGATACTATGAGCCTCTTGTCTTACATTCTCCACAGGGCAGATTCCACATTCTGTCCCTCTGGTACCTTGAATCTTGTGGCACTGGCTTATTCACTACTTCTCTGGGTCAGTCAGATGGTGCTGAATTTGATTACATGAATTGATTTATTTCTTGATCAGAAAACAACCCTTTACTTTTTTGTCAGATTTTTTATTTTATTATTATTTTTTGAAATAGTTTCATGCCATTTGGCTGGCCTTAACCTTGTATACAACCAAGGATTACCTTGAACGTCTGCTCTCTCGTACCTCCACCTTTTTGTGCCTGATTACAATTCCCTGCACATCAGGGTCGATGCTTTTTGCATTTTCTCCTCATTTCTAACCCATTCAACATTCTATATCCTCACATCTAAAGAAGCTGTTTCCAAGCTGTTTTCAGAGTTTATTTGAGAATTACTTGGTTTGGATCATACTGCCTTGTGACTGCAAATGATTATAATTTTAGGAATTTTGTGAACTTGTAGGTAAGCCAGCATTCTTTAAAACTGAAATTATAATTAAATAAATTTTATGAAAAGTGAAAAGTAATAAAAACGGAAAACACACTGCTTTCTAATTATCTATTTTTCTACTGCATTTATTGATGGAATGATTCCTACCTACCTGTGTCTATGGGAGGAATGTTAGGTGACAGTACATTCCCTCCCAACTCCATGCCAGTGAGATCACATCATTATCTTTAAAGGGGCATGGTGTCAGAATTTGCACCACAGGAACCAACACTGAAATCATGGCCCTTTCCCTCACACCTGGTCATTGGGGTAGGGTATGCACATGACTGGCATATTGCCAGCCATCATTCTTCTTTTCTTACTAGGTTGACCCAGCCAGCCAGTGACATCCTTCTTTTACAAAAAGGACACCCCTGCTCTTTGAAGTGAGTGACCCATTCATAGGCTTTCAGCTGGGGAGCAGCAAACCCGCTCTAAAGCCCAGCACTTCAAACCCCGTTTAGTGCTCACTAAGCTGGGGAATTAAAGGTTCTTCCAACCTGGGAAGGAACCTTCAAATTTAGGAGAGGTGTTTCAGTTCTACAACAGTCCTAAAAATGTCCTGTTGTAGTGATTTGCCAACATGTTAAAACAGACATCCTTAAACACTAAAATGCTTTTATGGCCTTAGTTAAGAGCCCCCCACTTTTTTTTTTGTCTTGGTAGAAGCCCTTGGGGGATGGGAAGGTGAACATAACACAAAAAGTTTAAACTTAGCTGGAAAATGACAGTTGAAGATTCACTGTTGAACCTTCTAGGTCTCCTACCTCTTCCTAGATCTAATGATTCCTACCCCATAGCCAATACCCCACATATATAGTATAGTTGTAAATATGAAACAAATATAGAAAATAAAAGTTCAAAATGATTGAGACATAGTAGGCTTTCTGAGTAAGGCCTCAGTCCAAACAATGTGAATATTACTGTTGGATATTTTAAATATGTTTACCGTATATCACCAATATAAGGTCATTGTTGAGCAGAGACATTTTCCCCCAGGCTTCCTTGAGATTAGGGGTAATGATTTCCTTAAAACAACAAAACATCTGAGCATCAGCCTCCATTTTGGAAACTTTATGCATTAACCAGGAAGTGTCAACATTTCTCAAAAGGCAGAAGGTTTTAATATATTTACTTATATTTCTATAAGATTAATAAAACGAGTAATCCCAGCACTCAGGGAGGTGGAGGCAGTAGATCTTTGTGAGTTTGAGGCTAACATGGTCTATAAAGCAAGTCCAGGACAGTCAAGGTTACACAGAAACCTTGTCTCAGAAAAACAAACAAACAAACAAACAAAAAACAAAAAATGATTAATAGAATGAATATAATTGATAACAAATTAATGACTTAGCTTGTATTTTCAGGAGTTATTTCATAGTCTAGCTACTGTCCTGAAAACCTTGGTGCTTTTTGTTAGTACTATTAAAGGGATGTAAGCTAATAGTCCTTATACACTTTTTCAGTGAATGAAATAGTGCTATCTTGACACTTTCATACGGTGCAATATTATACTTAACTCATAATTGCTCCATTGCTTTTTCTAGATGGTTGTTCTCACCTCTTCACTGGTAACACACGCTGTCTCCATAGGTGTCATCTATGCCTCCATAATGGTATTTCTGACTTGCATTTAAAACCCAACTGCTTCCCACTCAAACCTATCTTCTTTTCTTTTAACAACCTAATATGGCTCTGGTGTTTGTCTAGAGGCCATGTTACAAAAAATTAAAAACTAAAGGCTGAGAATGTTCTTTATGATAAGCCATAGACCTAGGCATTCAAATCTCAATGATCCCCTGAATTATAAAGTATGAAAATGATTTGTTGCATATACATGTAAAAGTCCCAGGAATAGCAAGAAAGTGAGAAGAATCCACCCCAGATCTCACGGACTGTCTGGAATGACACTGGCATGTCATTCACATGTTCATACAATTCTCCTAGCCTTACACACAAACCTATCCTGGACAGTCTAGGAAGCTGACCTTATTAGTGCAGAACTTGCATTTAAGGGAAGAGTTGTGCAGGTAACAACCTCGGTGGATTTTTCCCCTGCTGTGCTCACATGTCATTTAGAAGATAAAGAGCATATGTCCTTGCTACCTTGATGAAATCCCTTTCTAAGTAATCACTATGTTTGGCGTGGAGGATTCCTCCCATGACCTGGACCTCTCTCACCTTTTGCTTCGAGGTCACTAAGTCCTTCATTCTTTAAATCCTTTTTGAGCATGTACAGGGGGCATTCTTGCAGCCTACTTAGGAAACTATTTCTTGAGGAACAGTCATCACATTTCTGAAAAATTATGGTGGCAGCTGATCCAAAATCTTGGCCTTGAATTCCAGCCAATGTTTTCTTGACTCCAAAGTGTCCTGCCAAAACAAAGTAATTGCACAGCTGACAGAACCTCTCTTGTTACCTCTTAGGAATGACCATAATTTACAGCCACTAATGCCAACGGGGGTCTCCCAGTGAACATACAGCTACTCTGGGTGCATTTTGGTGAGTCATCTTAATCTAGCTGACCTTCTCATATTTACTCTCTCAGAGAAACATGGAATTCCTTGCTTGAGGAGAGTAAATGCCACCGATAGGGAACTCTGTTTTTGCACTTAGCATGGGCTTTTTCCATGTGTACCAGTTCCTTCACTTAACAGTTTGGTGTCATTTTCTGAGACTTCCAATTCTTCCAGTTTGTTGGCCCCAGACTTGACATAATCACTACGCAAACTATTGATATATTTTTCGGGAAAGAAGTCATATTTTTGCTTCAACAAAAGGCAAATTCCTTCCTTCTAAAAAGAAACAGTGGATGGTGTTTCAGAGGTAACATCTGAGATTGGATAGGGAGCTTCTTTTCTTGCAAAGTAGATTCTAGAATCTAATGTCAATTAGGGCAAGCAAGGAGATCAGAAGATGCCCTCTTAAACTTTGTGAGTCTGGATCAGTTGAGGAGCTCCGAGGAGTCTTAGGCTACCAGACACCACAAAGGCTGGAGGTTACCAAGGTTCTCTAGTGACTGTCACTGCAGCTTAAATGGCCTCCAAAAGACAAAAGCTAATTAGGAGAAATGTTGAGGTAGTTCCACCATATCTCCTTCATTAGGATCCACCAATAACAACATAAATCTGCAACTTGTTTCCACCAGGAAGCAGACCATCACCTTGGGTTATAAGAGATACCCCATCCTGGCCAATTTTCTCCATTTTAGATATCCGTGTAGGTGAACCACACAGCATTGTTCTTTTATGCCTGACTTAAATTACCATGCTGTCCTCAAAATTTATTCACAGTGTGGTAATTGATAAATTGTCTTCTTTTCAAAGCTGATGAATTTTCACGCACATATACATAAAAATGCCAAATTTTGCTTCTTCATTATCTTCTGGTTGGCATTTGAGTTGTTCCATCTCTGGATTGTTTTGGATGCCCCTGCTCTGCATATGGGTGTACTTATAGCTTTCAGACTTTCTCACCTCATTTTTTTTTTTGGAACATATTTTCAAAAATAAGACTGCCAGGCCACATAGTAGTTCTACTTTAGACATTTTTGGGAAACTCTACTTTGTGTTCTATAAAGGCTGAGCCTTTTCCAATCTTTCAAACTATGCACAAGAGCTGCAGTTTCTCCACTACTATTATTGCTCTGAATGTGGCCATCTTAGTTACATGTCTTTATATGATCCCCAGAATTAAGGATTTGTTCAGGTAATCCAATTAGTTACATATAGCTCTGTTCTACTTTCTTTTTTTTTTCAATTCAGTTTATTCAGGAACCTTGAACAATCCTCGGACCCTGGGGAAAGCCAGCCCACAGCTTAAATAGCCTCTGGGTAGCCAACCCAGGCGTGCCACGTGGGCAATGCAGATAGGTCCACTTTCAAAGGCAGTAGGAGGTTCAAATCAAACTCAGGTTGCAAAGGCATTTTGACAAATTAAGAATTTTCTGATCAAGAGCAGAAAACATGCAGAATATTCATGCTTGGTTTTCATCCAAAATTGTCACTCAGCTAACATTCATCACCAAATTCCACCTGGTTTCATCACATAAACTGTTGAGCTGTCCTTATGTGCCTTTTATGAGTGTCCCCAGTAATGGGAAGTCCACTCCATCTCCAAGTCTATCATAGAGTCTTATGTTACAGTTTTTATATCCTCAGATTCGACTGGAAGAACTAAGTCATTGACTCCCTACTGATCCTAACTCTTCATGTCTTCTGAAGCTGAAGTGTCTAGCTTCCTTTGTGCTCTCAGGGAGCATTCTGAGTATCTTTAGGGAATGACCACAAACATTTTCATCTCTAACAACTTTGTTTATCTGAATTTATTTGCAGTTGATGTAGAATCAGAATGTGGTATGTTTAGTTTGGCAACTTCATGTTCCTGTCAGCATCATGAAATTCCTAAGGAAGGAGAGAGGGACATACCTTTGGTTGTCTTATATTTCCATTCAGCTCAGTCTGCCTTTCCTCTGTATGGCATAAAACAAGAAAATAATATTTTTAATATTCCCCTTTATTTCCTCATTAACTGCTGATGTATAGAAAAAGTACAGGGTAAATAATAGAAGGCATGACCCAGGATTGATGTATATTCTCTTTTATTGTGAGGTAGCCCAAAGGCATCATAGTGTCCCACACATACTTGACCAAAGCAAGTACAGATTTCAGTCAAATACAATGAAATGCTTTTGATCTTGAAGCTTGCTGTATCCTAAAAATAAATTAGTAAGGGACTGTGATAGTTTTTGGTCATGTGAGGATGGAGGTTGTTCTCAAAACAGTACAACCTACTGAGGCAGTTGAGTCCATGAACATTATGCATTCACATTTAAAAACTCCCTGCAAAAATATCCCACTGTAATTAAGAGATAAAATGAACTTTACATAACAGTTCAATGAAGTCTTGATAAGAAAAATAGTTTTCATTATGACCAAAACTACAAAAAGCCTAATCCAGAACTCTTCAAAGATAACTCAACTTCAGAGAAGAAAAGTAGAAGAAAACCAGATTCTTGAATGTTGATGATCTATCTTGAGCTGTCATTTTTCAGGCAATTCTTGTTCAGGGGCATCATTATTATTGAACATGATTGACGGTTGTGAGTAGGGCTGTTCTGCTGTTTTCAGACCAAAGCATCTAAAACTGTGCAGCTCCGTGTAGAATTTAACCTTTCACTAATGAACAGTGGGTAGCTGCCAAGGGATTTTAGCAAAAATGTGACTTGGAAAGACATGAATTTAAAGATATTCTAATTTCAGTGTGGGAAGACAGGGTCACAGAATTTAAGGATGGATTCAGGAGGAAAATTGAAAGTGGAGCAAGTCTGATAGAAATTATGAGGTTCTACGACATGTTTGTTGTAGGTGACTTTTGACTTTTTAGTGGCGATACCAAGAAGTCAGTGAAGTATCTGGAGCTGGAGGCAGAAATGAGGACTAGGTTGGAAAGAAAATTATAGGTGTCATTAATCCTATGACTACTTATTATCAACTAGAAGGCCAAACATGATTGTCAACTTCATTGGATCCAGAAGTGCCTAGAGTTTAGAAAGTACACTTTGGTTATGTCTTGTGAGAACATTTCCAGGGGTGCTATGAAAGGAGAAGGTATCTGACTGGGTGGAGCCACTAAGAGGCTGGGGATCTTGATGGAACAAAAGGGGAAGGAAAAAGCTGTCCAACCTCTCACACTAGTTTTTTGCTCTCTGAGCAAAAATCCATGAGCCAGAATTTCTGGTATGCATAAGGCCTTGAGGTCAGTTCATACCACTGCATAAATCAAGCATAACAGCATATACCTGAAACCTTGGCACTCAAGAAGTAGACAGACAAAAGCAAAGTTCAAGGTCATCTCTAGTTATATAGTTTGAGGCCAGCCTGGACTATATGAGACTATCTCTAAAAGTATCTTACTTTTAAGTTGTTTTCTCAGGTTTCATAGTGAAGAAAAATTGTTTAGCACATATACCCATGACCTCAACAACCAACAGTTAGTATGAAAATAATTATGGCAGTCAACTTTGTGTAGCTGAGTTCAACCTTGAAGGGAAGATAAGGATTTAAATAAATTTCAAGTTGCAATGAAGTTTTGACAAAGGAAGTCTTCTGATTAAGAATGGAAACATCCATAGTATTCATTCTTAGTTTTAACACTGCATTGTCACTCTGCTAGTGTTTACCACCAAGTTACACATGACTTTACCATAGAATGGAAGATAGGAGTGGATGTGGGTAGATGGATCTGTAATCAAGGTTGCAGAATGTCAGCATCTTATGTCAGAAGGAAGTGGGTGAGTCTCCAAGACTGAGAGTGAAAGGTAGTGTAGAGACCGGAACACCATGAAGCCAGCCCATAGATTTCCACTTTAGAACCCACAGGATGCAGAACAGCACCTAATTTCTCCAACTGGCTTCATCGTGTTCAAGTCTTGTGCAGGCAAACACAATTGCTGTAAGTCCTGTTACATTCAGCACCGTGATCCTGTCATGGCCAGGGGCTGTTTTTTCTAATTCTTAAATGTGACCTAGAAAACATGACTGAACTCAATGATGAATAGAAAGCTTACTTTGGGAAGTAAAGCATAGCATGCCTCTGAAGGGCTTTACCCAGTGAGAATGAGAATCTAGAAGTCTTGCTAATATTGCAAGATTAGGACCAATCTCAGATTCCTCAGCTTTGATGCAATCAAATGACCACACTATACATAAGATAAAACATTTCTTGTCTTGACAAGGCATTTTTATGCCCTCCTCTCCCAAAGCTTATTATTTTTCTCTCTCATATAGGGCTCCCAACTTGGATCCCTATTCAGTTGAGGAAGAAATTCTACATTGGCTAAAGCAAACTTCAGCAACAATTTATCATATAAGGTAGCTAATTATAGTGTGGTTACTATAGTTCAGTTTTGTTATGTTTTATGTATGTTCAACCCAAAGAACACATTAAACGTTTAACCAAGTTAATCACAAATCCAAGAGCTAGCAAAGAGCTGACCAAGTCTTCCTATGAGTCACTTGACTAAAGAAAAGAAAGGGAGTCAGGCATGGAGGCACTCACCTGGAATCCCAGCACTTGAGGAGGCAGAGATTGCCGGAGTTTCTGTGAGTTAAGGCCAGCCTAGCTTACAAAGTGAGACAGAAAAGCCAGGGTTCTGCTAAACAGAGAAACCCTGTCTCAAAGAACCAAAACAAACAAACAAACAAATAAAATAAAATGTATTAAACGTTTCTATTGCTGGCCTCTTTGACATTGTGTTTTAATTTCATAAGAGAAAAAAACGGTATATGCACATACATTTTGTTTTATATTTATATTCCTACTTAATAATTTGAATATTATTGGAATAGTTATAATTATGAAATTAAGACTAAGGGAAGTTTAAATCAACGATTTTTTTTAAGACCCAGGGTTTAAGAACTCAAGATTGACTTTTCTGTTTTTGCATTTCCAACAGTCTTTCAGAATTCCCTTTTCTTAAGCCAACAGCCATCAAGTCACTCTCAAACCCACACTAAGTGCTCTTTAACATGGGGACAGAAAGCCAGATAGGTCTGGGTTTTGGTATCAGTAGTGTCTTTGTTGTGGAGAGATGTCAGTTCCCAAATTCTCTCTGCACTGTGCAGACCTGTGTACCCTGGGCAGCTTTATAGGTCAAACCCTGCTCCCCAGGGACTTATAGCAACTTGTAAATCCATGAGGAATTTTTCAGCAAAGTTCTATTTCTTAGTTTATTCATGGATTAGGCTTGTGAGAGTAGATTCATTCTGAGGCCCTAATGAGCAGGACATTTTTTTTCCCCACACTGCAAAGAACACTTCTCTATTTTCAACATTCAGCTCACCATGGTTTTCGAATTTATGCTTTCAGTTTTATCCCCCATTGACTTTGAAATCTTGAAAACTACTTACCGTGGCCCCACTGAAAGCCTTTCTTTATGTAGCATCAGAAAAAGGAGACCCACAAAACTATTTCACATGAGTGTGCTGCTCCCACTACCTTCTAAGAACATTGGCTCTGCTCTTCCACCTAACCAGAAGTCAAGACAGCGGTCTAATAATGAAGCCATGTCTGTTATTAGGGAAGGTGTGTGTGTGTAAAGTGGCATTCCTTGCTCATTTTCTCAGAATTAAGCTGAGGGTAAATTAAAAAAAAAATTCACTAGAAAAAAAAATACCCATCCCTCCCCCTCCAAAAAAAAAAACCTGAGTTAGACCTCCTCCAACAAAAAGTTTCTTCAGAATTTTGTCCACAAAAGAAGCTTGGAAGTCCCGTAGCCCCTCTGCCCACTTGGATAATAGAGAAATGTCAGGTCTATGGCAGGTCTGGGCCAAGCAAGGCATTGCACTGTTTTCTAAAGGGTTGTCACTAAATGGGTCCTCTGACTGCCTCCTCAGAACAGAATTTTGTGTGAGTCTTCAATACCTGCTCATTTCTCTTCCATCATTGCTGTACTAATTTCCAGATCAAATAAGATGTCAAGGGCATTATTTTCTTTTGAACGATAGAACAAAAATCTTTTTGGCCAGACAAGTTCATTGGTGTTTTCTGATCACACAGCCCTCAATGTACAGGTGAGAGAAATTAGATGTACAGAAAGGAAGGGTATCACTACACAATAAATGGCTCTATGGGATTTGCCTGGATCTCAGCTCTGCTGAGTATTGACTCAGCTGGGAAATAAGCCAATATAATATTTCACAGGGGTCAGAACAAACACACATGTCTGGACAGTTTGTTCTTTTACTATATGCCCCTGAGTTAGTAGTCACTGCTATCCAAAATTGCCACAAACATGGTACCTTAAAACAACATATGTTTGTATCTAATAACTTCTGAGGATTAGATGTCTGACCAAAACTTGTCTAGAGACTCTGGATTTCAGGATGCAACAATCAAAGTAGCAGCTGGGTTATATTTTCATCTGTGGCTTGATGGGAGAGGATCCTCTCCAGGCTTACTCACGCTGTTGGCAGAGCGTATTTCCCTGTGGCTGTAAAATTGAATGCCCTTAGCTCCATTCTCGCTGTTGACTAGAGGTCACCTTCACATCCTTGCCATCTGTATTTCATAACATGCCCACTTCCTTCTGTAAATCCAGAGAGATAGCAAGTCCTTGATGAGATGGAGTCTTACCTAACTTAACATAACAAGAGACACAGCAACACTACAGAAGCAAGATTTAGGTGACACCAGCTCAAGGAGTGAAGATGATACAAGGATACAGATACTAAATGATGAGGCTTATTGGCAGTGGCTTTAGGACCTGTCCATAGGACCCCAAACAAAGGACTGACTTCTCTAATGTAGTAAGTTCCCTGTAGGTAATATTTTTTCTATTGGTCACTGATAAGTTGAAAGTATTGCCTTTCAGAGTTGCCTTTCAGAACCTTGTCTCCCATGCTTAGTGACTTTACACCAGCAATTCTATAGGAAAATATTTCAAATATTTGAATAAAAGTAATCAGAGTATTAGCAAGTCATTTGGGTGACATCATTAGGCCTCAGTTTTATTTTACTATTAATGTGAAAGGAATTAAAATTTTGACATTTTAGACTTGGCATTTGAACTTCTCTGTATGTATCTTTGGTTGAGCCAGAAGAAATGATCCATTTATTCTAGAAGAAATTAGGATTATTGGATAAGAAATGCAAATTTAAAAGCACTGATTGGCTTTTATGTTGCAGATGTAAATTATGTAAATATTTTACAAAAGGTAAGTTTGATGAAAGAATTGATTTTCTAAATTTCTTCAGCTCTCAATTATTTTTGTCTCTCTCTCTCTCTGTTTCTCTTTCTTTCTCTCTACCTTCACTTGCTTCACTCTACTAGTCTAAGCTGACCTTGATCTCTTTTGTAGCAAAGGATAATTTTGAACTTCTGGTATTTCTGCCTCTACTTCCCCTGTGTTGGGATTACAGCCAGGAGCCGTCACACCCGACCTATGTTGTGCTAGAGTTGGAACCCTGGGTTTCCTGCACAGAGGCACTCTTCCTACTGAGCTTCATCTCCAGCCCCTCAATGCCATTCTTTATTTTGGTTTTTGTTTATTTGTCTTGACTTTTGCATTTTACTTTGTTACTTCTGGGAGGCTTTCTTTCTGTCTTTTAGGTTTCATACATAACAATCATGTGATAGCCGAATAGAGATTACTTACTTGTTTCTAATGAGTTTAACTCTACACCAGAATTCCAGGCACTAAGGAATGATGGAGAAATAGTCTTGCCCAGGAAAGAAGCAGCCAATTGGTTATGCAATACCAGAAGGTCAGCTTTGAAAACATATATATATATACAAGTAGCATTATATGGAGTGAAAAGGTTGTATTTATGTATTTGGGAATATACAAACACCTAACACATAACCATGAGCCCAGGGTCAGGTGGTTTCCGTGCAGAATTCTACCAGACCTTCCGAGGAGAGCTAATACTAACACTCTTCAAACTATTCCACAAAATAGAAACAGAAGCAACACTACCAAACTCATTCTATGAAGCCACAGTCACCTTGATACATAAGCCACACAAAGATGCAACAAAGAAAGAGAATTTCAGACCAACTTACCATATGAACATTGATGCAAAAATACTCAGTAAAATACTTGCAAACTGAATCCAAGAACACATCAAAGATATCCACTATATCTAAGTAGGCTTCATTTCAGGAATGTAGGAGTTGTTCAACATACAGAAATGCATCTATGTAATCAACCATATAAACAAACTGAAAGAAAAAAAAACCCTACATGATCATCTCCTTAGATGCCTAAAAAGCATTTGATAAAATCCAACACCCATTCATGTTTAAAGTCTTGGAGAGATCAGGGATACAAGGCACATACCTAAACATAGGTAAGGCAATATACAGCAAGCCTATAGCCAACATCAAACTAGCTCTAGAGAGAAACTAGCTCTAGATTTCTGAACTTTGACCTCCTTAAATCAGAAGCAACATTAAAAACTCACCTCCACCCCTTAGCCCCCACCCAATAATCTGGTTGCAGGATAAGCAAAGCAAAGCAAAACAAAGCAAAACAAAACAAAACAAAACAAAACAAAACAAAAACCAAAAAAACCCTGACGCCAGCACTCTGTTCATTGGCATATTTCTTCTTTTCTTTTGCAAGAATGTTTTGAATATTTACTAAGCCTGAATTTGTTTTTGTTTCATGACAGCATATAGTGAGTTTGTGACTGAGGTAAATGACTGGTTCCTGACTCCAGCTGTGGATGACAGTGTGACACCTGCATGTTCAGAATAGGTGTCTATGTCCAGCAGTGACACCAGATGTAGCCCCAATGGAATGGGCCAGGATTAATGGGACAATGTCACTTGGATCTGGAGCCCTTCTGTCCTTTTCCTGAGGTCTCAATCAGCATCTCTTTTAGCCAGTTAATATTCTGGAGAATTGTTCCTACAGTTCTCCAAAGGACTCTCAAAAGAATACGAGTCAGGTTCCAATGATTTAAAAATCTATTTTTCTGAATGAGATCCTGTTGCTGAAATTCTTTTCCTTGCTACCAGAAAGTAGGTGTTTCCAAAAATTGACAAAAGCCATGTTTTCTCACCACAACTGGCAATAGTGTATGCAAATTTGTGACCAAACATGCCAGAACTAGGAGTAAGGTTAAACAAGACCTATTTCATAGCAGTAAATGTAAGACCCTGCCTTGAGTTAAAAAACATGTAAATACAGGACATGAATATTTGGTTTAGGTCATCAACATTACAGCACCCAGCAAGAAACAATTAAGGATTGTATTAGTCAGGAGTCTTGTTGGTTGCAAGTTACAAAAACCCAGCTGGGATTAGGCAAAAGGGCAAAAAAGGAATTTATTTGCTCTCAGAATGCAAGAACAACCAGACTAAGGGAAGGGAAGGGAATGGGACAAAGGCCACAACAGCCCTGGTTTCTCTGCTTCATTTACTGGCCTCTCTTTGTGTGGCCCTTCTATCTAAGAGGTTTTAATCACTGTCACTACAGACTGCCTGCACAGGGCAAGATTGTGGTCCTCAACTGCTTGAGTCTCACCTCTTCTGACGTTTGCTTCTGGCTGGAGTGAGGCTGGCCTATTTCAGATACAGCCAGAAAATCCTATGGAAGAATTCCGATAGAAAGCCTGGTGAGGGCTTTCTTGTAACCAAGGACAGAGAGAGAGAAAGACACACACACACACACACACACACACATACACAGAGAGAGAGAGAGAGACAGAGAAAGACAGAGAGACAGAGACAGATAGAGACAGACAGAGAGACAGAGACATATAGAGAGAACCCTGTCCAAACAAACCAACAAACAAATACAAAAGGAGTTCTTAAGGTAGTATTTCAAATGTAAATAGCCAAGTAGAGGAGAGGCAGAGGGACGTTTCAAATTATAAGAAATAGGGTTTCTGAACAAATAACCCAACTAGCACATCCATAAGTATGTGATCAGTATTGTGGTTAAGTCTATGACTGACTTTTTTAGAGATGTGGCATGGTAGGTCGCTGCTTTCATCTCCTTTCTCCTTTCTGAATATATGACATGTCAGATGCAACATAATACATGTAACAGAGTACTCTGATTGAACAAAGACAGTTTATTCAGATTTTAATGAGAATATTTTTGACAAAATGGCACCCTAAGTGCTAAGTTTTTGGTGTTCCAAAGTAGACGGTTTGTAGGACTAGAAATGGATGTACGCTTTTCCCCTCCCAGAGTGTTCTTCGTATGTTGGGTCATGGATTAGAAAATCATTTTTGTGGGTCACAACTAGTAGTTTTTGTTGTGGTGGTACTGGGGATTCAATCTAGACTCTTGCGCTTGCCAGAGAGGCCCTCTCCCAATGAGCCACACACCGTGATTTAATAGACTGGAACAGAGCAAACAAAACATAAAAATCAATGACATGTAGTAAGGATGAGTTATGATTCACAGAATATATTTCAGGTAAACACTTGAATGTGTTTAGGTCATGTATATAACACATATTATGTAATTTATATTATTTTATATATGAGCATATTTGATGTGGATTAGTCAGATACCTGAAAAATGCTATTTTAAATTCATATCCTAAGAAAGAATGACTTGTTTTTAAAGGAATAATTTTTTTTGAATCATTATAGTCTTCACTAGTCCAGCTTGCTTCTTTTGGGTTCCGAGAAGAATACTGAGTTTTTCCATATCTGTATGAGAAGGAGTGAAAGCTGATCATATTTTCCAAGCCACCTCAGGAAACGGAACACTAACACTTGTTACTGACCTATGGGAATGAATGTCACTAGAGACACTCCCCTCCCTGCTTTGATTTCACCAGGAGAAGAAAACTTGGCTCTGGATTTGTAAGCAGCCCTGAGAATTAGAGTCTTTGGTAGTGCCTATCTGCCATCCCCAACAGCAAATACGGATTTCCTACTGGACTTTTCTCTCTGCTGAGGGGCAGAAGGCTTGTTTAAGTTAAACAAGGTTACTGTTTGGAGATCTTATCTTCCGGAAGAGAAGTGGGAGGCCCGAGTCCAGCGCAGGAGGTGATGGATCAGAGGGAGGCACAGAGATGTGCTCACAGTCTCTCACAATTTGGGCATGAGGCACACATGAAAAAGCTGCTTGCTGCAGTCACCTCAAGAGCTCTGAAGACAGGTCTAGAGTATCTTATTTCAACCATCAAGAGGCTGAAGAGAAATGCCCAACTGATTAAATTTGAGGTGAAATAAGACTGTAATGGACATTTGTAAGGATAGGTTAGAGAGTTTCCGCCCTGAGAAACCACTCAGGACTGTAAACTGGCTGCCGGTGTCGTGAAATTTGCCTACAGCCTGTGCCCACCCAGATGCAAACCAAACAAAACAGAAAACATCCTCCAGCCTGCAACCGTTCTTTGGCTAAACTGACAATGAGTAATGATTAACAGAATGTTCTTTGCCTTGGCTCAGTGCCTAAGAGGAAGACTTTCTCGTGGCTCCCAGAGCCCTTGTGTTTCTTCTCATTACAAAAAAGATGAGAGCTCCCCATGTTAGGTGACCCTTCAGGTCCAGTTGCATCCTAGTCACACCCTGCTCATTTCAAAAGTGAAACTCGAGGAAGCAGTGGGCCAGTGAGCAATTCCTGAGGATTCCGATAGTGGCCAGGCTCACAGCCATTTGTGGATGTCTTAACACTATGATGCAAGAGCACTGGAACATTTCGTTGATGCTCCCATCATGAATTTCCATATTCATATTCATATTCCATATCTTTTGCACCAAAGTAAAATGATAAGCTGGGGGGGATGGCATGTTTCATCAAGCATGTTTCTTGCAAGCGTAAGAACCTTGTGCTGGATGCATGACCTGCAGGTATAATCCCAGCAACAGCAAGATAGAAGTAGAAATCAGCAGAAGAAAGGACCAGCTTATGAGGTTGTGCTTTGATCTTCACATGCACTGTGAGCATAGAGACATAGACACACACACACACACACACACACACACACACACACGCACAGGCACAGGCACATACACACACAGACACAGAAACACACACACATTATTGCTAAGTATTAGTAAGAGGAACACAGGGTTTGCTGTTAGACTGTGTCTCTCATAAATGTCTGAAGCCATATCCATGGAGTCTCACCAATATTGGTGTCTAAACATGAGCTGAACAAAGTTGATTCCAATAGACAGCTTACATGAACTGGGAAAGCTCAAGAGGCCTCATCTCTACAAGGAGAGATACAGGTAACCAAGGCATGTTGAGAGCAGGTCTAGTCTTCTCCAGGGAAGAATGCATCAGCTGGTTAGCCGATACTGAATGGCTACACATTAAAGTAACATTGTATAAAATGAGCAGGTTGTGTGTATATACACATTTAGGAGTGTGCATGTGCACACACATACACATGCATAGACAAACACATACATAGGCGCACATATTCAAATGTAACAAAAAGGCCATGAATTTGAAAGATCAAGGGGCAGAGGAGGTACAGTGAAAGGTTTGGAAGGAGAAAAGGAAAGGTAGAAATGGTGTAATTATATCATAATCCTCCCAAATAAAAATATTAACAGATGAATAAAAAGTATTACAAAGGAAAAAGAATAGTTGGGGAAGGCTGGGAATCTCAAATGTTACTAGTATTCATGACCTATTCGGCTGTAGAAAATTCATGTTTATAGGCTTGTCTATAGTTCAATAAACAAATAACGGTTTACAAAAGCAGCCACAAGCAGGGTCTCAGTATTTTTGGAGGATGCCAGCCACCATGATTATCAGAGGGCAGTGAGGGTTCTGGGATCAGGGACCCTGACAGAGACTTAGCATGGGAAAATTTTCAAATAGAGAGGTTTGCTTCAAAATAAATGGCTGTCTCAGATTCTTGCAGTTACAGGAATAAAATCAGATACAATCCAACTTTCTCTGAAACAGTTTATGGACCAGAGAAGTATGTTTGGAGACACAGTTGAAGAAAATTCAGTCAAAGCTATGAAATGTAAACGAACCTTAAGAGGCTGAAGCCTTCCACTAATGTCTGTAAGGATTTCTTCCCAGTCTGCTGGGAACATCACTCAGAGTGCAGTTTTCAGTATCTGCTGCCTAAAGCACGCATTTTGCCTTCGTGTGCTGCGACTGGTATGTATTATACACCTCTCTGAAATGCTTGAGAGAAGGCATATGATTTTCACATACACCTTTGAAGGAACGAAAGCCAAGGAGGAAGGAAAACAAAGGATATAAAGGCAAGAATGAGGAAGAAGAGGACAAAAAGAAAAGAAAGAAGATGAGAGAGAGATGGAAAGAGGGAGGGAGGAAAGGAAGGAGGAAGAAAAACAATTCAGATTAGAGTCAAGAAATTAGACGTCAGAAAGGGATAGGAACCAAATGTCCCATTCTAAGTCTGTGTCTGGGACTGGCATCAGCTTCCTTGTTTTAGAGCAGGAGAGAGACTTCTGCCTGGTCTCTGGGGCGAGGATGAAGAGTGGCCTTCTGAGACCAGTGCTCAGGGACTCCTTTGGAGGACTGAGCAGTTGAAGCTCATGTATGCTCGTATGAGGAGTGAGAGGAAAACAGGCTCCCACAGGCACCAGATCTTTTAGGTCTCAGATTGATGTACAAATTATAACTTAGTTTGGTGAAGCTGATCTCATCAGGATTTATTGACAGCATATCCTCTACTCTTCTCCTCTTCTGCCCTCCCCTCCATTCACTCCCCTTTCCTTCTTTTCCTCTACCCCCTCCCCTTCCTCCCTGTTCTCTTTCTCTTCCTCTTCCCTCTCTCCCTTTCTCCTTCCCTCTCTCCCCCATTCTCTTCTTCTCATCCCTCTGCCCCCTCTCCTATTCTTCTTTCCCAGTCTTTAAAAACAAACTCACTTCTAAGAGAGTACATGGCCCTGAGCTTGGAGGAAGTTTAGAACCCCAACTTCCTATTTCAAGACTCTTAAGTATTTTATTTTTATTTTTTGGTAGTATAGTGGCCAGATCAGCAGCTTTGCTCATTGCTACTGGCATCACTATTTCTGAGAGATAAAAACACCTTTATTTCCTTCCTCCCTAACCACCGTTGTCACTCACCAGGGACAGTGTAGGATGTGTAAGATGTAGGCACCTGACACTCTTTCCCATGTTCACCAAAGGCCTGGTTTTTTGTTATTCCATCCCTTGCCGTCCTCCCTGGAGACTCCATGCTACCTTCTGGTATTCCTTTCTTTTTGTTGGGAGTCCTGCTGACCACTAAGGCTGAGTTAGAAGGAACGAAGAGAGGCCCAAACCACCACACTCCAAAGTTCTAATCTGTAACTTGGGTGGTTTTATTCCAAAAGCAAAGTTGAGGACTGAGTGATTTCATGGCATGCTTATCGTATTACTAGTCTTCTTGCACAACAGGAGTTGAGAAGGCTTCTGGGGACTGGCTTACAATATGACCACAATGTTTCTATGGCAAACTGATTATTAATTTGCTAACAACTAGCCTATAAAAGACCAATTAGAATTAGATATGTTATTAATGAAGTTGAGTGCGCATTCTAACAATTTAGTATTTTGTACAAAACTCAGATGGCTCTAACTTGTCCAAATTAGTGCTTTCAAATAAAATCTATTGAATACATCCTATTCTGGCAGCTCTGCCTTCCTCCCAGGTAGTTCTGCCCGTAGGGAGAGAAGCAATAAAGTCTGGTACTCTGGTGGTACTGACACCTTCATGGTGTTTGTAGAAGAAACGACCTTGGGCCAAGTGAACAAGAAAAGAGGAAGTTCCCTGACCACTTCCAAGGGGCTGAGGCTGAAGAGCAGATGTCTCCAGACTTCCCAAATGTCTGCCACATGGCCCAGCAATGTTACCACTGCCGAAACCCCAAGTCTACAGCGCAGGGTGGTCTGGAAGGGAAGGATTGTTTTCCTGAAAGTGGTTTCAGGAATGTAGTTCCTCACCTAATAAAAAGGAATGTGCAATGATTAACTGGGTCTAATATTAGTATCTGCAAAATAAAGAGAAATCGGGCCTGGTATGAGAGGACAAGCACCGCTTGCACCCACTGCCAGGCAAAATCTGTTCTGTCTTAGTCATAAATCTTTCTTGGACGCCAGAGAAGAATTTCACTTCCGTTAGAAACACTGAATGAACCAAAGAAAAAGAACATGTTGTTTTGGAGATGAAAGCATAGTGCATTTAAAGTTCTTGATGTCTTTTCTGCCTGCTTTGCTGGCTTCTGTCTCGTGGTGCACTTGACTTGGCCATGACTTGCATTGTTTTACATCAAATGGGAGAGCAGTGAGGCCAGGCCAGGATGAGCCATTTGCTTCTGGCTTTTGCTTTAGTTAGAGAGCACGTGTTTGACCCATTTGACACTGAACCTTGCTGATCTCCTGGTGGGCCATTGGCTAAGCCTCTTTGAACAACAAACCCTTGCTAATTGTAAGGATACACTGATAAATTTAGGGTAGCTTATACTTAGAAATATCAACGATGGCGATGTAGAAATTGAATAATCTCCTTCATGAAAAAGAACTACCACTCTTGCTGAACTGAGGCTCATGTTACTAGAATTTTCTTTACTTATTTAATTAGGCTGCATGAACCCCTTTGATGGCAGTTCTCAACATATGGTCCCTACAACATCAGCACCCTCTGAGAAACGTGAGAAATGTGCACCTCCAGTCCAGAGGGCAAACTTACCAGGCTGACAGTGCTACAGCAAGCCCTTCAAACATTTCCAATGTGTGCTGAAGGTCAGGAATGCCCATGAAAGATACATTACCCTAGGCTGTATTGTACAGCATCTGGGCATGAATCTGCGAAGTTCCCTTTAGCAAAAATGTCAGTGTTAACTGTAGGTTTCCAGGGATCATCAGTACCATGTGTGCAGGAGGCACACATTCCCCTGGGGCTGGAGAGATGGAACAGCTGTTTAGAGCATGTGCTGTTCTTGCAGAGGACCCAGATTCAGTTCCTAGCACCATACAGAGGCTCACAACCATCTGTAATTCCAGTCCTAGGGTATCTGAAATCCTTTATCTGGTGTCTGAAGTTGCCAGACACACATTTGATACAATAACATACACACAGACAAATACTCATACAGATTAAAATTAAATATGCAAAATTTAAAAATTGTCTTTTCTAAATGCTGAGCCTCAAGGCTGAGGCTCAAGTTCAAGGATGGCCTGCCCTATATGACATCACATTAGGGACCATCTACTTTCTCTTTGCATCTCTATTAGATGGAACAGATGAATGGACCTTGTTCTTCCTGCTATTGGTGGATAACCCAAGTGACACACTTCCTGGATAGAGAGATTGGCCACAGACACAGAGGAACACTGGGACTCTCTGGGTACAGGAGAACAAAATGAACGCCCTGGTGCAGGGACTGTCTGTTGATGACCTTGTGAGCATCAGAAGGCTTGTCAGTGCTTTGAGGTCACCACTTCTGCATGGTGAAAATCTGCCTGGGAATGACACCTCCTCAGAGGATAGCAAAGCTATTTGTTGGTAGGAGAGGAAGGCAGGGAGCTGAGGTTTCCTTATGAATTTGTAGGTTCCTTATGCCTTTGATGACATTGTCAGTTCTGCCCTTCAACTTCACATGATGAATTCCTGTGATCCTTTTAACCTAAAAGCCTATAGACATCAACACTAGTACCTTTTTTCTTGATTAAAAAAAAAATAAAATTGTGAGTTCATCACAGCAAGTTCTTACAGAAGACAAAAATTTGCTGCCATTACCTATACTTTCTTTTTTAATTAAATTTTATTTTTCTATATTGATTACAGTTTATTCACTTTGTGTTCCAGCTGTAGCTCCCTTCCTCAGCCTCTCCCAATCCCTCTCTCCCTCCCTCATCTCCTCCTATGTCCCTCTCCATGTCCACGGATAAGGGAGATCCTCCTCCCCTTCCATCTTAGACTAGCTTATTAGGTCTCATCAGAACTGGCTGCATTGTCCTCCTTTGTGGCTTGGCAAGGCTGCTCCCCCCTCAGGGGAGGTGGTCAAAGAGCCAGCCCCTGAGTTCACATCAGAGACAGCCCCTGTTCCCCTTACTAGGAACCTATACTTTCTTGAGAATGATTACATGAACTTTTACAGTATTTCCTTCTGAATTTTCTACAAATACTTTAATTAACATCTATCTACTCTATTATGCTGTTTTAAAAAAAGCTTTGCAAGTTCAGAGATCAAGGTCTGGCCCTGATATATTCAGCCCAACAAGGGGGCTATTAAACCCTAGGAGCCCACAAGGAAGCTGGGCTAATGTTAGCAGAGCTTGTATGGTAAAACACTTCCACTAAGGTGCCTGAGGACTACTCTGTGCTTACCTTAAGATACACTTGACCTTTGAGAAAATCACTCAGAGGCTTCCGTAGGCAACTAGCTACTTGAATTCAAGAGCATAGTACTTGTCACTTCATTCACCCTGAAAGCTGACTAAAAACATGTGCAGGGCAGAAAGGGAAAGAAACAAAATAAATTCATTGGTTTAACTTGGTGTCCCTTCTGTCTGCCCATTGTTTACAACTCAAAACGACCATAAAACAGAATCATATTGTCTACCTGGTTTAGCTGACACTCAGGTAAGCTTTTCTTTAAAAGAACAATTAAATACAGTTACACACACACACACACACACACACACACACACACACACTGATCATCACTACTTTCATCCTCTCTTACCCTCATTAGTCTTTACCATAAGTACCTTTCCCACATTCAAGTCTCTTTGCTTTGTTTTGTGCTGCATTGTGCTAACCAGGTCTGTCTGTGACCATATGTTTGATACTATTTGTGAGAGTATGGTGAGTTTATCAGTAATTTCTGAGAACACCTCAGTAGCTCCTATTTTAGTAGGGGGGAGTAGGTGCAATTGGGCTGCTCCTTGATCTATGATTGACTGTCAACAGGACCAGTCTTGTGCAGGTCCCACTGGAAGCCACCATTGCTGCGAAACCATGACTGGACTGACTGGCTATGTAATGCCAAAGGATAGGAGTTCACAGCTCTTTTTCTCTATCTGCAGGCTCATCCATTCTTTCCACCTCTTTCTCCATTGTTCCTGAAGCCTTAGAGAAGCCATGAAGTCGTACTTGACTGTCACTTACTCTCAGTTTCTTGAGCATCCATACTTCTCTCCTTTTGCTGACTTTAATTGCAAAGAGATTAAGTCTGATCGGATCACAGAGGGATTGAGGACACTAAGGAAACAAGGTCTTCTAAAGACAATAGGACCAATGAACATAGCCTGTGGCAGCATGCCCAGTGCCTACACCACACAGGTCCTAGAGCTGAAAAGAGACGTGGACACATCTCTAACCTAGAAGCTATCTCCAATTGATAAACACTTCCAAATGAAAATTTAGTTAGAATTCTGTAGTGGCTGCCCAGGTTTGCACTCTCAACAGCAATGGAGGAGTTTTCCTCTTGCTCCATATCCTCACCAGCATGAGCTGTCACTTGTGTTATTGATCTTGGCTGTTCTGAGAGGTGTAAGACAGAATCTCAGAGTAGTTTTGATTTGCATTTCCCTGACGGCTAAGAATGTTGAACATTTTTTAAGTGTTTCTTAGCCATTTGAGATTCCCAATTGAGAATTCTCTGTTTAGATCTGTGATTTATTTTTTAATTGGATTTTTTTGGTATTTAGTTTCTTGACTTTTATATATTTTAGATATTAGCCACCCCCCCATTGGATGTGTAGTTGGTAGAAATCTTTTTCCATTCTCTAGGAAATGCTGCTTTGTCTGAAGGACAGTGTCCTTTGCTATACAGAAGCTTTGCAGTTTCCTGAGGTCCCACTTTTTACTTGTTGATCTTAGAGTCTATATTTATGGTGTTTTGTTCAGAAAACCTTTTCCTGTGCCATTGTATTCAAGAATAGTCCATACTTTTTCTTCTATCAGGTTAAGTACTTAGTTTTATGTTGATCAATTTGATTTATTTTGATCAATTTGAAGTTGAGTTTTGTTCAGGGGGATAAGTATGGATCTATTTGTAATCTCTAGTTTGCAACCATCCAGTTTGACCAGCACCATTTGTTGAAGACACTACCTTTTTCCCATTGTGCATTTATGGCATCTTCATCAAAAGCCAAGTGTCCAAAGATGTGTGGATTTATGTCAGGGTCTTTAATTCAATTCCATTGATCAGCATGTTTGGAGAAGGGTTTGCCAGTTTTATTGATTTATTTTTAAAGGAACCAACTCTTCATTTCATTGATGCTTTGTATTGTTCTCATTGCTGCAGGCCAATACCTTTACAAATACTGGTAAGGTTTGTGGAGCCTGAGTGAGGGGGCATGCAGCTGGCTTTTATCCATCTTTGAGCTGCTGGTTAGTGTTTTGTCTATGAGACAGGCTTGTCCTTATGTTTAATGCCTACTTTAACACAGAATTACTTTTCTTAAAAAAAGCACATTGCAGACACTGAGAGATGGTAAACCTCAGATTGCCAGATAAAATTTAAGACAGTTGAATTTGAATTTAAGCAAATAATTGATGAATTTCAGTGTAAGTATACCTCATGTCCTGTTGGGATATACTTATACTAGAAAGATCACTCCAACCAAGGACCTTACATGGATATAACCCTGCTCAGACTTAGCCCATGTCAGCTTAGCATCCAAAGGGGTTTCCCTAGTAAGGGGAACAGAGACTGTCTCTGACACAAACTCAGTGGCTGGCTCTTTGCCTACTCCTGCCCCCTCCCAGGGAGGAGCAGCCTTGCTAGGCCACAGAGGAGGACATTGCGGCCAGTCCTGATGAGGCCTGACAAACTAGGGTCAGATGGAGAGGGAGGAGGACCTCCCCTATCAGTGGACTTAGAGAGGGGCAGGGAGGAGATGAGGGAAGGAGGGTGGACTTGGGAGGGGCTGAGGGAGGGGGCTACAGCTTGGATACAAAGTAAATAAACTGTAATTAATATAAAAAATAAAAATTAAAAAAATGTTAAAAAAAGAAAAATCACTCACAGCTAAATTTTAACTGTGTGTCTTATGTTTTTGTTTGCTAAATATGGCAACCCATAACCTGGCTTCCCTGCCAGGAGGCAGTTGCTGGCCTGGCTGAGGCTCTAGACTCCACTAACGACCTATGGAAGACAGAAAACACAGAGGCTGGGCTTCATTGCTTGGGCATTTCCTGACTTCACTGCTTACTGGGTTCCCTTATGTTCTTGAACCTCATTGTCTTCCTCTGAGATTATATGGGTATCAGCAGTCTCTGTTTCCACAGATTATTGCAAGAATTAAGTAGAGTAACAGAGTATCTATGGCATGAATTGCGCTTTGCTAAATGCCTCCTCTCTCTAAAGAACGCAGTGATAACAAGCCTCTAAGTACCCGTCCTTTGCTCATATCTCTCTGTATCTCTCTCTCTCCTTCTCTTTATTACATAATGTATTGTATATCCATATATAAACACAACCTAAATATACGTTTATATATTTAAGCACTAATAGGACTCAGCAGGCATAACTACAGTTAGTCTACTGTCTGAGCCCGATCGTTTCCTCGTTGGTGATGGGTAGGCCAGCAGCACAGTGCAAAGTGTGCGTGGATAAATCACTTAAGCATCACAGGCTAAAGAAAGAAAAGGGTAAAGTATCAGCCGACAAGAGGCTTTGCTGGGTCGTGTTTGAAGTCAGCCTTGGGCCTAGGGTAGTTCAGTAGGACAGACTGCGTGTCGAGCATGGGTGAAGCCCTGAATTAGATTCCCAGCGCTACAAAAGCTGAGGCTAGCGGCAGGTGTCTATAAAGTCCTCACTCAGGTCGTGGAACTTTTGGGTCAGTTTAAGGCCATTCTTGGCTACACAAGGAATGAAAAGTTACAGACCGTGTCAAAAAAAAAAAAAGATAAAAAATAAAGTACCCCCCCAAAGAAAGAGGGAGTATATTGCATTCAAATAAAAAATTTAATATAGGTGTTATTAATATTGATTTTTGTGCTATTACATAATGTTTGTGAACATATAACATGTTGCACACTTTAAATGGGTATTTGCCAAGGTGAAACTATTGTTTTCTCTCCTTTGTGAATATTCACCTCTCCATGAAGATCAACCTCAAAGGTCACATTTTAAAGTACTGTTCCATTCATGACACTATTAATAGCACACTGAATGTTTTAAAAATTCTTTATAAGTTGTAAAATATTACAGACATGCAAAACTATATAAAGTAATATTTTAGCATAAAGTAAAATAATTTTTCATTTTAGATGTTTATTTTTAGATGAAATGCAGAATACTTTCTGTTTTCTCTTTTTCATTACTTTTTAAAATATTTCATACAATATATGTTGATCATTTCCTTTCCCCTCCCCATAACTCTTCCCAGACCCTCATCCAACTTCATGCTCTTTCTCTCTTTCACTAAACAAGTAAACAAAAAACCAACCAACCAAACAAAAAATACACAACATTAAAAAAATTCCACACAATCTACTTTGTTGGCCAATTACTCCTGAACATGAGGTTTTGTCCTGAAGTATGATCAATATACCTAGTGTCACTCCACTGAAAACTTTGGTTTTCTCTTTCCCAGCAGCTATCCATTGCATGTAGCTTCTTGGTTAGGAGTGGGAGCTTGTGCCTGCTTTCCCTTCTCCATGTTGGGACTGTGCCTGGCTTTAACTTGTGTGGGTCTTGTGCGCGCTGCCACAGTTTCTGTGCATTCACATGTGCATCAGCCTTGCTGAGTCTGGAAGACATGGTTTCATTGGAGCCGTTCAATACCTGTGGCTCTTATGATCTTTTTTCTTTGGCATAGGTCCCTGAGCCTTGGGGAGAGTGATAGACTCACTCTCTGCACATTGCCCTGTTGTGGGTCTCTGCTGTTCACTGCAAGAAGAGGCTTCTCTGATTAGGGCTGAGTGATGCTCTGCTCTACGGCTGTGGCAATATGTCGCTTGAGTTGCAGCACCTACCTGTCCCGGTGGCATTTGCTAGTGGCTCTGCAAGTTGTGTCTTTGAGAAAACAATCTGTGGGCATATGTCAAGAGTTCTGAGGCTGTTTCTACCTTTGCCCCAGTAATCCTGCATCCGAACTAGCCTAACAACACAAGAGCCAGTGACACACATCTAAATGCTCTTATGTATGTTCATTTCTTTCCATAAACATATATATGTTTATAGACATAAATACATTCATATACACATAGATACACACATATATAAACATAAATATGTTTAGGGAAACACACACACACATGGGGCGAGGGAAAACCATGTATTTTTAATTCCTTACTGTGTTTGTATCATGAACATATGCACATGTGCATGCATGTGTGTAGATCAGTGCATTCAATGACACATGTGTGCAGGTCAGAGGACAACTTGTAGGAGTTGGTTCTCGCCACCATGGGGGTCCAGCAGATCAAGGCCAAGTAGGTCCTCACAGTTAGCAGCAGTGCCTTTTCTGGCCTCTGAAATGGCTGAATGGTATTTCCCGCAGTAGAGGGAAGCAAAGCTGGTGTTACAAATGGCCACCCGGCAAGTCGTGCAATGCCCTGGGATCTGAGATGGGTTCCATATTGGCGTGTACTGTACTGTGGTTGCCATCTTGGAGCTGGTACTACAGAGTGAGTCTGGTGGGGACAGGAGGGTGCACACAAGGGTTTGGAGCCTTGGTCAGCTGTGTTCTCTCTGTTTGGTGGGTGTTCTACCTCCCTCTCCAGGACCCTGTTAGGTTCCTGCTGTTACCGTCTACCTTGCCTGGGGGTATGTGAGTAGGTGCAGGGAAGGGTGAGGTCAAGTGCTGTGTCTCCTCATTGCTGGGTGAGGCCCCAGATACTTTGCAGGTTTCCATTTTGGAGTGCCCTGCTGCTCCTAGGATAGTGTGGTGGGAAATAAAATAAAAACAAACAGGAAACAAACACCTCCAGATAGCAAAGAGGTAACCACAAAAGGAGGGAAACCTCCCTGTTGTTTTAGACAGGAGCTCACATTTTCATTCTGTGCTAGTCTCATAAATTTTGCAGTTACTGGAAGAAAAAATGCTAGTGGATAAACTTCAGAGGCCTTGGGGGAGGACACAATACAACTTCATCAAGAAATTACTCTAGATAAAGTGGGGAAAAGGAAAACTCCTCCTATTAGCTTTTAGCCCAGGCTGCAGGAACCCAGCCAGGAAGGAAGAGAATACACAGAGCTTAGGACAGTTTATGGCTTTTCCCACACTGGGAAGAAAGTGACCTCAGTTCTTGGCCCGGAGAATTATTGCCCTCTTGTAGCAATACTGTGTGTGTGTGTGTGTGTGTGTGTGTGTGTGTGTGTGTGTGCCTGTGTACATAGAGGAGGGAGGTAGAGAAGTCAATATATGTGAGGATACATACATGTATGTGTGCATGTGTGTTTGCGTGAGTGTATATGTGTACACATGTGCGTGTAGGAGGAGGTGTGGAAGCCAGTGTGTGACAGTGTGTGCAATCTACGTGCTTGTGTATTTGCACATTACGTTTGCATATGTGAGTGGAAGTGTGGGGGTTGGAGGGAGGTATGGAAGTCAGCATTGTTTGTCTGTCTGTGTGTGAATGTGTATGCCTGCGTATGCGGAGGCCTGGCTGTAGGAGCAGGTGAGAAAGCCAGTGTTGTTACTGTGTGTGTGTGTGTGTGTGTGTGTGTGTGTGAGGAAGGTACGGAAGTCAGTGAGTGTGTGTCTGTGAAAGAGTGTGCAGGTGTGCATGTGGGTGGATGAGTGTTTGCATGTGTGCAAGCGTACATGTGTGTATGTAGGAGTGTGGATGTGTTGGTGTGTAGGAGGAGGTATGGAAGCCAGTGTAATATATTTCACAGCCTTCTTGTTTCTCTTTTCAACTTCATTTAAAGGAACTCTCTGATTATTTGTATCCAAATTGTGTCTGATGAGTTTTTTTTTTTTTAATAAAAAGAAAAAAATAAAATAAAAGAAACCCCAATGCCCTGTGAAGGAAAATTCAGCACCCCAGGCAGACCCATCGCTCTTACGTGTAATTGGGCCTGCCATCGCTGAGTAGCCACTTGAGAGGAGAGTGCCCAGCCTTGGGCACTGAAAGAGCTCTTTCAGGGCCCTGGGCCTTGGGGAGGGCTGTGCCATGGCCTCCTGCCAGGACGCATCCGAGAAGGCTGGCATAGCAGCTTTTCAGACTTGGGAGCGCTTTGTTCCTCCAGCCACGCCACGCAGATAAGCATCTGTTTGCTCTGCGTCTTCCTGGTCAGCCAGGGCCGGGGTCCCTTCAGAGAGGCGCTGATATCTAAACATCTGGGAGCTTTGGTGACAGGAATAGGGAAGTGGACTTACCAAAGGCTGGGAGTACTTTTGTTTGACGCGGGAAGAGCTAGCAACAGTAGTTTCTGACGTCAAGTTGAAGGCTGATGAGGCCATTCCTTCTTCCAGCTCATCAGTCTCTGGGGGCATTTGAACCCAACTGTTTATAAGAAAACGCCAACACCACTGGCAGTTTCTCCAGAATTGTTCTAGGAGATTGGCTCTACTTTTGTCTTTCTTGACCTAGACCAGATAATGCCTTGTTGTCCATTCACGTTAATATCACCCTCCCCTTTCATCCTGCAGAAGCCCTGGAGATTACTGAATTGATAAGGAAGTGGGGTTCCTGTTGTTTATGCCTTCAGACAGTTAACTGAAAGAACACTCAGCTGCTTCTCCTTCCTGTTTTCCAAGAACCGTCTGTTTAGGAGGCCGATGGCTGAGTTTACATCTTCAGCAGTGTATAAGACTCACTGTGAAGTTCTCTTCCTCTGACCGGAAGCCCCCTGCTCTCATGTGAGATGCCTTGGTGTTTGGAGAAATCTTCCAGTGACATTTCTGAGGTGCAGGCTATGAAACAATTATAACAGAATACAAAAAAATACAATTAAGCAAAACACAAGCTTTCTGGGATCTTCCACTTGAAAGGATAGAGAAAAATAGCTTTCCTGGGAAGGACTGAGCTAAATATGAAAGCAAACTGCTGAGATGAGTCCTTAATTCAGCCGGGGACAAGACTGCTGAAAAAGATTCTAAAAGCGCCATTTTCCAACTCTCTTAACAATAATCACCTTGGATTGTGGTTTTGTATTGACTTGCTGATTCCATTTGTCTAAGTCCTTTAAGCTTAGGATCTGGAACAGATACAGCCTTCGAAGGCCTTTTGAGCGAAGAAACGGAGCAGAAGACTCATTTCCATATACTGTGAGTTTATAGGGAGAAGAGGGCACTCAGGGTGGGGTGATGTCTTGAGCCAAGTGCTGGATGTATTTTTAAGGCCAACCGTCTCAAAGAAGCCAAGAAAGCATCCAAGGGGGAAGAATGCTCCATGAGGGGAAGGGCCCATGGGCAACACCCAGATTTGCCATTTTTGATAGATGGCCAGGAATCTGGAGCATATATGCCCTTGGGAAATCAGCCAAAACGAACTGCAGGGCTAGGCATCTTCAATCCACAGCAACAGCTTAGACAAATTGAGGTTTTTTTTTTTTTTGGTTTTTTTTTTTTTTTTTTGTTTCTCAACTCTGACCCTCAGCAGGGCCTCTTCTTGGCCAAAGCCGCTCCCCTTTCCCTTTGGTGTTCTCATTTTACTCCCAGGAAGAGAGCAAACTGTTCCTGTGAAGTTTTATCTTTAACTTTTCTGTAGCCAGTGGGGAGAGCCCAAGGGCACACATCAGGGAAATGGAAGGAGGCAGGTGTGTGGGGCCCCAGCTGTTTCACAGAGCCAAGTACTTAGCGCTTTAGTAGTCTAAATCCAACACAACAAACCTGAGGTCTTTGTCTAACACTGGGAAAACATCAGGTTTCGAAGAACGATGCTTCAGCTCCACCTGAGCCTGTTCACCGGAGTCGAAGGTCTCAGCCAAATGCCTGAATGTTTTTCAGCTGTCACCTAAGCTCACTCATGAGAGGACACGGCATCCTGGATTAATAATGGTCTTTCACAGGCAACCTGACGGAACAGGAATGTTTATCAAAGAGTGACATTCATATCAGGCACGGGCATGTTCAGCTGCCTCCTTTACCAGTGTGATTGATTTTGTTGCAGCTCAGGGCTGGTCTCTTCTTACCCATTTTGACAGCTGCTACTGTAGGATCCTGACATCCTCTGGATTCCCCAGAGGCAAATTAACCTGTCTCATTCCAGTTCGTGCATCACCCAGACAAGAGTGGGCATGGCTAGTACAGCCAAGGAGGAAAAGAATGAGATGAGGACACCTTTGCTTCTGGCTGTCTTCAGTGGGGCTGACATATACCGGGAAGTTGTACAGAGAAGACTGGTTTCTTCTGGGTGATCAGTGCCTTCCAGCCCCCAGCTGTATGTACTAGGATTTGTCTATACCACCTCCACAGTTGACAGTAGCCCTGCCTCTGAAGACAGAGAGTTAGTAGCAGTCCCCCAATGTGGCAAATTCTTTCTCAATCAGGGCATCTTTCAAAGGAGAGAAGTTAGGGTTAGTAAAACATGGCCAAGGAGACCTTTCAAGTCCCTAACAAGGTCTTTTCTGTTACTTCAAACCCTCTGAGGAAAAAGCCATACCCTCAGGAGGCATTGCATCTCTCTGCAGTAGATTGCTTTTGCCTAAAACCCAAAGCCTTAGTTCCTTAACACATCACTCAAAATCTCCCTGCTATGGCAAATGGATGGAATTGCAAAATATCATCCTGAGTGAGGTAACCCAGACCCAGAAAGACACGCATGGTATGTACTCACTTACAAGTGGATATTAGCCAGAAAGTATAGCATAACTGTGTTACCATCCACCGACCCAAAGAAGCTAAGTAACAAGGAGGGCCCAAGGGAGGATGCTTGACTCTCACTCAGAAGGGGAAAGAAAATAGACACTCGAAATAGATGGAGGGAGGGATCTGGGTGGGAGAGGAGGTTGGGGAGAGAAATGGGGGTGGGGATCAGATGTGGGAAGACCTGGGAGGAAGATTGGGAGAGAGAATAGAAATCGGTAAGGGGGCGTCTCTGGGATAGCGGAGGCTCCAGGGAGTCTATGGGGTGACCCTAGCTGAGATTCCTAGCAATGGGGGTAAGGAGCCTGAAGTTGCCACCTCCTGTAGCCAGGTGGGACTTCCAGTGGAGGGAGGAGGACAACGACCCTCCCACAAAACCTTTGACCCCAATTTTTTTCTGCTTACAAGAAGTGTAGGGATAAAGATAGAGCAGAGATTGAGGGAATGGCCAGCCAATTACTGTCCCAACTTGAGACCCACCCCATGGGAGAGAGCCAGCCCTGACACTATTAATGCTACTCTGCTATACTTGCAGACAGGAGCTAGCGTAACTGTGTTCGGAGAGCCCTCATCCAGCAGGTGATGGACACAGATGCAGAGACCCATAGCCAAATATTAGTTGGAGACTGGGGAGAAGAGTGGGAGGAAGGATTTGAGGGAGCCAGAGGGGTTAAGGACACTACAACAAGACCTATAGAGTAAACTAACCTAGGGTTATGGGGGCTCACAGAGTCTGAGTCACCAAAGAGCATGCATGGTCTGGACCTAGACAGCCTAGACATATGTAACAGATGTGCAGCGTGGTCTTCATGTGAGTTCCCTGACAATGGGAGTAAGAGCTGTCTCTGATTCTGTTGCCCGACTCTGGATCCCTTTCCCCTAGCTGGGCTGTCTTATCTAGCCTCAGTGGGAGAGGATGTGTTTAGTCCTGCTGAGACTGGATATGCTGGGGTAGATTGTTACCCATGAGGGACCTCCCCTTCTCTGAGAAGAGGAGGAAGGGATGGGGGGAGGAGGTGCGAATGTGGGACTAGGAGGAGAGGAGGGAGGGGGCTGCAATCAGGCTGTAAAGTGATTAAATAAGTAAACTGATGAAAAAAAAGTTTCCCTGCTATGATCTTGTTCATGTTTCTACCTTCCTTTCCGGACATTTTGGCCTCAGACTCTGTGTAGTGCTTACCCACTTTTTTTATTTTTTATTTTTATATCTCTTCCTTGGTCTACAATGTTAAAACTGTTCTTTGTCTAACTAATGCCTTCTTTTGGCTTTAGGCTTCAAATAGAAGTGTTATCTTGTCCACAAAGTTCCTTCTGGCTCCCAAGACTTGATTAGGTTCCCTAATACTTCTGCTTCTCTGTCTTTCTGACTTGAGAATTTTGGATACTTATCCATGTCCCTTCCTGTCCTGTGGGGACACTGATTTCCCCAGGGTGAAGAACATATTCCCTCCAGATCTTGAAGAGTCACGAAACAGCTTTCAGCTGTGAGCACTCTTCAGAGTTGGCCTTTGCGGCAGAATCTCAGGCAAGTGCAGCCCCCTTATGGAACACGTGATGGCCCCCAGCCCTTAGCTAGGTGTGTTCAAGTCTGGAAACTCACCTGAGCTACTGGGCTCCCTGCTAGGTCAGTGAATTGTCTCCCTGAATCTATGCCACAACCTAAATTCCCGTTGTAGCCATTTCTGCTTCTCTTGTCTCTCCATGCCTGTTGATGTCAAGAACTTACATCCTGGCTCTGATTTCAGAATCCGTTTTCAGAGTCCGGAAGAGGCATATGTGCCTTCGTCTAATCTGAATGACTTCATGACAGGGACTGTGTTCTACTTCTCTGTATGTTTCTAGTGCTTAGAGCAGTATCTAGTACAAAATAGGATGGTCTCAATGAATGTTGAAAGACAGATTGGCTAAGTGAGGTTGACTGCAGGGGAGCAACTACATTCCCTCCAGAAGGTAGATAGCTGTACCAGTGGGCAGTCTAAATTACTAACCAGGGAGGAGCCTGCACTTGGTGCGAACAGATAGAGCTTGAGTCTTGCTCTTCTACTTGCTAAGTATGTGGATTGATAGGTCCCAGCGTGAACTAGACGTCACAAACCAGGTGATTGGAGGACAGTTTAATAAAGAGCAATCATGTGTTGAATGTGTCCCTGAGGTTCATTAGAAACGTAATTACTAATGTAAGTATTGAGAAGTAGCCCTTAAGACAGAGGTTCTCAACCTTCCTAATCCTGAGACCCTTTAATGCAGTTCCTCATGTTGTGGTGACCCCTCCCCCACATAAGTTAATTTCATTGCTACTTCACAACTGTAATTTTGCAAGTGTTGTGAATCATGATGTAAATATCTGATGTGCAATCCCTGGAAGGCCGAGACCCACATGTTGAGAGCCACTGACCTAAGAGGTGATTAGGTCATCTGGGCTCTGTCCTAGGGATCTTCTCCAGGGAGTGGGTTATTATTCTTAGAAGTGGGCTCCTCAGAGAAGAATTAGTTTGGATTTATTTCTCTCTCCCTCTTTTTTTCTTCCCTCCCTCTCGTGCTCTCTTATCCTTGTGTCTCTTTCCATTGGACGATACAGCAAAAAGGCCTGCATCCCTAGATCCCAGAGCTATAACAAGCAAATCTCTTTGTAGGTTAGCAAGCCTTATGTATTCTGGTAGAGTAGCCCCAAAACAGATCAGACTGGCTATTTGCAAGCTGAAGACTGAGTTCAGGGAAGGTAATTAGCACCAGCACTACATTTGGAGTTGTAGCCTCATTGCTTGCCCTAAGGGAGGCTGTGTCTGTGTGTCACTAGAAGGGCACAACTTGTGTTTTGTGATATAGAGTGAAGGGCATGGGGACACAAATGGTCTCCTTTCTACCAGTGCCTCCTTGCTGCAGAGCAAGGGATTAGCCTTGTAAGCCCCCAGAGAGAATGAGAAGAGGAAAGAAGGAGAAAAATGGACCTGGAGTGGAAACAGAAGACTGTCAGCACAGAGACTATGGGTGATGGAAGTGTTTTAAGGATTTGCTCCTTGGAGAAGAGAGCTGTGCCTAGTTGCCCCTCTCCATTTTGCTAGATACGTAAGACAGGCATTGTAAACCTGAGATATATGTGTGGTATGTGTGAACATTTTATTGGAAACGTTCTCTTATTGTTTCTGAGTGTGGGTCTCCATACAATTAATGCCTGTCCAAACTGCCAAAGAGAAACAATGGGTACTTCTCATTCAGTAACAGGAAACTACCTCTCTGCCTGCCAGCTCTGTTGCCTTTGGATTCATGGGGACCAGGGGTTGGAAAGGCCAGCTTGCAGAGCCTTGACCTTCTGCCCTCAATGGTCATTTCTTCTTCAGTTCATACAAGCATAGAGCATGCTTTCCTCTGGGAAGGGCTTCAGCATAATGAGCCTCAGTTCAACATTATTTAGAAGAATGTTTTCACTGGGTTTATTTGTTTACTATTCATTTAGAAAATGTCTATGGAATAGTTTCTTTGACTCATATCACAGCTTTAAAATTTTATTTTATTTCTCATTTAGTGAAGAGTGGCATGATTTTAAATCTGTTAGCACAAAATAATGTGCCCTTTTGGGGGAAATGAATACAAGAAAGTTAAAATTAGTTTGAAAAAAGTCTAACCAGTTTTTTATTTTATCACTGTTCCATTGTTCTGATGCAAATATTTGTGTAAGTACTGAAAACCCTGGAGAGTTTGGATTTTCTGTCTGTCTTCTCCTCCTCCTTCCATCTCTCCTTCCTCTTTTTTTTGGTAAAGATGTGCATATTAACTCTTTACTTATTGTATATCAAAAAGCAGTGAAACAGCAGTGAAGCGGCTAGGAAAAATGTTACTTATATTCTAGTGGGAAAAGGTAGACAATCCACAACTTACATCAATAAAATATACACCATGGGAGATGTTGACAGTTGGCTGAACAGAAAACTAAGAAAAGGATGGAGGGAAAATGGGGCAGCCTTTTTTCTGAGTTATCAGAAATGCACGTAAGTAGATGGTAATAAACAATTGTAAAATTTGTGTGTTGCAAGCAGAAACCATTTGTGTTCCTAACCCTTTAACCACACAGAGACTGCATACCCTGAGATTCCGAGTCTCATTTTTCTTGCCTCTTAAAGCACTACCAGCATGTCAGGGCGGAGGAGGGAGACATAATCCAACAACCCTGAAATGACCAGTGAAGGACACAGACTCCTGTTTCATCAGTTGCTTCCCTCGGTTCTTCCTCTGTCTGCCAGTGAGTTGTTCGCATCTACTGAACACCCCGAGTGGGTGATCGTTTCCTCCCTGTTCTCCAGCCCCAGTGGCAGGTACTCTTCTTGGATCATTGCAATAAACAGCCAGGTGCTGAGCACCACACACTAGATGGGGCAAACCTTAAAGATGTCATGTCATTGCTTTGTTCAAAGTGTCAATGCCTCGCCGTGTATGAAGAATAACTTGGGGGCCACTCAGAGGCCCCGACCCAAGTTAGCCTCACTGTTAGCCTCTTCAGTCCCTTGAATGTCAAAGGTTTTCCTGCCTTCTCTCCCTCTGCTTTGCTCCCCCTCCATCGGGAATGCTGTTCTGACACTCCCACCTCAACTCTTCTGCATAGCTGTCTTCTCTGGGAGCCTATGTCCCTGCCCAGGTTAGATGGCTCAGTGTCTCCTCTCTCCTTTTCTATTCCTCTCCTCCCAAAGCCTGCTCTGCTTTCTTTTTTATTTCCACAGTGTGTGTTATTTTCACACAGTCAACAACCTTTACTAAGTTATTCACCGTTGTGCTAGTGTGTGCATCTGCTAGAAGAACATTGACTTTCTGAGAGCCGTGGCCCTGTCTGTTTTATGCACTGAGGTATCCATGCACTTCTGCTCAGTGAGTCACTTTTATAGGAATGATGGATGTTTTCTTGTTTGAGCTCATATGCATAATATACAGCCATGCACATAGACGAACAAAAACACACTCTCACACACATTCTCTCTCTCTCACACAACTGTCTCTCACACACTGTCTCTCACACAACTTCTCTCTTTCACACATACATATGCTCTCTCACACACATACTCTCTCTCTCACATACATACTTACTCTCACATATACTCTCTCACACACACATTTACACAAACGCACTCTCACTCACACTGTCTCACTCTCTGTGTCTCTCTCTCTCATGTAGACACACACACACAGACTTACCCCCCTCCCATTTTCTCTCAGAAGCGCTCTCCCTCACACGGCTTGGCTAGAGTCCACTGTTATGGGATAAGTGCCTGTTTCTTTCCCAGATTCATAATGAAAGCTATGAGCCCTGTTGTAGTGGGTTTTTGCAGATGGGGCTTTCAAGGGAGTATTTGTGGTTAAATAAGGTCATAAGAAGTAACAGTGTATAAGAAGATTGGTGTCCCTGTTAGAATAAACATCATAGATGGATCTCTCTCCCTGCCTTTCCTCCTTCTTTCCCTCTCCTCCCTTCCCCCTCCCTCTCCTCTCTCTTCTCTTTCCCCCCTTCCTGCTCTCTCCTGTATCTCCATTTCATTTTCCTCATGAAGGTATCAAGGAAAGCCCAAGTGAGCACAGGAAGTCAGCCTTCTGCTGGCCAGAGAGAAGGACTTCACCCAGAACCAAAACCGCTGGCACCATTTGTCTGGGACATGCAGCCTCCAAAGTTGTGAGAAGATACTTTTCTGTTGTTGCAGCCATTCAGCCTGAGGTAATTGTTGCCGAAGCCAGAGCAGACTAACACCCTTACCTAAAAACTGCCTCTTCCTCCAAGTCACTGTCAACTGTCATCCCAGTGACACAATATTTTTCACTCTTTGCATAGCCTGGGCTGACTGCCAGCTTGCTCTCTTCCTGCTTCAGCCTCTTGACTCCTGGGATTACATGCATGTACTGTGACACAAAGCTCCATTTTTTTTCTGACTTTCTGAAGCAATTTTTTTTTCCTGTATAGCGCTTTCAGAGTTGGCTTTCACTTGTATGGCTTGCCTTCTGATTTGAGAGAGCACCTAATCACTCTATATAAAATATAAGCTACTGTGTTGGGGAAGAGACTGAGGCAAACCAGAGCCCATAGTGCCGGGTTCACATGATGAAAGCAACAATTGTCTTGCTCACTGCAAAATTATAGGATCATTTTGCATCCTGAAGCCATAAAAATGGTATTGAAAGAGAATAGGGCTCAGTTCTCCTGAATCTTCATCTAGGACCTCATTTTGGAACAACAAACCAGGCCTTGAACATGGGTGGTTATCAGAAGTGCTGTTGCATTCCTTTGTTAGGGAGGCCTTTGTAAAACTGTCTATGACCAACGGTGCTTCCTAAGGATAACTAAGCATCTTACTGACACTTAAATAATACAACGTGTCGCCAAGGAGATCCTGGCTCATGTCTCACCCCTAAGACCTCGTTCATTCCTTACCTCCATGAAATAGGTGAGGCATTGACGATGGATTCACATGAGGAGGAGGTACAGGATGCTGAGGGAAGGACTGTGAAAAACAAACACAAAAATTATATAATTGAATGAAAGAAAACTTGTATATGATGCTAATGATTAAGAACAAAAATTATTCAGTGGGGAGAAAGAGATGCATAGTTCTGCTGAATTTTAAAAATGAAATTAGGGGAGTATTCCAAGCCTTGGAGAGGGCTTTTCATTTAAAAAATTTTTTTTTTAAATTATTTTTTTACTATTAATTACACTTTATTCATTTTGTATTACCCCATAAGCCCCTCCCTCCTCCCCTCCCAACCCCACCCTCCCTCCCCCTTCCTCAGCATGCCCCTCCCCAAGTCCACTGATAGGGGAGGTCCTCTTCTCCTTCCTTCTGATCTTAGTCTATCAGATCACCTCAGGAGTGGCTGCATTGTCATCTTCTGTGACCTGGTAAGGCTGCTCCCCCCTCAGGGGGAGGTGATCAAAGAGCAGGCCAATCAGATTATGTTAGAGGAAGTCCCTCTTCTTATTACTATGCAACCCACTTGGACACTGAACTATCATGTGCTACATCTGTGCAGCGGTTCTAGGTTATCTCCATGAATAGTCCTTGGTTGGAGTATGAGTCTCTGGGAAGTTCCCTATGTTCAAGTTTTCTGGTTCTGTTGTTCTCCTTGTGTGGTTCCCGTCCTCTCCAGCTCTTAACGATTTCCCACTTCTTCATTTTCACTTGGAAAAGGACATTTGTTTTTTCCCAGTAGATAGGCATATGCCCATTACTACCTTTTCCCAAGTAGAACAGTTCACCCTTGAATTCAAGGGATTTTAATCAGGTAACTGAGCAAAAAGAAGTAAAAAGAGGGGGTTAGAGAGAGCTTCACTGCATTTGAAGAAGAGTCAGGACTTGCTATAAGATGCATTTGCAAAGGAAAAGGGGGCAGCTGAGAGCATAACCCAGTAATCATCAGTGAGGCTGCAGTATAGTCTGAACGCAGACTTTGATCTGCCTTCTGGTTCTTCCATCTTGACTCTCATAGCTTCTTAACTTTAATCTCATTTGTGGAATAAATGCGGCCAGAAAGGGAAGTGGGGGAGGTGCTGTCTCTGACATGAAATCTGTAGTCTTCTTTTCAATCACTTCCCCCTGGTAGCGCTGCCACAGAGGAAGAAGCACTCAGTCCTGATGCAACTTGATGGGCTGGTATGATTCTTTTTATTTTTTGGAGGGGAGAGGGGGATGGAGAAAGAAGGGTGATACTGGAAGGAGAGGAGGGAGGGCCTACGATTGGGATATAAAGTGAATTAAAAAAACTGGACAGACTTCAACGTCCAATCAAAAGGGAGTAAAATAATAGATGCGGCCTTGCTGTCATCAGACTGGTGTGAGGACGAGGTGAGGAAACGGAGCTGAGGCTCAGAGTGGGAAAATCTAGTGCCACTGCTCTGTTGAGATGGTAGGGTTGGGAGTGGGGCAGAGAGAAAAAGTCAGAGACTGGCTGTCTGGCTGTTGTCTGGAATTATTAGAGGTGGAAGGTGGCATGTTATGAGGAGGTTACAAGAGAAAACTGGAGGAGGAGGGCATGTGCCTTCCTGGGCATTCCCGCTGGATGCAGACAGGGGAGGGAGTGCATCAATGCATAATGAAATCTGCTTTTGTAAAATTTAGCAGAGCTTCATCCCCCCCCCCCCCTTTTCCTTCCTCCCACTGAGGAAGTAACGCAACATTTCTGGGTTATTTATCTGCAAGAAGTATTGAGTTGAGAATGTTAAAGAGAAATTAGGGTCCTAGTCCTTGGGCATCGTCCTGAAGCGATGCTCAGTAAAGTCCTGTATCCACGTCTCATCTCCCCAGGGGCAGGCAGAACACAACTAGTCACAGAGGGTGCAGCAAGAATCTCTGTACACCCAAAAGAGCTCACTCCGTGTTTTGTCCAGTCTGGCCCACCCACAGTCTGCTGTCTCAGCATGGACCTTTCTTGTTTCTCTTTTGCTTCAGGTTAGCAATGACTGTCCAGATGGGCTTCAGTATCTGGTCCCTCATTGAGACAAACAATTGACCACATTAAGGCGTTGCCTGTGAATCATGTGATCCTGTCTTATTCATGGATCTGTAAAAACTCCCTCTTTGAGCTCTTGTCATCTCATGAGTGTTTGGTTTAAGCTCCCTCACCATTCACACAGAGCCTGCTGCATTCAGGTAGGATGGCTTTTTTTTTTAATGTATATTGGGAAGTGTAATTTAGAGCACTTTTCCAATATCTTAAAGGCTCATTGAAAAAGAACTGCAGGTTTGCTCTATGACATAACTTAGTCTTCGGATTTTCTACAGAAACTAAAATTTATGAAAAAAAAAAAAGAAAAAAAAAAGAAGAGAAGGAACTAACTTGTGACTTAATGTGACCAACACTATTTTTTGCAAAAGAGGTGTAAATCGTGCGGGACCTGAAGACACTTGCCAGGCATGGGGAAATCTCTCCTTAGGAAATCTCTCCAGAATCAGAGTAATCTTCCCACTCACTCTTGCCTTTTTGCTTGTCAGTCTAGCTGGCCTTTATCAGTTGAACTCCTCTGCCCCCACCTCCGTCTCATAGAGCCCATCCAGCCTAAGGCATGACCCAGCTATATTGTTTCCAAAGAGCGTTCAACCCGCTGGGGTGTTGAAGAGAATATTCTAAAAATCTTTTAAGTCAACAGCTCTGCTCTCTTGACTATGAGGAATGTGCCCTCCCTGGGGATGCCTGGAGAAGATGGAATGTGCACCAGCAGTGGATCCTGGCCTGTCCTCCCCCACTCTGCTGCCCTCAGTCTGCAACACGTGAGAAGGACCCCAGTGCTCCTTGTATCTGAAGGAGGGACAAAGCTGAGAAGGGGACACAGCCAAGTCTTTCACCTCTTCTCCTCAAATGATGCCCTCTACCCTCATGCTGCCTCCCTGGGTGCTCAAAGTGTGTTTTAGAAGGATGTTCCAGAGCATTCTGCAGATGGATCACCCATTTATAGATGATTTGTCTTAAGAGTCTTGCTTTTTCAATCAGAAGTGATTGCAACTATGTTGTTTCAGATTCCCAGAATCCAAATCTCCAGCCTTAGCAGACCACATTTCTTGCATGAGGAAGGGGTTGTCTGTAGATGGACCCAGGCTTGCTGACTTTGCTATGGTCTTAAATGAATCGGCTTCACTCAGTGATTATCATTTTTATTGTATACCCACAGCTATCAAGGTTTTCTCCCTTGTAAGTTAGGGTGCGATTAAGCATATGGATTTGTTATATTTGAATTTCACTCTGTGCTGGGGGCACGTTACACATATCTGGGCAGCTTCTTTTTCTTTTTAATCTTTGGAATGAGGAAAATAATTCCTACCTATATATTGTGGGGATTCTCAGAGCAAATTTCTGCACTACACATAGAATGGAACCTGGTTGACAGAAATCTCTCAAGGAAGCTCTTCTATTTTTAATACACCAAGCAGCATACCCCTTCCAAAAAATCCTCCACGCCAGTGTTATCCCTTGTAAGTTACCTTCAATCTTTCTAGTCACTTAAGAATTTAAAACACACTACCTGCACACCTTTTGTGCTCTCTTAGTGCATAAGAATTACTAAGAAAGATGACAAATGCAATGCAAGGGGATCCATCGTAAGAGAAAAGTGAAGGCAATCCCAAGGACAGCTATTGTACTACTGACAGGTCATTGGAGGTGGGTAGTTTTGCCACAGAAAATTTAGATAGGAGTATGCCAGAGGCTATTGGAGGAGATTTTTCAAGATAGAAAATTAAATAAAGGGATATATATGAATTCATAGTATTATTTCTAAATTGTGAAAGAGCTTAACGTATAAGAGTTGAAATCATATTTAAATAATGTTAAATAATGTAAAAGCATAATGTATAAAGAGCTTAAATAATAAATAGATGAGGGATCAAGCAGATGGAAAGGCAAGAGAATTATTCATCCAGGAAAAAGAGAAGCAGGGCAACTAAGGAAAGGGTTTTGTCTTAGCTTTCTGTAGTGATAGAATGCCATGACCAAAACCAGCTTTGTGAAGGCAGGGTTTAATTCCCATCACCGTCATTGCTGAACAAAGCCAGGGTAGAAACTTGAGAAGGCATGGATCTGGAGGAGGAGTTGACGCAGAACTGTGGAGAACACTGCTCACTGGCTTGCTCCCCGTGGCTTGCTCAGCATGCTTTCTTATAGCGGCCAGGGCTACCCGCCCAAGGGTGGTTCCACCCAGTGAGCTAGACCCATCCATATCAACTTCGAGAAAAAAAAATGCTCCACAGGCCAGTCTGGTGGGGGCATGTTCTCAAGGTTCCTTCTTCCCAAATGTCTCTGTGGACATAAAACTAGTCAGCATCCCGTGATTTATACCAGGATTTATAAATCTTAGATTTGGAAAGAATTTACACGGTCAGAATAATAGAAACACTTTGTTTTTTCTTATCCATCATTAGGTAAAGCAACTAGAGGTGTACCCAAGTAGTGGAGATGAGCTTTTTGAGTGTGAGTGAAGATATAATCATCCTAAATTGTGTACCTAGTCATATAATTTTAAGATGCTCATCAAGAGGAAAAAGATGCCAGTTAATAATTCCATAAACTACCTTTATAGAATCCACCAGAAACTCACAGGTCAACTGAACGAGACAGGATTTAATGGACCTGATAGTTACATGCAAGATTTTGAACCAATGGTCTTAATACACATAAGGTATTTATAATTTAAACTTATATTGGGAATCTGAACTAAGTCTAATAATTTGATATTATCTTTACACTGTGGTGGAGGGTGAGATGGTTTTTAATGTTCCTCCATGGCCTTCCGTTTGAGGAATGACAGCCATAGTTTGCTTTTAATTTTTGGTAAATGCCCAAAGTGAGTGACTGTGACTCCCATAACCATATTACAGCCTATATGTCCAATCTGACTAGGACATATAGTGCTCTGGAGACTTGATGCTCATGAAATAAGTGACCATGTGGTCATTTGTCAGTGAGCTTTGGGCAGACTCTAGGAACTGCAGGCCATCTCTAGAAGCAGACGATGGTCTCTAACAGACAGAAAGAAACCTAGCCCCAAGTTCTACCACTGAAGAAAAGCAAATTTTGTTCACAATCTGAGTAATATTAGAACTCAGTCTCTACCAGGACAGTTCAGTCATCCAATGAGAACAGATCCTGGATGACTCCTGGCTTCCGGCTTTTGAGACCTTTAATAAGATCACTTGTCAAAAAAGTCTGAGCTGATCCATAAATACATTGTTAGATTTACTAATTGGATGTAGTGAGTTAGAGAGCAACTTATAAAAATCAGTCATCAATAGTCAGCTAGATCAATGCTTCTTAATCTGAGGGTCACAGTCTCTTTGCAGGTCAAATGACCTTTTCAGAGGGTCGTATATCAGTTATCCTGCATCTCAGACATTTACATTATGGTTTGTAACAGTCGAAAATTACAGTTATTAAGTAGCAATGAAACAATTTTGTGGTTGGGGGTCACCATAACATGAGGACCTGTGTTAAAATGTCAGCCTAACAGGAAGGTTGAGAACCAATGAGCTAGAGGGTAATATAAATGCCCTATATTAGTTACTTTGTATTGTAGTGTCCAAAACAAAGGACAAAACTGACTTAAAGGAAGAGAGCTTTACTTTGGCTCACAGCTTCTGCAGTTTCAATCCGTTGTCATGGTGTGGTGGAGATTATGGTGGCTGGGGGATGTGGCAGAGGCTCATCATAAATCTTGGCAACTGTAAGTACACAGTTTAGTAGTGTTTATTTACATAGTGAAACGATATCTGTAACTTCACCTTGCAGTTCTGAAATTTTATCCCCATTAAGTAATTTTCCTCTTTCCCTTTCCTCCAGCTCCTGGCATCCACCCTACTTACTGTTTCTATGAACTTGATGGCTTCTGGCTCCAGACAGCAGTAGAATCATACAGTATTTGCATTTCTCTGTTTTATTTGATTTTGCATGATGTCTCACAGCTCACTGATGCAAAATGTGGAAGAAAAAACCTTTTAAAGATTGAAACTTTTATATAACTTTTTTTTTTTTTTTACCAATTCATGCATCAGTGGACATATGTGTTACTTTTTCTCTTGGATATTTTAAACAGTGCTACTATGAACTTGAATATGCAGATAACTTTTGGAGACTCTGATGTTCGTTGCATATATTATTATTTTTTTATATTATTTTATTTAATAGGTTGCTTTTTCACTTTATTGAATGTGGCTCATGAGTCACAAAAATTTTTAAGTATTAGGCATCATGAGCTTTTATTTGGGACCTTGATAACATGAGATGTGCAAACTTTAGAATTTTTCTAAATGATAATACTGGTATATCAGAGATCAGAGTGTATGAGAAACACATCAGGAATCTGAACCCTTACACAAAGGGCAATTTAATTTCTTATTGGGTTTCAAATCATCCCAAATCATCCCATCCATTCTTTCAATGATATTGAAAGAAAAAAAAAAACAATTCTGAAAATATGCCCACAGTTCAGACAAAAGAAATGTTTGACCTACTGCCAGGTGTGCTTCTAAACCCAGAGAACTTGACAGAGATATCCTATCGCTGATGATATCACATGCTTGGGTCACAGGACATTAAAAAAATCAAGCCAATACTGACCTGGAAGCTTCCTCCCTACCACAAAGCTTTCATAGTGCCCAATGTGCTATTCAGACTTCTGGGAAGAAAAGTCATCCTCAGTCTTACTCAGCAGTGACCCCAGCGAGCTGCAAGAATTATCTTGGCGAAGATGCGCACATTGGTGCAGTACTGGCCTGTTACGGGAGTTGCCAACTACTTTCTGATTGGCCTCACAGGAGAGATGTCATGCCTGATAAAATTAACTGGGGGACTGCTGTAAAACAGTGTCTCTAGATATGACAAGGTCTTTCTACTCATGAACTCACAGCAGCTGTGGTTGCCTGAACAAGACACTCACAAGGTCAAGCTAATAAAAATTTCAGCATTGCTAGAAGAGCAGCTCATGAAGCCCCACCCCTAGCTGAGAAGCTCTTGAAAATTAATGGCTATTGGTGGAGGGAGAACCCATTTTCTTCAGGGTCTGGTCCCTGGTAGGCTGTGTAAGCTCTAGTAGGTGATCCTACACACATCCATATATGGGCAACATTAATTGAACTCGGAGAGTTAAAAGAAAAAAGACATAATATTGAGAGGGAGATAGATGTATGGTAGGAGATCTAGGAGAAGTTGGAGGGGAATTTGGAAGGTATATGCATGATCAGAATTCCCAGTGAATAAATAAAAATGTATTTTAAAAATGTTTGAATACCAATATCTGAAGGTAAAAGACAGTAGTGGCAGAATAATTTTATTCCAAGATTTAAGAGTTCGATGAGCCATTTATTAAAATAAATGACAAAGGCATCTATCACAAGTAAAATAGTTCATTGTTTTTTGTCTGTTGTTTTTAAAAATAATATTTTATTATTTTGAGAATTTCACATAATGTATTTTGACTGTATCTCTCTTTCTCCTCTTTCCTCACTTCCCTACCCAGCCAATTTCATGATCCCCTCCCTCTCTCTCAAACCAATGGAGTCCAGTTTGTGTTGGTCCTATTCTTGGGCATAGAACATGCCCTAGAGTATGGCCAATATACTAGGTGTCACACCATTAAAGATAAGTGACTTTCCCTCCCCCAAAAGCAATGAAAAGCTTTTCAGTTAGGGGTGGACCTTCATACTCACTTCTCCTTCATACTCGGATTCTGTTTGTCTTGAGCTTGTGCAGGTCTTTTGCATGCTGCCATGATTGTTGTTGATTCGTTAACTGGGGATTTAGAAGTGTTAGAATACAGATAAACATACAGCACTTACCATGATTTTTGTTAGCCAGTAAGCCTGCCCCTTCAAGTGGGAACACAAACATAAACATGGCATCCAACATAAAGCTATCATGTATCTCCTCTAATTTGTGCAATCTTGTTGGGAACAGAAAACATGATTTCTATTTTGCCCATGAGAAAAATACAAGATCAACTATGAGCCACACAACAGAGCAGTTCATAAACACTGAAGCCAAAAAAGAAAATGTACAAATTCCTGCAATCCTTGAACTATTTCAATAGCAATCAGAAAATATAATCAAATCAATAAATTTGATCAATGATAAATACAGAAAATTAACATTGTTTTTGAGACTTCCTTAGCAGTAACAGAAATTTAGGATTGACTGCTTTTCTCTCATTCTCATAGAAAAAAAACATCTGGATTTTGAATTTTAAAGACAGAAGACAGATCATGATAAATCTATTTCTGATGTAGTCACTCATCATTCATTCATTATTTATTTTGTCTGTCACCCAAGGTCCCTCTTCCAGGTCATAAGGAAATAGTGGTGAAGTAGTCGGAAAGGACTCCTACCTCGAATACTTTAGACTAAGAGACAATGATGTCAGAGCAATAGAGCAGAGCAAATTCTTTGGAAGAGCAGATCTGTGAAACATGAAATCATGCCCTACAGCTTTTTGGAAAGCATCTGAAGAGGAGTTGTTTTGAAATCATACAGGAAGAAGGTTTAGAGGGTTACTGGTTGCTCTTAGAGCTGTTTCTCTAGAAGGTAGATGAAATTGGAAGCATCATTATACTTATTTTAGAAGAAAAATAAACATGCCCATTGATTCAGGTTGGTCTTTAATTTAAAGGAAGAAAGTTGGGATGGTTCTCCACTGTTGCCATGCTGGCCCACACCTGTGACACTTAGCCAACATCAAAGAATTTAACATGCCAAAATTAAAGTATCCTGCCCAGAACCAGGATGAAAACATCCCAGTACAATACATGAATAGTTATTATGTTTAATACCAGACAGTCAATATTTAAAAATGTATTATAAAGGAACATGGACAGTCCTGTTAAAATTTAACTATCAGTTGTTGTTACATCTTTAAAAAAAAAACAACTTGTAACTTCATGATTATATTTAACTTGGAACAAACATAATCTTGACTCTCTCATCTTTAAAAGAAGACGAATGTTTTAAATCTGCTTTCTTGGCCAACTGGAGTGACTAAATACCACAACTGGCTGTCAAAACCCCAAGTGATACCAATTGCAAAATACCAGGAAATAGAAATTGAGCAACAATGAAGGCTTATATTGATTTTATCCCCCAAACTAATTCTGCATAAAATTTAAGAAGTTTACAAATAAAAAATTGACAACAAAATGGAGATATGAGAACTATGAAAAGATAAGAGCTTCCTTTAAACATGATCACCACAGTTCCCTGATGCATGTGTTAGAAAGAAATCTGTGTTGAATGAGAAATTCAGAAACATCAGGATTTATGTTCCTCGTGGCACTAACCTCTTAAAGCAGCCATATTAATCTAAATCTACAAGATGGTTTAGCGACATCACCGTACTACAAAGGTGTACTCTGTTGTAATCACTTATTAAAAACAAACCAAGCCAAACTTGTGCTATAAAATTGAGAACAGATGACGCTTAATAAGCATGAAATACTTTTGGTGTTACAAATGAGAACCAGGTGTGGTGATAGGTGGCTGTGAGCTGAGCAGGGCCACCTACAAGAAGGATAATCTTCCTCCCAAGGGGTGAGGGTTAGTCACCAACTCCACAAATTATCTATGTCTTTGTGTTCTTGTGATGAAATGTCTATCTGAGAAGTTAGAAGTGGATACTAGAAAGGGGGGAAAAGGTCTGGGGATACAGCTCAGTAGAAACAGGGCTTTTCTAGCAAGCATGAGGCCTGGTCTGGGTAGGGAGCTACTTAAACAGAATGTGGTGGTCAATGCTTTTAATCAGAAAGTGGAGTGAGGAAGATCAGAAATTCAGTGTCATCCTCACCTACATATGAAGTTGGAAGCCAGTTTGATGTTAACTTTGGATACAAAGAACCCAATCTTAACAAACAAACAAACAAACAAACAAACAGATAGAAGGAAACAAGTAGAAAGCGGGAAAAATTATGGAAGCCAATATAATCCTTCATTGTTGCTCAATTTCTATTTCTTGGTATTTTGCAATTGGTCCCACTTGTATCCTCACGTGTGGACAAAGGGTTTACCCTTCTGACAAGTTCCAAGATACTGATGCCACTCCTGGTCCGTAGCTCTCCCTGAAAGAATTAGTGGAAAGCCAAGTGTGGTGAGACAGCTGTCATCCTTAGACTTGGGAGGCTCCAGCAGGCAGATTTTATGTTCAAGGCTTGCCTGAACAACATAGAGAGTTCCAGGCAAGCCTGGGGTACATGCTGAGGCTTCTCAACAAACACAATACAACACACACACACACACCACTGTCTCTATGTCTCTGTCTGTCTTTCACTCTCTTTCTTTCTCACACAAAGAAATGTGTATATTCCCCAATTTTTAAATGCTGGCAATTAACTGAAAATGTGAAAAACATTATAAGGTTAGCAAAATCTGGACTGTGGCCCATCAGTTTTCCATGTTCAGTTTACCAGGAGACACAAACTTTTACTGTGTAGGCTGAGGTAAAACTGGTGAAGGATATTAGGGTACCAAATGAAGGTCAGAATTTGGGGGAATTTGCCTGGCAGGCCTTGTACATTCTGTCTTTAAACAGAACCTACTGAAGAACCTACTGTCTTTATTTAAGCAAAGTAGGTTTTGAATCATAGTCCTCACTTACTCAGCCATTGATTTGAAAAATGCTTGGGCACTCCTGTGTTGGGTCAGACAGTGGGTGTATACAATGACCATTCTCCTTAGGGGTCCAGGCTGCCACAAAATGCCATAGGCTGTGTGTCTTCAGCAATAGGAACTCACATCTCAGCATGCCAGCTTTATCATGTCCTAGTGAGGCATCTCCTTTTCTGGCCTGCAGAGAAAGACAAAGAGTAAGAGAAAGAGAAAGAGAAAGAGAAAGAGAAAGAGAAAGAGAAAGAGAGGAGGGAGAGATACTAGTTCACCAATACCACTTCTTATTCAAGTACAATTCCTTCTGTGGGTTCCACTCAAATGACCTCATATTACCCAACTACTACCCGAAGGCTCTAATTCCAGACAACAGCATACAGAGGGTTAATATTTCAACCGCTGGAGGTTACACACATTGAGTCTATAACAGTCAGACCCTTTTTGGTCAGAGTCCTCTTATTATTAACAAGACACAGACTTGCTAAGTTATAAGAAAAAGAGGTTTACTTTGGCTCAAAGTTCTAGTCCAAGGTCTAGAGGCCACATCTGGTGTTGTCCTTGGTGGCAGAATTCCAAGGTGTGTGGGACATCAAATGACGAGAGGTCAGGAGCAGTTGTGGAGAAAGGAAGAAGAGAGCGAGCCAGGGAAGGTCAGCTTGTCTTGTCAAAACTCATTCTCTTAACAAACAACCCAGACCCATGAGAGAACATCAGTCCCTTATGGAGTAGATCTCCCATGACTGGACCACTGTCTACTAGGCCCCACTTCTTAAAGGTCCCATCACCTTTCAATACCTTTATACTATAAACAAAGTTTCCATCAAAGGAACTCCAAAAGTGGAGAGAAGGGAGAGAGAAGACACCCAGGCACTACCCACATCACAGCAGTGGTTTCCTGCCATGATAGGAGATTCTAGACAGTGAGGCAGCATGAAGAAATGCATAAACATTAATGGGAGATATTTACAAATGATGTTGGGACGTTCCATTTAGCCATTCCATTCAGCCTAACAATGAACAGCCAGTGCTCAGGTTGTGAAGGGACTTCAATTTTAGATTAGTTTGGACTTTGCTTATTGTGTCCATTGGTTTTTGCCATGTAAGACAATGGAATGCAAGCCAGGTGGGATGGTTAATCAGAGTGTAATACACGAAATGGAGCAGAAGACAGAGCAAAGAGAGCTGTGATATTCCAGATCCGAGGAATATGCTTGGTGAGAATAACAGAAGCTTTACCAGTGCAGCGGGAAGGGAGAAAAAAGTGCCATAGGATACTCAGGGTGCCATAGGGTGCAGGTGTGAGGTCAGAAGCAGGGCCAGAAGAGACTACTTTGAAGTCCTTCACATAGGGGCAAGCTTTGTAGCCCTGGGAGAGTGTCCCCGGAGCGAACGGAGAAAGAGGAGCAAAGAGCTGAAGGTTCAGGCATACTCACTGGGGAATGTGTTTGTTCAGAAGGGCAAAAACATGGGGGTAGGGACACGGTAGGGAAAGTGTGATGGGTCTTCTCTGCTTTTCACAGAATCTGGAAGAAAAGTAGGCAGGACATGAAGGAGGTTTTGAGCCACTGCTTTGGCAAATAGGAAGTGACTGGTGACCTCTGACGCCTCTATTAGCTTAGGCTGAGTGGCAAGATATTTCTTCCTTTATAGGGATGTCCTGATTTAGCCATTCCCCACCCTCGGTGGGTATGTACACGAGAATTCACAGAACAAGTTCAGTGCAGGCATGCGGCAGAGCTGGTGTCACTGCGTGAGGAGAGCAGAAACTCATAAATTCTTTGTACTTGTTTTTTCCTTCTTCTCAGTTCAGTCAAAAGAGATCTACAATGCTGTTATATTCAGAGTCGAAAACTGGACTGCTGGCATTTAAATCTAACCAGTAAGCATTTGGAACCGTTCTATTCCCCACTGTAATTCAGAAGATCTGTACATCCGAAGGAGAGACTTAAAATATCTAGCTACGGGTACTGCAAGTAGAGCCCTTAGGTTGGACAGTCACTCAGAGAGCAGGCTGCTTTCTGTGAGCTATCTGGCAGCCAAACATGTTTACGAGTTTTTTAAAAAAAGTTCCACAAAGGTGTAAAGGCTGAGGGCATTAGAAAGGTCTTGCATTTATCCAGTAATGCCACCGTGGAGACCCCTCCCACGTCTAGGCCTGGCATTTGCTCCTGCACAGGCAAATCCACAGACCTTGACAGTAGCAATTACAAACAATTGCTGGACTCTGCAGCCAAGGTTTTGTTTTCAAACCCTCTTGAGAGTCTTAACATACCTCAGGGCTGCCAATGGCGGCATCAAATTAGATGAGTTCTGTGCCAGGAGAGGTGGCCTGAGGGACTTTTCATTCATTTGGTAATTATCCAGCAATGGGTATTTTATGAATATGTGGAGTGGAGAGAGACGGAAAGGGCAGGCACTTAGTGCAGGGAAGGCTCTGGTTGCGCAGCCAGGGCTCACGGGCACCACCGCAGTCTCTTTGGGGGCAGCCTGTCGGCAGTGGCCCTGGCTGGCACCAGGTCTCTGAAGAAATGCAAGGGCAACCTGACATTTTCCTATTTGTTTATTTTAATCTCCCAGGCCTGCTCAAAACAACTGGGATCTTCTGAGTTGCTGAAAGCACATAGGCTTCTTTGATGGAGCTCCTGGCCCCTGCCACCCGAAAGCCAAAGGGGTTCATTGATTAAGTGGTTGGGTAACTATGCCCTCTGTGAATTCAGGTCAGACCAGAGGCCATGGCGAGCTGGCAGGTAACTGTCCCTAATGCAGTCTACTATAGCCTCCAAAACTTGGCAAGGGAGAGTGTCCCACTGAGATCCAGGCTGCGAAGTGGGAAATATTCAGAGCCTGGAACATCTTGTGGAAATACTGGAAAAGCAAAAGTTAAAAGGTAGAAACATGGATTCATCATAATTGGAGGGGACCCAGGTAGATGGACAGGGAAATGGGTCAAAGAGCAACCCAGCCCCCAATCTCCTTTTTAGGTTGGAAGCAGATCAAATTTGACTTGGTGAACTGTGAGAACTAGCTCACACAGACTGAGGTTACTCATAGGTTTTCATGATGGCCAATAAGGACCATCATGGTTCCTCAACACCTTTCAAAGTAGAACCAAAGACTGTCATATACACTGGGCACCTGTCATGGTCTCAGTGTCAGGCAGCCATGATGCTTGCCACATCATGTCAGACAATGGTGTTACCCTGTGATTTGGAAGTAAGTTTGATTTTACTTGAAATTTCTTAAAATGATCATCAGCAATCAAAAAAAAAATAATGAGACCAGATGATAAAGGGAGGGTAATATCATCAAAACACTTTGTATACATGTATGAAAATGTCATAATGAAATCCATAAATATATTTGATTATTACATCCTAATAAAAAAGACGAAAGGTCAAAGGGAGAAAGCCAGATGAGCACCGGCATTGCTCTGCAGAGATGTGAGCCTGAGCGTCATGCTCCTGCCTCCACCAGCAGTAAGCTGCTGTACTGCCATGATGAGCTGTGTACCCTCAAACCCTGAGCCAAAAGAGAGCCTTTCTCCCTCAAAAATGTTTATATACACACACACATATACAAACACACACACAGAAAGAGAGAGAGAGAGGGAGACAGAGAGAGAGAGAGAGAGAGAAAAAGAAAGAAAGAAAGAAAGAAAGAAAGAAAGAAAGAAAGAAAGATAGCGCTCTGTTAACTGGTTCATGTATTCATTTCTCTGCATTAGCCCCTCTTCCCTTTCTCTGGGAAAGCTCCATTGTCTAATGCCAAGCTTGGGGAACAGCTGTAGCCAAGTGTGCATTAGCTCTTCTTTGAAGCTCACTGAGCAGCTCACTTAGTTCAATTGTGAACGCTACTGAAATGGCACAGTGTTCTCTAAGTTGATGAAATAGGAAGGTGTAAAGAAGATTGCAAGATAGAAAAGTAGACAAAGATAAAGCTCTAAGACAACTTCTGTTAAATCAGTGCAAGCAAGAGAGAGTGGAAAGACCACAAAAAAAAAACAACAGATGAAATCAGCATATGCATTTTCACTTCCAGGAAACTGAGGCTAGAAATTGCAGGCGGGTAGAACTCTAATCAGACAGAGAATTCATACTTTCTGTATTAGAGAAACTAGTCATTTGTCAAATAATTTATATTCATAATTTTTGTTCATTTTGTGGTTTATCTTTTATTTTTCATAGTAACATTTGATACTATTTTCTAAAGTTTTGATGAAGTCTAATTTTTGTCTATATTATTATTATCATCACCATAATTCTCTATTTGTATTTTTTGTTGTCATACTTCAGAAACCGTTTACAAACCCAAGGCCAGAAAAATTTATCCTCATTGTTCTCAGAATTTTACAGTTTATTTTGCTGGCCGTTGAGCTGGATGCCTATAACGCTAGTCCCCAAGAATCAGAGACAGGAAGGTCAGAAGATCAAGGTTCTCCTCAGATAACATGTTGGGTTCATGATCCAGCTTGGGTAAATGAGACCTTGTCTCAAGAACATCAACCAAACAAAAAGCAAAAGAGATTTTTTTGGTTCTGGTTCTTATGTTTGGTCATTGATTCATTAATTCAGCAATGTGTTAATGTCTGTTAGTTTGCAAAGGCTAACATAACAACATGCTATGGGCTGGTGAAAAGTTTCTTTCTTTCTTACAGTTTTGGAAGGCAGTCTGGTATCAAGGTATGGCTCTCTCCCTGGCTTCCATGTATCTTCCTTCTTGCTGTAAATTGAGACGGCTCTTGTTCCCTCTCTTATAAGGATACCAGTGCCATCAGCTCATGACTTCATCTAAACCTATTTTCACCCCCTGCTTGACCACAGTAGAACCTATCTATAAACACCATCCCTTTAGGATTATAGCTTGAATATGTGGATTTGGGAGTGGAGGAGGAAACAGACATTCATTCCATAATCATGTTTGTTTATGGTTTGGGTTGTAGGTTTAATTTCATTTATTTTGCCATGTAGATAGCTAGTTGCCCTGGCACTACCCAAAGAAGAGACTGTTCTTTCCCAAGCTGAATAGTTCTGACATGTCTGCTGAAAATCAATTCACTATAAATGTTAATGTTTTGATTCTAAATTTTATTTTGTTCCTCTATATCTTTAACTTTGTGGGAATATCACACTCTGTGTTTAGTGCGGCTTTACAATAAAATTTAAAATTGGCACATTTGAATACTTTAACTTTGTTCATCTTACTTTTAAGGCCATCACACATTTTTTCCCATTTTTGCAAAAAATTGTCATGTAAAAGAAACAGGAATTATTCTGTAGGTTGCTTTGGGAATGTTGTCCTTCTGACAGCACAGACTCTTCTGACCTATAAACACTGGATGATTTAAGATTTTTCTGACTATTTCTTTATAATTTCAGTATACATATTTCAAATCAACTTGTTAAATTTATTCCTAAGCATTTTACTCTTTTATTTTTTTCTCCTTAATTTGTTTATTTATTCACTTCACATACCTATCACAGCTCCTGCCCCTTTGTCTTCCCAGTCCCATCCTGCTACCCTCTGGATTTCTCTTCATTTTTATTTTTAAAATGAGTAATAGGTGTTTTTGACCACATGGGTGTCTGTGCACCACACATGCAGTGCTGGACGAGGCCAGAAGAGCTTATCAGATCGCCTAGGAGTAGAGGTTGTGAACAAGCACGAGAAGGCTGGGAATCAAACCTGGATCTTCTGGAAGAGCAACAAGTGCTTAACTGCTGTCAATTGCTTCCATCCCTAGTGTCTTACTATTTCTGATGCTACTGTAAGTGGGATTGTTTTATAGTTACTGTGTGTGTACTCTTACTTCAAGAAGGGCACCCACATATTTACTGTTTATGTACCACACATTTATGCCACCTGTATACACACACACACACACACACACATACACACGTGCACACACACACACAACCATGCATGCAAGCACATCCAATATCACACATAAATTAGATTTGAAAGTATTTTTTGACACATTTTGACTTTTTTGTTGCACGGATTTCTTTCTTTTTATAAATTATTATTATTGCTATTATTTTAATTTATATATTTACATCCTAATCATAGCTCTCTGCCTTCTCTCCTCCCAATCCCTCTCTCTGACCCTCTTCACCCTATCCTCCATCCTCTTGTCTTCAGAAAAGGGAGCCCCCCCCCACCAACCCATTCCAGCAAATTAAGTGACATCAGGATTGAGTTCCCCATCATCCATTAAACAAAGCAGCCTGGCTAGAGTAAAGTGATCAAAAGCAGGAAACAGAGTCCATGTCATAGACAGCATCAGTTCAATTTACTAGGGAACCCACATAAAGATAAAAATTCCCATCAGTTACATATGGGTTGGAGACCTAGGTCAAGCCCACGCATGATCTTTGGTTGGTGCTTCCATCTCTGTAAGCTGCCATGGGCCCAGGTTAGTTGACTCTGTTAGTCTTCTTGCAGCATTCTTGTCCCCTCCAGGCCATTCTATCTTTCCTTCCCACTCTTCCACAGGGCTCCCTGAGCTCTGCCTGATGCTTGGCTGTGAGTCCCAGCATCTGATTTGATCAGCTGCTGGGGTGGGATTGGGGGGCTCTCAGAGACCGGTTAAGTTAGGCTCCTGGCTGTGAACATGGCAAAGCATTATTCACGGTGTCGGGTCGGTTCTCTCCCGTGGAGTGGGCGTCAGGTTGGGCCAGGCATTGCTGGGTCATTTCCCCAGTCACTACTCTGTTTTGCACTTCTTGTAAACATCCCCCACACCCTCCCTGCAGCCTACCCTGTGGCAGGTCTCTAGCTTGTCTCAGTGATGCCTCTGCCTTCGGTTTCCCTTTTCTCCATGCCCTCAGACCTTCTCTCCCCACCCTCCTCAGATCTAATAGCCCTCTATTCTCCTCCCCCCCACTTCCTTTTCCACTGTCTATTCTATTTCCCCATCTTCGTGAGATTCAAAAAGGGCCTCCCTTGGGCCATTCTTGTTACTTAACTTCTTTGGGTCTATGATTAGTAGTATAATTATCCTATAATAGATGGTAATGTTCACTTATAAGTGAATACCAGGTGTGTCTTCCTGGGTCTGGGTTACCTTGATCAGGGTGATCCATTCTAATTCCATCCATTTGCCTACAAATTTCATGATTTTCTTTTTTAATTAATTAACTAATTAATTAATTAACTTATTTATGACAATTTACTCACTTTGTATCTCCTCCACAACCCCCTCCCTTGTCTCCTCCTAGTTCCACCCCCCCTCTTCTCCCCCTATGCCCTTTCCCTAATCCCCTAATAGGGGAGGACCTCCTCCCCTTCTTTTTTTCCCTTGTTTTATTTATTTATTTTTATTATTAATTACATTTTATTAACTCTGTATCCCAGCTGTGTCCCGCTGCTCCCTCATTCTCTCCCAATTCCACCCTCCCTCCCTCATCTCCTCCCTGCCCCTCTCCAAGTCCACTGATGGGGGGACCTCCTCCCCTTTCATCTGACCCTGTTCTATCAGGTATCTTCAGGACTGGCTGCAAAGTCCTCCTCTATGGCCTAGTAGGACTGTTCCTCCACTGGGGGGTGGGGAGGTCAAAGAGCCATTGAGTTCCTGTGACCCTAGCCCATCAGCCCATGAGACCCATCAGGTCTCATCAGGACTGGCTGCATCATCTTCTTCTGTGGCCTGGCAAAGTTGCACCCCCCAGGGGGAGGTGATCAAAGAGCCAGCCACTGAGTTCATGTCAGAGACAGTCCCTGTTCCCCTTACTAGGGAACTCACTTGGCAACTGAGCAGCCTATTGGCTTCCTCTGATCATGGTGTCTAGGTCATCTCCATATGTGGTCCAGGGAGTATCGGTCTCTGCAGGGTCCTCCTGGGCCCAGGTTTTTTGGTTCTGTTGGTCTCCTTGTGGAGTTCCTGTCCCCTCCAGGTCTTTCTATCTCCCCCTTTTTTTCCATAAGGTTTCTGGCACTCTGTCCAAAGTCTGGCTATGAGTCTCAGTAGTGTTCATTGTATAAATGTACCACGTTTTCTTTATCCATTCTTCAGTTGAGGGACATATGGGTTGTTTCCAGTTTCTGCTTTTATGAATAAAACTACTATGAACATAGTTGAGAAAATGTCATTGTTGTGTAGTGGGACATCTTTTGGGTATATTTCCAAAAGTTGTATAGCTGGGTCTTGAGGTAGTACTATTTCCAAGTTTCTGAGAAAGTTCCAGGTTGATTTCCAAAGTGGTTGAACAAGTTTGCACTCCCAGCAACAATGGAGGAGGGTTCCCCTTTGTAGAAAGGGGAACATCCTCAACAGCATGTGCTGTCACTTGAGTTTATGATCTTGGCCATTCTGATGGGAGTAAGATGGAATGTCATAGTTGTTTTGATTTACATTTCCCTAATGACTAAGGGTGATGAACATTTCTTTAAGTGTTTCTCAGTTACTAGAAATGTCGCTGTTGAGAATTCTGTTTAGCTTTATGCCATTTTTAGAAAATGGGTTATTTGGTTTGTTTGTGTCTAGTTTCTTAAGTTCTTCATATGTTTTGAACATTAGCCCTCTGCCAGATGTAAGATTGGTGAAGGTTTTTTCCCACTTCTGTAAGCTGCTATTTTGTCCCACTGATGGTGTCCTTTGCCTTTCAGAAGCTTTTCAGTTTCATGAGGTCCCATTTATTAATTGTTGATCTTAGTGTCTAAGCTTTCTGTTCAGGAAGTTGTCTCCTGTGCCAGTGAGTCCTAAGCTCTTCCCCACTTTCTCTTCTTAGGTTTAGTGTATCCAATTTTATGTTGAGGTCTTTGATCCACTTGGACTTCAGTTTTGTGCAGGGTGATAAATATGAATCTATTTGTATTCTTCTACATGCAGACATACAATTAGACCAGCACCATTTGTTAAAGATGTTTTCTTTTTTCCGTTGTATGGTTTTTGGTTTAATTGTCAAAAATCAAGTGTCTGTAGGTGTGTGGGTTTATTTCTGGGTCTTTGATGTTATTCTATCAATCAGTCTTTCTGTTTTTATGCCAATACCACACAGTTTTTATTACTATTGTTCTGCAGTATATCTTGATATCAGATTTGGTGATACCTCCAGAAGTTCTTTTATTGTGCAGAATTGTTTTAGCTATCCTTGATCTTTTGTTTTGTTTTCCCATATCAAGTTGAGAATTTCTCTTTAATGATCTGTAAAAAAATTGTGTTGGAATTTTGATGGGAATTGTATTGAATCTGTAGATTGCTTTTGGTAAGATGGCCATTTTTGCTATGATAACCTACCAATCCAGGTGTAAGGAGGATCTTTCTATCTTTTGATAGTTTCTTCAATTTTTTTTCTTCAGAGACTTGAAGTTCTTGTCATACAGGTTTTTCACTTGCTTGGTTAGAATAATACCAAGATATTTTATATTATTTGTGGATAAGTGAAAGGTGTTGTTTTCCTAATTTCTTTCTCAGCCCCTTTATTGCTTGTATAAAGGAGGACTACTGATTATTTTTGAGGTAATTTTGTATCCAGCCACTTTGCTGAAGGTTTATCAGAGGTAGGAGTTCTCTGGTAAAAATTTTGGGCTCACTTATTCATACTATCACATCATCCACGAATAGTGATACTTTGACTTCTTCCTCCATAATTTGTATCCCCTTGATCTCCTTTAGTTGTCTTATTGCTCTAGATAGAACTTCAAATACTATATTGAAAGATCCAGAGAGAGTGAGCAGCCTTGACTTCACCATGATTTTAGTGGAATTGCTGTCAGTTTTTCTCCATTTAATTTGATGTTGGATATAGGCTTGCTTTTTATTGCTTTACTGAGTTTAGGTATGCGCCTTGTATCCCCAATCTGTCCAACACTTTAAACATGGAGAGGTATTGGATTTGTCAAGGGATATTTTTAGCATCTTCTGAGATGATCATGTAATTTTTGTTTCAATTTCTTTATATGGTGGATTACATTGATGGCTTTTTGTATATTGAACCATCCTAGCATCCCTGAGATGATGCCTACTTGATTATGTTGTATGATGTTTTTGATGTGATCTTTGATTCGGTTTGTGGGTATTTCATTGAGTATTTTTGTATCAATGTTCATAAGAGAGATTGATCTCAATTTTTCTTTTTTGATTGAGTCTTTGTATGGTTTAGGCATCAGGGTGACTGTGGCCTCATAGAATGAGTTTGGCAATGTTTCTTCTGTTTCTGTTTTGTGGAATAATTTGAAGAGTATTGGCATTGGCTCTTTTTTGAAAATCTGGTAGAATACTGTACTAAAACCATCTGGCCCTGGGCCTTGTTTTTTTTGTTTATTGTTTTTTGTTTTTGATAACAGACTATTAATAACTGCCTCTACATTAGGGGCTATAAGGACTATTTAAATTGTTTATCTAATTTTGACTTAACTTTGGTAAGTGTTATCTATCAAGAAAATCATCTTTTTTTTATTTTCCAATTTTGTGGAGTACAGGTTTTTGAAGTAAAACCTAATGATTCTTTGGATTTCCTCACTGACTGTTGTTATGTCCCCCTCCCCCCCTTCATTTCTGATTTTGTTAATTTGGATATTTTCTCTGCCTTTTAATTAATTTGGCTAAGGATTTGTCTATCTTGTTGATTTTTTAAAAAATTCAGCTTTTAGTTTTGTTGATTCTTTGTATTGTTTTCTTTGTTTCTATTTTTTTATGAATGTACTTAGTGCTATGAACTTTCCTCTTCATACTGCTTTCATTATCTCCCATAAGTTTGGGTATGCTACGCCTTAGGAAATCTTTAATTTCTTTCTCATTTCTTCTCTGACCCAGTGGTCATCGAGTAGTGTGTTGTTCAGTTTCTGTGAATTTGTAGGCTTTCTGTTGTTTCTGTTATTGTTGAAGTCCAGCTTTAATCCATGGTGGTTTGATTAGATATAGGGAGTTATTTCAATTTTCTTGTGTGAGTTGAGGCTTGCTTTATGTCCAAATATATGGTCAGTTTTGAGAAGGTTCTATGAGGTGCTGAGAAGTATGTATATTCTTTTGTGTTTTGGTGAAATGTTCTATAAATATCTGCTAGGTCTATTTGATTCATAATTTCTGTTATTTTCATTATTTCTCTGTTTAGTGTCTGTCTCTATGATCTGTCCATTGGTGAGAGTAGGGTGGTGAAGTCTCCAACTTAATGTCTGGAGTTCGATGAGTGATTTAAGCTTTATTATTATTATTATTTTTAACAAATGTAGGTACCATTGTATTTGGAACATTTATGTTTAGAATTGAGATGCCATTTTGGTGGATTTTTCCTTTGATGACTACAAAGTGTCTTTCTCCCTCTCTTTTGATTAATTTTGGTTGAATGTTTAGTTTATTAGATACTAGAATGGTTATTCCAGCTTGCTTCTTGGGTCTGTTTGCTTGGAAAACCTTTCTCTAGACCGTTAGTCTGAAGTAATGTCTGTTTGTTGCTGATTTTTTTTTTTGTATGAAGCACAATGATTGATCCTTTTTTTCACATCCATTTTGTTAGTCTGTGTCTGTTTTTTTTGGGGGGGAGGGAATTAAATCCATTGATATTCAGAGATATTAATGACCAATGATTGTTAATTCTTATTATTTTGATGGTGGTGGTGGTAGTGTGTGCATGTGCGTGTGTGTGTGTGTGTGAGCACACACGTGTGCATACACATGCTTCCCTTCTTTTGGTTTTGCTAGTGTGGAGTTATTTATGTCCTGTGTTTTCTTGGGTGTAGTTAATCTCCTTGTGTTGGAGTTTTCCTTCTAGTATCTTTCATAGAGTTGGATTTGTGGATATATATTGTTTAAATTTGGTTTTGTCATGGAATATCTTGTTTTCTCCAGCTATGGTGATTAAACGTTTTGCTGAGTATAGTCATCTGGGCAGACATCTGTGGTCTCTTAGAGTCTGTAAAACATCTGCCCAGGCCCTTCTGGCTTTTAGAGTCTCTGTTGTGAGGTTGGGTATAATTCTGATAGATCTGCCTTTATATATGACTTGGCCTTTTTTTCTGGCAGCTTTAAATATTCTGTCTTTGTTCTGTACATTTATTGTTTTGATTATTATATAGTAGGAAGATTTGCTTTTTTGATGCAATTTTTTGATGTTTTGTAAGCTTTTGTATGTTGATCAACATGTCTTTCTATCAGTTTGGGAAAATTTCAACAAAATACATTGTTGAAAGTATTTTCTGGACCTTGAAGATGGGAGTCTTCTTCTATTTCCATTAGTCTAAGTTTTGGTCTTTTCATAGTGTCCCAGATCTCTTGGATGTTTTGTGTCAGGAGCTTTTTAAATTTAATGTTTTCTTTGACTGATGTACTGATTTCTTTAATTGTATCTTCTATGCTTGAGATTCTTTCCTCTTTCTCTTGTATTCTGTTGGTGATGCTTGCATGTATAGTTTCTGTTCTTTTCTATAGGTTTTTTCATCTCCAGGATTCCCTCCATTTGTGTTTTCTTTATTGTTTTCATTTCTATATTCATGTCTTGAACAGTTTTATTCATTTTCTTCACCTGCTTTATTGGCTTTCCTGTATTTCTTTAAAAGATTTATTAATTTCCTCTTTAGAGGACTCTATCATCTTTATAAGATTGGATTCAAGGTCGTTTTCTTGTGCTTTGTCTTTGTTAGGATATGTAGTAGGGCAGCTTGGATCTGGTGATGTCATGTTGCCAGGCTCTTGTTGATTGTGTTCTTATACTGGCTTTTAGTCATCTGCTTGTACCTGGTGTTGGCTGGATGTTCCTGTTGCCTCCAGGAGTCCTGACAATAGGGCTCAGGGTACAACACACTGCTCACCTCTGTTGTCTGGGCCCCAGGGAGATCTGAACGTTCCTGGGGCTCCGCAGGACTCCTCAGGAAGGCAGGCAGAATTGTGAGTGGGACAATGAAGCTCAGGAGACAGCATGCAGCTCACCTCTGCTGTCTGTGCCCCAGGTGGACCCAGCAGGCAGGGGATTGTATGGAAGAGTCTAACCTGGATGTTCGTGGGGCCCAGCAGACATCCCCAAGAAGCCAGGCAGAGCCATGGGCCGGACAGTTGGGCTCAGGGGACAGTACACAGCTCACTTTTGCTTGTAACTATTCATGTGGGTTGACAATGAAAACTTTACTGGCTGCAGTGATATTCAAGCTGTTAAGAATTTACATAGATGAATGATCAGAGATGAAGTCTTTACTCTGCATTTTTTCCCTTTAATATTCTAAGACAGCATTTTTCTGAGGCCGCTTGTGACCATCTCGATGCTCCCAGGCTTTGGGGAGTGGCAAACAGAGAGGGAAGAGTCTGAGAGTCTGTGTTCAGGCTCTGACTCTGAGCTTCCTGCGTGGATGAGCTCAGCTAAGGGGTGGGGGGGGGGCATTATGTTATTGTGAGCATTATATCTGGTAAATGGAAAAAACAAAATCTGTTTCAAAGAGTTCTGAGAACTAAATGAGCCATCTTCCATGAGAGTGCTTTATACTCAGATGTGAAGGTAGCAGTCTGGATGATCCATGAAAGCGCCTGCCACATTTCCTTTGTTCCTCAAGAGAGGACGTGACTTTGAAAGGTTTACCTGCTGTGTTTACTTATTATTCTACCAATTCATACTCTCAGTTAATTCCGATGTTAGGATCAAGTGTAAATGTACAAAATACCAGTTTTGCACATGGAGTGTGTGCTGGACACCTAGCTTTTTATGTGATAAATAAGGTGTCAGTGTGCCTACTTTTTGACTATGGAACACAGAAGAGCTAACTGGTTCAAGCAGAGAGCATGGCAGCCAGTCTTGGCTCTCTTCTTAGGGCTCTGATAGACAGAGACCATTGCAATATTTGTTCTGATGAAAGTAAATGATTCTGACGCATTTCCCTATAAATGCACAGTTAATGGGAGCACCAGAACCTGTACTTCTGAAGCTGTACTTGACATTTGTGAGTGGTTCTTGGTTAGCTCTACCTGAACCTTTAAGTGACTGATATTTCTCTTGGTTACTTCAGTATCCTTCAGTCTTAAGATGTTAAACTCAAAATAAGACTCTTATTTTATGTCTGTTTCATAGATACGTAGCTTTTAAAACAGTTCTGTAATAATGTGAGACTGTGAGTTCTCAAAAATAAATGGAAAGTATGTTTGAAAATATCATGTGTGATTGGGGTAAGCTGCTACAAGAAGATGTCTCAGACATGCTTCAGAGGGTGAAAATGTGTACCATATGACATGAAAGTCTCACTAAGCAGAAGGGGCTAGGAGCTTTAACAGATGGTTTAGTAAAGCAAATCTTTTGGAGGCTTCCAAACCCCCAGGTATTAGTAAGCCTGTTTGATCAGAGGAATTGGAAATGGCTTAAAGAATGTTGTGCCTGAAAGAAGTGCCATGATCCAAGAAGGACATTTGAAAGAAATTAAGTTTTTCTAAGCTTACTTGTCTAGTGTGGAACTCCCATTTACAATCTACTCCTGGCAGAAGCATCCTCATAGAACAAAGATGGAGAAGATTTTCTTCATTGACAGGGTTTGCAAATGAATATGATGAATGTAATAGACTTAGAAGGAGTTGGCAAAAACTATGTGTGTATCCTTGTATATGGATTTGAGAAGGGAAATATCAAAGATAAGTGAGTTCATTTCTTCCCTTGAGTGTTATATATTGTTTTAAGTATAGAAGTGGAGTTGGTGCCTCCATGCCTTACTCCCCTTTGTGAAATCCTTTTCCCAATCTGCAATGGCAGTAGTTTGTGAGCGAGACATCTCTCTGCCTTCAAAACTACAATGATAAACTGTACTCCTCTTTCTGAACAAGAACACATGAACAACGTTATGTTAGTTTCTTGATTTATTAGCATGTGGTGACAATGATTCATGCCTCTTAGTGACTGAAGCTTGGAAGAGAAATGAGACTAAAGAAAGCGTTTAGAGAGACTGAAGCTCAGAAGAAATATTGATTGAATTTATATTGTAGGAGCAACCATCAAGGGGCTATGAAATTGATCTGCATGGATGGGCAGTGACTCAGTTTAGAACTTATTTTTCACCAAAGAACATTTGGAGGCACATTAATCAGAAGAAGCTAGGGTGTATTCTGTCAACAAGCCCAAGATCTCAGTGACTTAGACACACAATTTTGTTTCTGCTTTGTACTCAAGAGCCAAGTCTGAAGAAGGCTTCAACATCTGAGTAGCATTTGGCCATTTAACTTTGGTTTCCATAACAGAAGAAGAGAGAGTTTAATATCTTTCATCGACAAAGACTTCTATCAATGTCAATCTGTTTATAATCTAATACTGAGGCACATGGTATAATCTGCCTTCCAGGGGATAGGGAATGTACCTGTGTGTAAGGAAGGGGCAAAAAGGTCCTAATATTCTCTGATTTGAGAAATCAGGGAATAAGAAAAGAAGGGGGAAAGATGAACATTTATCATAAGGTAAAGGACCTTGGAATTACTTTCAGTCCATCTTAGGAAAAGATCCAACCTAACTGCCCTGCTTGATAGATGCCTGTGGGCTCTGGCTGTTGTGTGTTTCTATGATTTCATCTTCTTCTCTCACTCTTGACAACTCTCTCCACCTTGTGGATCTTTGCTGTTCTTAACATGAGCCAAGCTTGTACATCCTTCAAGGATCTTGCATTTACTACTCATTCTGCCTAGAATGCTCACTCTTTCACTAAACATATGCATTCTATTCATACAGGATTTGACCACCATCTTCTTCTAGAAAAGTTACTCAACTACTCAGTCCAAATATACCACAATTTCTAGCTCTAACCTACCTATCTAGCTACTGCATTTAAGTCTTCTCTCTCTCCTCTCCTTCCTTCTATCTCTCCTCTCCCTCCCCATTTCTTTTCTTAACTTGTGGTGCTGGTGATTGAACTTGAAGCATTGGTCATCTAGAAAAATGCCCTATCACATTCTCAGTCCTTATTCTAGAATTACAGTCATATGACATTTCCATATTTATTTGTCTCTTTTCATGGTTGCTCTCCTTGACTGCCATACACTCGTTTGACTAAGGATCTTGTTTGTCTACCTCACCATTGTTGCCCCAGAATGCAGATCTTTATTTGTACAAATGTTTATTCAATAGATAAATTCAAAGGGAGCTGACCAGAGTGCTTTAGGGGCTATAACCACCAAATAATGCCCTTGTGGATGTAAAATGGGGCTTTTTCAACATTAACAGCCATTAAAAAAAAAAGTTCTCCAACGCGAATAAGAGGAATGACCTTGGGTGCTCAGACAAAACCATGAAAGATCAATTAACTTAGGTGCTGTGGCAACTTTGGGTACCATGAATAACTTATATATCCACAAATGTAATTTTGGCATCTTGTCAACCCCTGAGAATGGTGGCTAGCTACCAATGAAGACCCTGACGTTCTTAGTTTCTTGCTAGTCATGTGGTTCACATGTCTTCTCTCATTGAGTCAGTGCTGGCTTGGTGTGACCAATGGAATATGGCAGAGATGACTCTAAAATCTTGGATGACTTCCTCTGGAGGAATCTGGTTGTGATGCACTGGGGGCACTGAAGCAGGCCTGTGTAGATTTCTGTATAAAGAGGAATTGGGACCCCAGACAAAGGCCATCAATATTTTGCCATTTAATTGAGCAAGCTACCTTTAGAAGTAGATATTCCAGTGCTCATAAGCCTCCTGAGAGGTCCCAAGCTTATATGGCTCAGTTGAGCAGAATTTCTGAGCTTTAGAACCTGTAAGAAACAAAAAATGACTACAGTTTTAAGTTACTAAATTTTGGAATGATTTGTAAAACAACCAGATAAACTAGAACATTGAGATTTCTTCAAATTCTCAAAGGTTTTCTTCTCTCAGGGATGCTCATTTTTGGGAATGGAAAGGAAACTGTGTGAGTGGGGGAAGAAAGGAAAATGCATGGTCCTCGCCAGTCAGGTGAAGCAAACCACTCTACCTGCCAATGGAGTGATGGCTGTTTGAGACAGATGACCATCATATACATCTGCTCTGCAAAGCAACTGGAAAGCAGTATAAAACAATGCGAAGTCATGTGTTAGCTGCTGTGTCCACAGAAATGGCCAATTGCTGAATTTTTGTTTGTTTGTTTCAGAACAAATCATTTGATTAATGTGTAGAATGCAGAAAGGTTTAAAATTTAAAGCTATAAAGCATAAGCCAGACTGTGTTTGGCCAAAGGATAAGATGCAAGCTTAATAGGTTTCTTTCAGAAGTGTATATTTTCTTTTCTTTTAATTTATTCATTTTATATCCCAGTCATAGCCCCCTCTCTGTTTATTTCTCCTCCTTTCTTTCTGGTCCTATCCTCCCTCCCTGTTCCCCCTATTTCTCCTCCCCGACTCCTCAGAGAAAGGGAGTGTCCCCTACTCACCCACCGCAGCAAATCATTCCCCTTATTAGAGAACTCATATGAGGATGGAGCTGCCCATCTGCTATCTGTGTAGGGGGCCTAGGGCCTGTCCATGCATGGTCCTTGGTTGGTGCTTCAGTCTCCATAGGACCCTCTGGGACCTGGTTATTTGGCTCTGTTGGTCTTTTTGTAGAGCTCCTGTCCCCTCTGGGTCCTTCTATCCTTCCCCCACTCTTCCACAAGACTCCCTGCGCTCCACTCAATGTTTGGCTGTGGGTTTCTGCATGGAATGTCCACCTAATGACTGGCCCAACCTGTTACCCCACAGGAGGCAGCCAACCCCTGACACGATTAGTGGTACCCTGCTATGCTTGCAGACAGGAGCCTAGCGTAGCTGCCTCTGAGTGGCTCTACCAAAGAGCTGATGGAAACAGATGAAAAGTATGTATTTTCAAAAATAAAATCCGAAAAACATTCTGCTAACATTAAGGGACCTGTGACAGAAACAGTGTCACTTTACGATTATAAACTGGCATTTCAATTGTCTTCCTTAGAGATTTTTCTTTCAATTGAAAAGCTCATCTGTTGTACCTGTGTGTGCAGATGCTGACCTTTGACCTCCCCATGAAGTGCTCTTCCAGTCTGTAAGCTACTGTTCTGCTATAAGACTTCAAGGAATTAAAAGTATGTGTTCATGTGCTTGAAGTTTTGTATCTCTGACTCATCCTTGATCCCTTCCACTCTGACGTAATATGCTTATGTAAGTGTATTTCTGAAAGTCTTTGAGATGTCAGTGTGAGGGAGGAAAGTCCTTGTTCTAGTTTGCGTTCTGTTTCTATGATAAATACTTGGACAAAGCAACTTGGGTAGGAGAGTGTTTCTTTCCCCTTCTTGGTTACAGTACATCACTGAGGAAAGCTGCGGCAGGAACTCAAGGATGATCACAGAGGTTTGGAGAGACCAGGGAGGAACCGTGCTTACCGGCTTGTCATCAGACTCACAGTCAGCTGCCTGTCTTGTGCAGCCACAGCCCAGTTGCATAGGGATGGTACCGCTGACAGTGGGCTGGGCCCTCCCACATCAATCTGCATTCAATGAAATGCCTCCCCAGGCCAGTTTGATGGAGAAAATTCTTCACTGAGGTTCTTTCTTTCTGGGGAACTCTAGGTTTGTGTCAAATTAACAGCTGAAGCTAACTATGGTAATCTTCCAAGATTTACTTTTCTTATCTATGGCTTTGAACATGGCTGGTTATTAAGTGGTCCAGTTTCTGATCTAGTCTATCTATCTATCTATCTATCTATCTATCTATCTATCTATCTATCTATCTATTATTTGTAGAATACATTTTTATTTATTTATTTTTATTATTAGTTACATTTTATTAACTCTGTTTCCCAGCTGTATCCCACTCCCTCATTCCCTCCCAATCCCACTCTCCCTCCCTTATCTCCTCCCTGCCCCTTTCCAAGTCCACTGAAGGGTAGGACCTCCTCCCCTTTCATATGACCCTGTTTTATCAGGTATCTTCAGGACTGGCTACAAAGTTCTCCTCTGTGGCCTAGCAGGGCTGCTCTTCTCTTTGGGGGTGGGGAGTTCAAAGATCCTGCCATTGAGTTCATGTCTCTATTTCATTTTCAAGCCATTGCTTTTACTTCCACGACATCTTAATGAGACCATACCCAGCCCCCCTTTTACACAGCAGCAACTTTGGCCTCTTCCGGGCACCTACATGAATACTCTGTGAGTCTTGTTCACGAAAACATTCTTTTTCCTAATATTTAGTCTAAACATTTTCTTCCTTAGCTGTCCCCCCATTTTTGAAAGTACAAGTGATTCTCTTTTTTCATTGAAGACTAAACTTTATACCTAATGGCTAGAATGTCAAACAAACATTAATCTTGTCTCCTGCTTCTTTATGGATGAAAGAATGCCTCAAAGCAATTTCATTTGAGACAGCAGAACTGTTTATTCAGTGTTCTTTAGCCTCTGATTTATCTTCTCAAATCATCTTGGATTAAGCTTTATTTCTCAAAGATGCCAACAGCATAAAACCCCATGTTGAAACTTCATAACCATTCAATATCTTACATTTTATTTGAAACGATGTCTCCCCCTTGCACAAACACTTCATGCAAAAAGGTCACTTAATACACTTGCAAAGGACCATTATATGCCTCAGCGATACCTGTAACAGGTTTGAACTTTTCTCTGCATAGATAGGGTCTACTCTAAGACCACATAACATGCAAAAAATTTATACTTTCCAAAGAGCTATGTGAAGAGCAATTGCCCACACCCAGGCAAACATTTCCACTTCTCCCCCTGACCCCCAAACACACATACACATGGGTCAGTCACACTGGAACTCCACCTTTGAGAATGTTACCCTTAGGGATAACTAGTTCACGAATTTCATGGAGGTCCTCTAGGAGGACAATGGATGTTATCGATACCTTCTTTCATGTTGTTATTACTGAACTTGGGAATGGAATGGAACTAGAAATAGAATGAGCTAGCACCTTGATTCAGCAGTCATTTCTGATTCTAGACATGGATTAATTTGACCCATTCTTTATTCTTAAAAAAAGAAAAAAAAGAAAAAGCTCATTCAGATCTTAGTTTCTAGATAATGGGAATTTTAATGACGAAGATGAAATTGTAAAGAATTTTGTTATGGGGTCATTATGATGAGTATAGGACAATTTTCAAGTGAGCAGAAGGATTGGCCAGTAGAAAGTGCTTCAATAAGGAGTCAGAGGGAGTTAGGCATCTGCCCTCCATCCCACTGTCATATTGTGGTGCTCCTTTTTATTTTTCTACCACCTTTGAACTATTTTGAAAACTATGGTGGGATGATTGGCTCACCGGTGCTCCTGCCCAGAGAAGTCTTTGAGGGTAGGGAGGACCATACAGTGTTGGATGTCATAATGGAATGGAACTACAGGATAAAATTTCATTCTGCCAGCTACACAAAATTTTAAAGTCAGATGAAAATTCAAATTAAATCCCGGCTAAGAATATTTTTAGCAATACTGATGGTAGCAGAACTCGAGGGGTAAATCTTGAAAAACTTTTTGCTCATAGGAAGGAAGCTAATAGTGTTGAGAAACACTCTTCTAGATGCTGGGGTGCAAACTTTATGAAGAAATAAAAGAGAGAGAGAGAGAGAGATATCGGTAGTCCAGAGACAGTCCATAAATTCAAATGGTCTGCAGAAAGAAATGGTAACAACAAATGGCATACTTACTGAGCATTTGCTTACAATGTTCAGGACTCCATGCTTAATTTTTTGCATAATTTATTATTTAATCTGTACAACAACTATAGAAATAATATAGAAATAGAAACATTTCAGATTAAGAAATGTCTTTCAAGTAAGAGTGATGAAGTGAATTGGCCAAGGCAATTGGAGAAGGCAAAACTTGAATCCTGGCCTGGTTACCCAAGAAAAGGACTTATTTCTTTTTATTCCTATTGAAATAGGCTTTGACAGGCTGGAAAATTTCCCCTTGGAAGGATTGATCTTTTGATTATTTTGATAGTTGAAAATCAGCAACTTTTTGTAAAATGTTTTTTTGTGGATAATGCTGTACTTGGTGAAATGTGTAGCACATTTATTTAAAATGCAGACATTAAAGCCTGGGCTGGGGAGATAGCTCAGACACTAAAGCCTGAGGACCTGAGTTGGATGCCTAGCATCCAACCAGCTGGGTTTTCAGTGGCATATGCTGTAATCATAGCGCTGGGAAGATAGAGACTGGCCAGCTAGTCCTGAAGAATAGATGGGCTCCCAGGCTCACTGAGAAACCATATATCAGGAAGTAATGTAGAAAGTGATTGAGGGAGATACCAAGTGTCAACCTCTGGCCTACACACACACACACACACACACACACACACACACATACACACTCAGAGTCATCCCAACCAGACAGTTCTGTGACATCTGGTTTGTGGCCTTCAGCATTAGAGCGGCTCCACAGAGAAATTTGAAAAGACATCTTACAGTGTGGGTGTGGCAGATTAAAGAGTCAATTCCCAAACATAGGTTACCAGTGAAAATTTAATAGATAGAAGATAAAGAGAGAGAAAGAAAGAAAAACAAAAACAAAAACAAAAACAAAAAACACCACCACCACAACAAACAGTATTCCCTAGCCAATATTCAAGCACCTTTAACAAAATTTGGTATTTTCTTAAAAATGTCTGTTAAAAGGCTCTTCCCTTGACTCCCACCATTCTGTGTACTACACAATCTTTTCTGAATCTTCTCATGTATTATATTAAATGAAATTATATGCCTTAGTCACCAATTTGGCCAGTTTTAAAATGCTGCAGCCATGAATCATCTGAAGGAATGGGCGGGCATGGGAGTGTTAGCAGGCCTTCTGGTGTTGGTCTCCTTGGTTTGCCTGTGGTATATATGCAGGATTAGAGTCTCACAACAGTGTGATGCAGCCATGATCATTCAGGCCTTTACAGCCATTGAAGCAGGACATTCTCCCCAAGCATGGTTGGATACCACAAAAAGCTAAAATGATACGCTCAGGATGCGAGGCTAAGCACTGCACTCAGGGTCAGCCGCTTTGGACCCAGAGAAGAGCATGTCTGGTTGCATGCAGGTTGATGCCCCAGGTCCCGCCTCTGAGAAAAAGGTATCGGACGGGTCTGATGCTCTTTGGGTGGATGACACCTAAATGAACATCTGTACAAAGTCCCAATTTATTTCTAATATCAGAGATCAGACCTCTACTCTTGCCTGATGCGTCTAAAACAAAAAGGGGGAACTGTAGAGAGCTGCGTAATGCCGCGCCTTAAAGATGGAGCTGGTTTCCGCCTTCCACCTTCCCGATGGTGAGTGCTCTCTGTCACGAACAACTCCACATTTGGCTAAGGCCGAGGATCTGGCTTGCTTCCATGTATGTGGACCTATCTGCATTGCCCCCGTGGCACGCCTGGGTTGGCTACCCAGAGGCTATTTAAGCTGTGGGCTGGCTTTCCCCGGGGTCCGAGGATTGTTCAATGTTCCTGAATAAACTGCATTGAAAAAAAAAATGCTGATTTAAAGCACATTTAGTTAGTATGGTACTTTTTTTTTTAACCAGGTTTTGTGTATGCACTGTCTTTAGATAGATATTTTTCATGAACAACCAATTATGGACTCTTTTTTTTTTTTCACACAGCAGCACTGATTAGGAAAGTAAATGGCCCTGCTTTTGAAGGTGGTGGCTCAGTGAGCGTTCCTCTGAGAGAGCCATAGACCTTGAGGCATGCATGGGTGTTTATTTGGAGAGTGATCTCAGGGACAGATGGGGGAGGTGGAGCAGAAAAGGAGGGGGAGACTGCCTTCTGGGACAAGGAACTTCCTTGGGAACTTCCTGCAGGGTGTCTACTGCTTTCAATTTGTTGAGCTTTTGTGATGGTGCATCATTACAGGTGATCCTCAAGAGGCAAGGAGAGGTATTTTTGAAAGACAGAGTTCCAGGGCTAAGCCTTGGTAAAGTGTATGTTAGAAGTAGGGAAGATGGCTCAGTGGGTAAAGAGCTTGCAGTGTTGATGTGAGGGCCGAAGGTTTGATCCTCAGGACTCACATGAACTCTGGGCAGCTCTGTCAGTTTTGCCTTTAACCCCAGCCTTTGGGAGGTGGAGACAGGAAGCACCCAAGGAATCTGCACAGTTAGACTGGCCAAATTGGCAAACCCTGGTTTCAAGTGAGAAACCCTGCCACCATCTGAAAAAAGAGAGAACAAATAAGAATGACTGACATCTGACTCTGAATGACCTCTACTGACCTCTAGCCTGGACACGCACACATGTGCATTTGCACTGGCAGAGAAGACGTGGGCCTACCTACACGTGGAAGTTCACATCAGGCATACCTATTCACTTGCAGAAATGAGAAGCAGACATGTGTTACTGATTCGCTGATAGTCCCGACTTACATGCTTTAAGCCGACTAACTGGAAGGGTGGTGGGAAGAATTCTTACTTGTTTTTGAGGGTGAGTTTAGACTCTATAAGCTGATGGGGGCTTGAACACACTTACAGTGTTCCTGATTCCTGATCTCTATTTATGCACTTAATATGATTAGAAATTAGTGCTAATACTTTGTTTGTTTGTTTGTTTGTTTGTTTTCAAGACAGGGCTTTGTTTTGTAGCCCTGGCTGTCCTGGACTCGTTTTGTAGACCAGGCTGATCCCAAACACACAGAGCTCCACCTGCCTCTGCCTCCCTGAGTGCTGGGATTACAGGCATGTGCCAGCATACCTAGCTAATACTTTAAAGGACAATGAACTGAAATGGGAGCCAAAAGTCTTATACAGCCCATAATTAAAATGGCTTGATTTTTTTCAAATACATTATATATAATTTTTTCTCTGAGAATGATGGTGTGGCTAGCAGACCAAATGCTTCAACTGACTCCGTGAAGTGAGGACGTTCAGTGGCCACCCTCTCCTCTGCACTACCACAGACTCATTGGTAAGGGTTGTCTGGTGGAGGGGATAATGGGAACACAGCAGAGCCAAGAGCTTGTGGGAAAAGGCTTGGTCTAATAGTTAAGTTGTTGCTCACAAGAGTAAATTACACTGAAACTGCTAAAGGGTCAGAACAGAAAAACAACTTGAAGTCATTAGTCAATGGGATATAGTCATTCTAATGCTGAAGCAGCACCAACATAGATGCCGTCTGCCTTGATCAAGAGAGAAAGCTGTGGAAGTTAGCAAGTTTCAAACTTAGAACACATGATTATTAAAGACAAATACCCACTGAATCTGGGTGTGGAGGAATACAGCTGAGGCAGGAGGATTGTGCATTCCAGGTCAGCCTGGGCTACGTAGTTAGACCCTATCTCAGAAAAATCTCATGCTGAAATACAGAGGGGTGAGGAGATATGACACATGCAACTTAATTTCAAATGGTTAAACAGTCACATAGGTACATACACAGAGACAGGTAGACACAGTTACAGAGAAGGAGAAAGGGAAGAAAGGGAGGGAAGGAAATGAAAAGCAGACATGCCAGACAAGCAGGTGGTGACAATACGTGACACTGTCTTTGCAGCTTTTCTCAATGTTTGAGATTTAAAGTTGACAGAAGCACATTCACATACAGATATAGATGAACACACACGCACACAGTGAGACAGAGAGAGAGAGAGAGAGAGAGAGAGAGAAAGAGAGAGAGAGAGGAGGCAATCCTTCCTGAGTATTGCTGCCTCAGCCATATAGCTTCACCATTATCTCCCACCCACCCTTCATCCTGTATCTAACTATCTAAAGAATGTCTTTGATGTCCATTCCCCTCTCACTTCCTCTAATATGGGTTCTCAATCTAAGGGTTAAGACTCCTGCATATGGGGGTGTTGAATGACTCTTTCACAAGGATCACCAAGATGGTTGAAAAACTCAGATATTTACATTACAATTCATAACAGTGGCAAAATTAGTTATAACATAGCAACAAAATAATTTTATGGCTGTGGGGGGTCACCATGATATGAGGAACTGTATTAAAGGGTTGTAGTATTAGGAAGGTTGAGAACCACTGCTCTCAAGCACTAAGGAACACGAGTCTTCTTTGCTGCTTCCTGTTTCTTCCTCTGGAGGCCATGACTCCTATGACCTCAGAGAACATGAATCTGGAGGGCAGAGGCTGTCCCCTCTGAGGCACAGAATTGCTAGTGAATGTGCTGTTTGTTAAGGATTTGCTGGGACTGTGTCCCTAGGTCCTGAAACCCCTTACTTTCTTATCACTGGTCTTCTTTGCTTAGCACAAATGTTTCTGCTGTGGTTCTGGGCATGAGGAATCCTTTGCTTTCTTTCTCTCTCTTTTTGAAGGGCAGTTTGAATATCATAAGGATGTACTCTTCTGTATCTTATCCAGCATGTGAAAAAAAACCAGATTTTAAGTTCATAAATACAGATGTCCTAGTTACATTTCTTAATTGACTCACGCATTTGCTTTTAAAGAGGTGAAGGAACCGTGAATGCATCAATGTGAAATATGATGTCACATTAAAAAAAAAAATGGAACAATTCCATGAAGTAAAGCAAAAGAAACTACAAGGCAACAGAGAAAAATCAAAAGAAGCTTATACCATCATAATAATGGGGCCTTTAACTAATAAAAATTTTAACTTTAACAAATACACAATTCTCCTGGGGGCTTGCTAAAACGTAGCTTGCAACTGGCAGTCTGAGATAGAGCTCCAAAATTCAGTATACGTGTGTGTATACTGTGTGTAACCTTTTTCTACTACTGAGACCATATTTCCTTTGACCTCAGCAGATAGTCAAATGGTTATAGTTTCTTGTCTGGGGAAGTGTGTGTGTGTGTGTGTGTGTGTGTGTGTGTGTGTGTGTAAGGCAGAGGTTGACATTAGGTGTCCTCCTTTACTTTCTATATTCAGATGATGCCTCTCTCACTTGAGCCGTGATTCAGCTGATTTTCTAGTCTAGTTTGTCAGTTTGCTATGGGGATCCTTCATCTCTGTGCCCCAAGTGCTGGCACTACAAATGGGGTGCAGGGCTCCCCAACATTTCTGTGAGCGCTGGTGATCTGAACTGAAGCCTTCAGGCTTGCCTGGCAAGTACCTTAGCCCAGGGATTCCACACTTCTAACCAGCTACTGAAAAGCCGTAGTTTGAGGAGGGCATGAAGGGTGGCTGCTTTGGCCCTCCAGAGGAAGGACTCTAGCTGAACTATGAATGGTTAGTTAGGAGAGTGCAAGTAGGTGAACCATGAAGAGAGCATTTCATGTCTGGGGATCTATCAATTAAATCACCATGGAGATGATGAATTTAACTTACAGAAGACTTTGTGAAAGCCTTTGCACTGTGGAGACTAGGAGGCATGTTTAGAACTGACATTTTGACCACTTGGCTGAAGAGCATGAACTAGGCAGCAGAGATAGGGAAAGTTTGAGAGAAGACAGTCTGACAAAGCCTGCTTAGACAAGGTCATCCTGGATGCTCGCACATCTGTGACACACCATAGTCAGCTTTTTCTGGGAGTGAAATATTTGGATAATTGCTCAAATCTACAGGGGAGTTATTCAAGGAGATTAATCTCCTAAGTATTTTCTGCTTTCAAATTCTTTTTCTCAACTCCTGCCAAATAGCTCAACTTGAGGGGCAGGCAGTGCTTAAATTTCCTGTGCTCAGGGTAAGTTAGACAAGCGATCAACGTTTAGTTATGTACAAATGAACTTAAACCAGAGAACGATTGCTTATCAAAAGGGATGGGAAAAGCATGAATTGGCATCTTCTATAACAGGGATGAAATGAATTATGTGGATTTGTAGCTGTTAATTCAAAAACAATAAACGTGTGGAACCTAGAAGGGAGTGAGCTATTGCCAGCTTCTTCTAAACCAGCATCATTTCTGACTGAACTAAATGCTCGTCCTTACTTCCGTAGGTAAGCGTAGTTCTCATGCCTCGTCAAAGAAGTAGCAGGTGGAGGCCGATACAGAAAGCCACGACTGGTCATGGGATGACATACAGAGAGCAACTGGCTGTGAGGTACCTAACCCCACCTGATACAGCTACAACACCACCCCTACACCTAAAGCTCAGAAGAGGGCCAGAATTTCTTCAAGATAGTGTCTGCCTAAACAAACAAACAAACAAACAAACAAATAAACAGAAAATTGGAGGGAGGTAGGGAGAAAGACATGGGTCTTGGAGAGGTTGGGCAGAGCATCGGGAGTGAGTATAATCAAAATATGTTTTATGACAATTTCGAATGAGTAATACAATGCTATATTAAAAATAAACAAAAGGAAGAGGGAGGGAGGGAGTGTGGGACTGGAGGAAGTTGAGAGGGGGCTTCATTTGGGATATATAATGAATAAATTGTAAAGAAAAAAACAAAAATTATATATATATATGGAAAAAGGAAAAAAATGAACAAAAGCAACAGCCTGTCACTCTGCTGTAGCAACAGGACAGTGTAAAAATTAGTGCTCTCATAGCTCTTCAACAGCTGTTGGGACCTTTTCTCCTCCCAGTACATGAACAGACACACAACAAACTACTAACTCCCTATGAATAAGGTGAAAATGGAGACTGAGCTCAATCGTATTCTATGTCTAACTTTCCCCAATTCTCTCATGTCCCTTCATGGGCTACAAAGGTGGGGAAAGTCCCTTTTAGGTATCTCTAAGTGCAGACAACACTTTTTTTAAAATTGTTTTTTTTTAATTATTTTATTTTTAAATAATTTTATACATTCACTTGTATCCCAGCTGTAGCCCACTCCCTCTTTCCCTCCCGATCCTCCCCTCCCTCCCTCATCTCCACCCTGCCCCCTTCCGAGTCCACTGAGAGGTTGTGGCCTCCCTCCTTCCGAGTCCACTGAGAAGGGGTGTTCTTCTCTCCTTCCATCTGGCCTTAGCTTATCAGGTATCTTCAGGATGGCTGCAATGTCCTTATCTGTGGCATAGCAAGGCTGCTCCTCCCTCAGGGGAGAGGGGAAGCTCATGAGTTCATGTCAGAATCAATTCCTGTCCCCCTTACTAGGGAACCCACTTGGATACTAAGCTGCCATGGGCTATGTCTGAGCAGGGGTTGTAGGTTATATCCATGCATGGTCCTTGGTTGGATAAACAGTCTCATAGAAGACCCTGTGCTCAGATATATTTGGACCTTGTGGGGCTCCCTGTCCCCTCTAGGATATGGTGGCAGCATCTGCTTTGAGACACTGCTAAGTAGAATCTTTCAGGTGCCTTCTGTGGTAGGCTACTTTCCTGTTACTTGTTTTCTCCTATTTCCAATGTCCATCCCCTTTGTCCTTCTTGATGGGGATTGATCATCTTATCCCTGGACCTCTTCCTTGTTTATCTTCTTTAGGTGTACATATTTTAGTATGTTTATCCTATCTTATAGGTCTATATAAGTGAGTATATACCATGTGTGCCTTTCTGCTTCTGGGATACCTCACTCAGGATGATTTTTTTCTAGATCCCACCATTTGCCTGCAAAATTCATGATTTCCTTGTTTTTAATTGCTGAGTAGTATTCCATTGTGTAAAAGTACCACAATTTCTGTATCCATTCCTCCGTTGATGGACATCTGAGTTGTTTCCAGGTTCTGGCTATTACGAATAAGGCTGCTACGAACATGGGTGAGCAAATGTCCTTATTGTGTACTTGAACATCTTTTGGATATATGCTTAGGAGTGCTATAGTTGGATTTTGAGGTAGCACTATTCCTAATTGTCTGAGAAAGTGCTAGATTGATTTCCGTAGTGGTTGTACCAGTTGACATTCCCACCAGCAATGGAGGAGGTTTCCCCTTTCTCCACAGCCTCTCCAGCATGCATTATCTCTTGAGTTTTTTATCTTAGCCATTCTGATGGGTGTAAGGTGAAATCTCAGGGTCGTTTTGATTTGCACCTTTCTGATGGCTAGGAATGTTGAACATCTCCTTATGTGTTTTTTTTTGCCATTTTATATTCTTCTGCAGAGAATTCTCTGTTTAGCTCCATATCCCATTTTTTTACATTCCAGATATCAGCTCTCTGTCAGATGTTGGGTTGGTGAAGATCCTTTCCCAATCTGTAGGCTGTTGTTTTGTTCTAACGACAGTGTCTTTTGCTTTACAAAGCTTTTCAGTTTCATGAGGTCCCATTTATTGATTGTTGCTCTTAGGGCCTGTGCTGATGGTGTTCTGTTCAGGAAGTTGTCTTCTGTGCCAATAAGTTCTAGGGTCTTACCTACTTTTTCTTCTAACTGATTTAGAGTATCTGGTTTTATATTGAGGTCTTTGATCCACTTGGACTTTAGTTTTGTGCAGGGTGATAAATATGGATCTTATGGATCTAGTTTCTTTCTTTCTTTTTTTTTTTTTTTTTTTTTTTGCATGTAGACATCCAGGTGGACCAGCACATTTGTTGAAGATGCTGTCTTTTTTCCATTGAATGTTTTTGGCTTCTTTGTAAAAAATCAAGTATTCATAGGTGTGTGGGTTTATTTCTATTCGGTTCCATTGATCCCCTTTTTGTTTCTATGCCAGTACCAAGCGGTTTTTATTACTATTGCTATGTAGTGCAGCTTGAGATCAGGGATGGAGATACCTCCAGAGGATTTGTTGTTGTACAGGATTGTTTTGGAAATTCTGGGTTTTTTGTTTCTCCATATGAAGTTGAAAATTTTTCTTTCAAGGTCTGTAAAGAATTGTGTTGGTATTTTTATGGGCATTGCATTCAATCTGTAGATTGCTTTTGGCAAGATGGCCATTTTCACTATGTTAATCCTACCAATCCATGAGCACGGGAGATCTTTCCATCTTCTGATGTCTTCTTCGATTTCTTTCTTCAGAGTCTCGAAGTTTTTTTCAAACAGGTCTTTCACCTGCTTGGTTAGAGTCACCCCATGGTACTTTATGTTATTAGTGGCTATTGTGAAGGGTGTTATTGCCCTGATTTCTTTCTCGGCCTTTTTGTCTTTGGTGTACAGGAAGGCTTCTGATTTTTTTGAGTTAATTTTGTATCCAGCCACTTTGCTGAAGGTGTTTATCAGCTGAAGTTCTCTGGTTGAGTTTTTGGGGTCATTCAGCTATACTATCATATCATCTGCAAATAGTGATAATTTGATTTCTTCCTTTCCAATTTGTATCCCCTTGATCTCCTTTACTTGTTTTATAGCCCTAGCTAGGACTTCAAGTACTATGTTGAAGAGATATGGAGACAATGGGCAGCCTTGCCTTGTGCCTGATTTCAGTGGGATTGATTTAAGTTTCTCTCCATTGAGTTTGATGTTGGCTGTAGGCTTGCTGTATATTGCCTTTACTATGTTTAGGTATGTGCCTTGTATCCCTGATCTCTCCAAGACTTTAAACATGAATGAGTGTTGGAGTTTGTCAAATGCTTTTTTGGCATCTAGGGAGATGACCATGTGGTTTTTCTACTTCAGTTTGTTTATGTGGTGGATTACATTGATGGATTTCCGTATATTGAACCACCCTTGCATGCCTGGGATGAAGCCTATTTGGTTGTGGTGGATGATATCTTTGATGTGTTCTTGGATTTGGTTTGCAAGTATTTAATTGAGTATTTTTGCATCAATGTTCATAAGAGAAATAGGTCTAACATTCTCTTTTTTTGTTGGATCTTTGTGTGGTTTAGGTATCAAGGTGACTGTGGCTTCATAGAATGAGTTTGGTAATGTTCCTTCTGTTTCTATTTTGTGGAATAATTTGGAGAGACTTGGAGTTAGCACTTCTTTGAAGATCTGGTAGAATTTGCAGACAACGATTAATGTATGTTCTACTATGTCCCTTAAAAAGTCATGTCTCAGCTAGCTTTAGTACCTCAGGGCATATTTAGAGACAGGGCCTTCAAAAAGGTGATTGTATCCAAATATACTTGGTAGGGCAGGGCTTTGCAAGGGAGAGTCAGTCAGTGTTCTATTTCTATCATGCTCATTGTTTCAGGGACATCAAGGGAGGAACTTTAAGCTTCATCTCCAGTCAATGGACCCAAGCTGCCTGCTTTCTCTCATTTAGTTTTCTCTAGTCTTACCTGGTTCAGGACCTCCTGCCTTGGAAATAATGCCACCTACAATGGACAAACTCTCCCTATATATTGATACAATTGATCGATACAATCAATCCAATGTCTCACCCAAAATTTGACCACAGCTCATCCAGTTCCAGACAATTCCTTAACTGAAACTCTCTTTCCACGTGATTCTCGGTTGTGTCAAATTGAGTTAAAACTTAGCAGCACATTTACCACGGATATCTTAAAACAGCCAAAAGGCAAAGACCAACCAAACCGCTCATAGCACATAGCCACATTTACTCCACATATTCATATACCAACCCAACAACCACTTAATGAGTCTCAGCTTAAGTGCCCATCACTGTTCTGTATGTGAGGATGTGGTCGTGTGTATACAATGAGACTATATGCTAGAGGAGATATATATTTATCAGTAAGGTGGAATTCAAATATGGATTAGGGAGAACTAAACACATAATATAACCAGTATTAAATAAGTGTATGTTATATATTACATACACATTATAGTACAATAAGTTATAATGTAATAAATACAATAAGTTAAATAATATAGCATATTATATTACAGTAAGTTATAACATTGTAAGTGTCTAGTTGGTATTCACAGCTTACATAAATATTTGTTGAATACACAAATCAATGAATGCTTGCCAGAAATGGCAAATAAAATAGAAATCTAGAAGTATTTTTGAGTAACAAGTAATTAAAAATATTTTTTTTTGAGACATGGTCTAGGCTGGCCTCAAACTCAGAGTAATCCGAGTGCGTCAGCCTCCTGAGCTCTGGGATTACAAGTGTGATCCCACACATGACTAATACTGTGATTTTCAAACTGAGATGTACTTGTCTGAAGCCTTTATGAGGCCCTATCACGGGGCAGTTGGGGCTGGGGAGAAGTGGAAGGGATATCTTACAGGGTTCTGCGCTCTTACCAACATTTTAGACAATCATTTTAACAATCTGCTCTACCCATTTCACATCCATAGGAACAGGAGGCAGGGCATTGCTCTGAGGGTTTGAATTTGAATGGGAATCTGTAGTGCTTATTTTTAAAACTCTACTTTATTTGGGGTGTTTAAGCCTCAATCTCCCTTCCAACCTCCCAACCCTATGTAGGAGAGAGAAGATTATTGGGGAGAGAGGGCCCCTTTACTTCTCCTGGCTGTTGAAGGTCAATGTGTGTGTGTGTGTGTGTGTGTTTTAAAGGACTCTGTGCCAATCTCCATCAACCGCAAACGCAGCCAGCATGTTCTCCAAGACACTTCATCCTGATGCATTTCTCTCCCTCTGTCTGTTCCAAAATGCTACACAAGACAGGCCAACACCAAATGCCACACCTTCTCTTTCTTGGCTCTCATATTTATACTCTCAGAGTCCTAGGACACGCCCCTCTCCACGTCATACATGGAAGGCTGTTACCAGTTGGCAAAGACCACGCCCCACATGTGACAATTAACAGGTGTGGACAAACTATAGCCCAACTGAAAACTCACCCTGGGGATTAAATTAGAAACATATTTACATAACTTAACAAAGAAGCCAAAACTTCCATTATAGGAATTGGTATGAGGAGCAAAAACAGTGTTGTGGTGCTCATATGCAGAGTGTGGCCTTCGACATAACTTATTTTTCCCATTCTAACCAGAGAGGATCGTGGAGAGAGTAAGGCTTTAGGGATGGGAGGAGTAGAAATGAGTCACAGGGTCCAAACTCAACATTTCTACAATTTTACAAAACCAACCACCCTTGGCCACAACTTAGAGCCGTTGTGAGCTGAGAATAGTTATCCTGTTTGGTTCTTGTAGCCACCAACCCTTTTATTATTGTTGCAGAGAACCAGAAATGATCAGAAGCCTGCACACATTCCTTTATCTAAATGTTTATCTGAAAGGGAAGTGCTTTGTTTTATAAGACAGGGAGAGAGGACCAAAAGGGAAGGTGGATGAGGAGAGCATTGGAGAGCATTGGTGTATGCAATCCGAGGAGCCTGGAGTGAACCCACTACCCAGGTGACAAGGGCACCACACATTTCTTCAGCTTGGCTTTATCAGTGTGCATTGAAGCATTTAAAAACAGCCTTTTTTTTGTTACGATGATCATAAGAGAAAAGAGATGATAAATCTCAACTGGGGCTTGAGTGGTTTGTGTTCATCTTTTTGTCTGATTTTCAGATAAACAGCCAACCTTCTTTGGATTGCATCTTTTGGCTAAACATGGACTTCTAGTCGATCTTTCCCCCTGTTTCACTTTTCATCAAATCAGAAGACATAGGTGGGATGGACAGCAGCCAATGTGAATGAGTCACCTCATGGTTTGCGGAACATAAAATCATGTAGCAAGCAGACATCGATACATGGCCATGGACAAGGTGCTATTCAAGTGTCCAGGACAGACTGTCTCTGGTGCATGTGTGTTTCTGGAGTCACAGTGAAATCTGGCAAGCAACCAGCTCATATCCATTGCTGACACAGTTTCTTCCATGGCAAGAACACATCTATGCTGTGCAGCTTTCGTTAATTTAGCATGGTAGTAGGTGGTACTCAAGACTGATGAGCACATAGTCACCCTTGTCATTGACTACACGTCTCTTCACTTTCCCTGTGAGTTCTGATCAGACTTAATTGAGTAGTAGGCTCTTTTATGACGCTCACTCCCAGAATGGGCTACGATAGTCCATGATTCCACTTGTCTGAAGAGCTGATGTTAGAGTTTTAGAGAATCACCAAAATGGTTGATTTTTAAATAAGATGCAACGGGTGCGTTGTTGAGCCTTTATGTCTGTATATTACAGCAGTGTGTTATAGTGGTCTGGAAATACTGTGGAAAAAGGCACAGAGAGACTCAAATGTGACAAACATCTCTAGTCTATTTGGGTAGCTTGAAAAAAAACCTTGATGTAAGTGTATGTGTGTGTGTCTAGGTGGTTTTTTGTAGGAGTACATGTTCCTGTGTGTGTCTGTGGGATGGTGGTGTTTGCATGCTCTCATGTATGTGTCAGTGTGTGTATGTGTGTGTGTATTGTGTACCGAACATGTATATAGAGGTCAGAGGGCAATGCTGGTATCTTTCTCAGTCATTCTCCACCTTGCTTTTTGAGATAGAGGCTGTTACTGAACATAAAACTTGAGGATTTGTCTGGCTCGTCATGAGCTCCAGGAACCATTCTCCACCTTCACAGGCACACACTGCCACATGAAATTTTTTTATGTGTGTGCTGGTGATCCGATCTCAGGGTCTTACATTTATGCAGCAAGCACTTATCTGCGGATCCACCTCCCAATATATATATATATATATTCTCATGTATATTTTAGTCTCAGGATGAATAGCACATGAATTCAACTCTAGCCAGAAGTAATTTCAGGCAGAAGAACATTTGTTCACAAAGATATTTTCATCAGAATCATGAATCTAAATAGGAAGGATGAGATTTAAAGGTCAATCCAATTGGATTCATTTGTTTTATAGAAGAGAAAGCTAGACTTGCAAGAAGATGGGTCACTTTGCGATAAAGGCTATTGAGGGACCTGAAAGCAATCCATCACTAATATTTTACATGTGTCACTGTAGTGCCCATGGTGATATTTAGTTTTAATGAGGAGCATAAAAAGAGAAGGAAGGATTCAAACTGCACTTATTTATGAATGATGACGCAGATGCTTTTGAGTTATAAACAATATAACTAACTATTCTCTAGGACCTCTTGAGTGCTTAAGATGTTTTATTTGTAGCTCATGTTCATTTCTGTGTTTGAGTGTTGAGGGTTGTAAACACATAGGAGACTGTTTTCTTGTAAATTATGTACTCCAAATCACTTGTAATATGTTTAGAGAATTCCTCAGCTGAACCCAATGAAAAAAGAATTGTGGGAATTTAGCACAATCATGCAGCTCTGTCTTTATCATTTGATGTCTTTGCTCACTCAACAGAAGACAAGATAACTTTATCACCAGCTTGGCTGGATGAACTTGTGCCAGTCAGCCAGTCTCTTTTTGTGTTTAAAATCTGGTACTGTGTAGAATAACAAAATAGGGAAAACTGTCAAAGTCTTCTTGAGACTGTACAAGTCCTAGAGAACCATAGAACTGATGAAAGTGATAGTGGCTGTAATCTGTACAGTTCTGGATATAAATGTTCTGGTCTCACCTGCATATGACTTCCCATTATTGAGAAAAGCCCCCTTCTTTCTTCCCTTTCTAGGTCCTCATTAAAGTAACACACTCACAAAGGATTGATGTTTTTGAGAATGTTTGTTTTAACAGAACCAACTCCAGGCAGTCAAGTGTCCCTCATCTTTCCCTTAAGCAGTCCTGCTGTTTTAGGGAGACAAGCTGAATGCTGCCCACAGGGTAAGGCAGAAAGAACACCAGTGCCACCACCTGGATGCAGGGAGAAAGAGGCACTGCACACCCAAGATGCTCAGTATCTGCGTCTGTCTCCACAAAGCTGCCTTGCCTGATTCGTCGCCTTGCTTCTCTGTTTCATTTCTAGTCATGATGTCTTTGTCTATTTTTCTTCATATATTCTTTTATTTCCTGCACATATGTTAATGGCCCTCCACTCTTAGTTACTGTTTTCCTGCTTAGGAAGTGGTCCAGAACATGGCGTGTGTCAGGGGCATGCTAAGCTGAGACTTGAGGGCGAAGAGAATTAGGACACACTTTGAAAGACTCACCCAGAGAGTTTCATGTCTCCATGCGGGTTGTTTATGTTTTCTCCGGAACACACAGGAAAAACTTCTGCAGGGGAGGGGGGGTGGATCTTGCCTCCTGCTGTTTGAACTGTAAGACTCAAGCAATGCTAAAGCACTTGTCTTGAAGTCAGGGGACTAGTGACAATTTCTGCCTCCACGAGAAAAAAAATACTGTGCATCATCCCGCTTGCTTTGAGACAAGTGAGCTAAGCCATGATGCATAGTTTTCTTCTGTGTGATGTGACCCCGCAGAATACATAGAGGCTCAAGGCAACTAATAACAAATTGCACTTCTCAACAAGTGGTTCTCAACAGGGGGGTCGTGACCCCTTTGGGGGGGGTGAACAACCCTTTTGCAGCAGTGGCTTATCAGATATCTTGCATGCCAGATGTTTACACTGAGATTCATAACATAGCACAATTACAGCATGATGTAGCAATGGAAACAGTTTTATGGTTGGGGCTACTACAACATGAGTCATACCCTTAGGAAGGTTGAGAATACTGCCCTAGAGTTATTAGGCTGAGACAAAAACCTTCATTTTAAAATTAATTATTTTTTTGTCCTTGTTTTAAAATTTATTTTTATTTTTTATTAATTACAGTTTATTCACTTTGTATCCCCCCCCGTAGCTTCCTCCTTCCTCCCCCCATCCCACCCTCCCTCTCTTTTGACCACCCATGGCCCTCCCCCAGTCCACTGATAAGGGAGGTCCTCCTCCCCTTCCCTCTGATCCTTGTCTAATCTATCAGGTCACATCAGGACTGCCTGCATTGTCTTCTTCTGTGGCCTGGTAAGGCTGCTCCCTGGTCAGGGGGAGGTGATTAAAGAGAAGGCCTATGAGTTCCTGTCAGAGACAGTCCCCATTACTGTGAAGCTACTTGGACACTGAACTGCCATGGGCTACCTCTGTGCAGGGGTTCCAGGCCATCTCCATGAGTGGTCCTTGGCTGGATTATCAGTCTCAGAAAAGACCCCTGTGCCAAGACTTTTTGGATCTGTTGCTCTCTTTGTGGAGCTCCTGTCCTCTCCAGGTCTTACTATCTCCCCCTTCTTTCATAAGATTCCCTGCACTCTGCCCAAAGGTTGGTTATGAGTCCCAGCATCTGCCTTGATATCCTGCAGGGTAGAGTCTTTCAGAGGCCCTCTGTGGTAGACTCCTGTCCTGTTCCCTGTTTTCTCTCTTCTCCTATATCCATCTTCTTTGCCTTTCTGAATAGGGGTTGAGCATCTTAGCCAGGGTCCTCCTTCTTGATTAGTTTCCTTAGGTGTACAGATTTTAGTATATATAATATATATAATATCCTATATTATATGTCTAATATCCACTTATGAGTGAGTATATACCCTGTGTGTCTTTCTGCTTCTGGTTACCTCACTCAGGATGATCTTTTCTAAGTCCCACCATTTACCTGCAAATTTCATGATTTCCTTGTTTTTTTTTTTTTATTAATTATAATTTATTCATTTTGTACCCAGCTGTAGCCCTCTCCCTCATTCCCTCCCAATCCCACTCTTCCTTCTTCATATATTCCCACGTTCTTCCCTAAGTCCACTGATAGGGGAGGTCCTTGACCCTAGTCTATCAGATCTCATCAGGACTGGCTGAATTGTCTTCCTCTGTGGCCTGGTAAGGCTGCTCCCCCCTTGAGGGGGAGGTGATCAAAGAGTCAGCTACTGAGTTCATGTCAGAGATAGCCCCTGTTCCCTTTACTAGGGTACTCACTTGGACACTGAGTTGCCATGGGCTACATCTGTGCAAGTGTTCTAAGTTATCTCCATGAAGAGTCCTTGGTTGTAGTATTAGTCTCAGAAAAGACCCTTGGACCTAGATTTTCTGGTTCTGTTGCTCTCCTTGTGGAGCTCCTTTCCCCTCCAGGTCTTTCATCTCCTGCTTCTTTCATAAGTTCCCTGCACTCTGCCCAAAGTTTGGCTATGAATCTCAGCATCTGCATTATTATCTTGCTGGGTAGAGTCTTTCAGAGGCCCTATGTGGTAGGCTCCTGTTCTGTTCTCTGTTTTCTCCCTTTTCTGATGTCCATCCCATTTGCCTTTCTGAGTGAAGATTGATCATTTTACCCATGGTCCTCCTTCTTGCTTAGCTTCTTTAGGTATACAGATTTTAGTAGGTTTATTCTACATATATTTTTAATATCCACAGAAAGCCTGTGTCTTTCTGCTTCTGGGATAATTCACTCAGGATGATCTTTTCTAGTTCCCACCATTTGTCTGCAAATTTCATGATTTCCTTGTTTTTAATTGCTGAGTAGTATTCCATTGTGTAAATATACCACAGTTCCATATCTATTCCTCCATTGAGAGACATCTGGGTTGTTTCCAGCTTCTGGCTGTTACAAATAGAGCTGCTACGAACATGGTTGAGCATATGTCCTTGTTGTATATTTGAGCATATTTTGAATATATGCCTAGGAGTGGTATAGCTGGATCTTGAGGTAGTACTGTTCTTCATTGTCTGAGAAAGTGCCAGATTGATTTCCAAAGTGGTTGCACAAGTTTACATTCCCACCAGCAATAGAGGAGGATTATTCTTTCTCCATATCCTCTCCAGCATGTGTTGTCACTTGAGTTTTTGATCTTAGCCTTTCTGATGGGTATAAGGAGAAATTTCAGGGTCGTTTTGATTTGCATCTCTCTGATGACTAAGGACTTTGAACAGTTCTTTAAGTGTTTCTCTGCCATTTGATATTCCTCTATTGAGAATTCTCTGTTCAGCTTTGACCCCATTTTTTAATTGGATTGCTTGATTTGTTGCTTTTTAACTTCTTTAGTTCTTCATATATTCTGGCTATTAGCCTTCTGTCAGATACAGGGTTGTTGAAGATCCTTTCCCAGTCTGTAGACTGTTGTTTTGTTCTGATGACAATGTCCTTTGCTTTACAGAAGCTTTTCAGTTTTATAAGGCCCATTTATTGATTGTTGATCTTAGAGCCTGTGCTGTTGGTATTCTGTTCAGGAAGTTGTCTCCTGCGCCAATGAGTTCAAGGCTCTTCCCCACTTTTTCTTAACAGATTTAGTGTGTCTTGGACAAAAACCTTCTTAAACAGACCTTCTTGATCTCTGTAGAGATTCCCCTCTACACATTTACAAAGACCTCCAGCTTCTACAGACAATTATTCATGTTATTAACAGTCATTTACTAGATGTCAGGCCCAGAATTAAAAGAAGGAAGATGGGACCAGTTCTAAATTAAGGCTAGTTTTTATTTCAGTAGTCTAGATATCCATTTATTATTTCGAATGTTTGTTTTTAGTAAATCACTCCAAGCTTCCATGGATGCCAATGGAACTCTGAGGATAACCCATGAGCCACAGGTACAGAGGAGGGGTGCTGGAGCAGTGTGCCTCTCTCTGTCTCTGTGTCTCTCTGTGTCTATATATGTATGTGTGAGTATATGCATGTGTGAATAGATGTCTGTGTGAGTAGATGTCTGTGAGTGATGACGAGGCATGTCTGTTATGCATGTTGTACTTTTTATCTGCTGTCTGCATTCATGTTCTGTGAAACACTTATTCTGGCACAAACATTTCTGAGAACTCTGTAGGTATAGACAGCTGTGACTGGTGGCTCAATTCTAGGGGTGGCCGAGACCCCATGAGTTTGGTCCGGTGACCCAAGCTTCACCAATAGTGCCGACTCCTCTCTTGTATCAGTGTGCTAGAGTCTCATACTCCCTACGTATTTTGAGTGGTCTGATTTTGTTCTGATTTTTAAAAACTCATAGGTTAAGGACTGGGTTAAGGGTTAGCTTCTGTTGGGCTGCAGGTTTTGAGAAGGAACTTAGCTGGTTTCCCTCTGGAGGAATTATAGTACATAGCTGAGTGTTCTCCATCTCAAAGCTTAGGATCATTGAGTATACCAGTTCTAAATGTTTCCATTTTGACTTAGAATTCCTCTTTGAACTCTTTATACCGTCTAAGGTAAGGCTGTGTGCACAGCACCTGTCCAGCAAACACTGTTGGAACAGAACCTATAAATTCTAGAACTGAAGTATTTTTCTGAGGCTTTAACTAAATATCACCCAACCCTGACAGCATCTGCCTTTGTAAGCTTGTTTCTGATCATGGAAATGAGATGGCAGAGTTCTGGGAAATCTCTCCTTTCCATCATCTCTCCCTTCTTCACAATCCCCCTCTCCTTCCCTTCTTTCTCCTTCCTTCTTTCTGTTCCTCTTTAGCTGTCCCTATTTTTCCTACTCCCCTGAGCCTCCCATCCCTGACTTCTTCAATCCCTCTTTGACAAATAACTGATTTGATTTTTGACAAAATGAGAACTTAAAATTTTACTCTGCAAAACCATTGATTTTATTTTTGGTAACACTAAAAAAAGATGACATTTTTACTGAAACAAGTTTCAAATAATGTTGAAATACATAAGATAACAGGTAAACTCACCTTTTTGTTTAATGTTCGAACTGTGTGTAAGCAGCCCTTCCTCAAGCTCATTGGCTTTTTCGCCACTGTGACAAAATGCCTAGCAAAAGATCTTCTTTTAATTAAATTTTTATTTTTTAATATTAGTTACAGTTTATTAACTTTGTATCCCAGCAGTATCCTGCTCCCTCATTTTCTCCCAATCCCACCCTCTCTTCCTCATCTTCTCCCTACCCCTTTCCAAGTCCACTGATAGGGGAGGACCTCCTCCCCTTTCATCTGACCCTAGCTTTTCAGCTATCTTCAAGCCTGGCTGCAAAGTCCTTCTCTGTGGCCTAGCAGGGCTGCTTGTCCCTTGGGTGTGTGTGGGTGGGGGGAGGTCAAAGAGCCAGCCATTGAGTTCATGTCAGGAATAGTCCCTGTTCCCCTTACTAGGGTACTTACTTGGATACTGAGCTACCACGGGCTACATCTGAGCAGGGATTCTAGGTTATATCCATATATGGTCCTTGGTTGAAGATACAGTCTCACAAAGACCCTTGTGTCCAGATATATTTGGTCCTTGTGGAGCTCCTGTCCTCTCCAGGTCATATTAACTCCCCCTTCTTGCATATGATTATCAACACTCTGCTGAAGGTTTGGTTATGAGACTTAGTATTTGCTTTGATACACTGCTAGGTAGAGACTTTTAGAGGCCCTCAGTGGTAGGCTCCTGTCACTTGTTTTCTCCTACATCCAATGTCCATCCCATTTGTCTTTCTAAGTGAGGGCTGATCATCTTACACAGAGTCCTCTTTCTTGTTTATCTTCTTTAGGTGTACAGATTTCAGTATGTTTATCCTATCTTATAGGTGTAGTACCCACTTATAAGTGAGTATATACCATGTGTGTCTTTCTCCTTCTGAGATACCTCACTCAGAATGATCTTTTCTAGTTTCCACCATTTGCCTGCAAATTTCATGATTTCCTTGTTTTTAATTGCTGAGTAGTGTTCCATTGTGTAAATATACCACAATTTCTGTATCCATTCTTCAGTTGATGGACATCTGAGTTGTTTCCAGGTTCTGGCTATTACGAATAAAGCTGCTACAAACATGGTTGAGAAAATATTCTTGTTGTGTAGTTGAGCATCTTTTGGATATGAGTGGTATAGCTGGATCTTAGGGAAGCGCTATTCTTAAGCCAGATTGATTTCCAAAATGGTTGTACAAGTTTACATTCCCACCAGAAATAGAGGAGGGTTCCCCTTTCTCCACAACTTCTCCAGCATGTGTTGTCACTTGAGTTTTTGATCTTAGCCATTCTGAAGGGTGAAAGGTGAAATCTCAGGGTCATTTTGATTTGCATTTCTCTGATGGTTAAGAATGTTGAACATCTCTTTAAGTGTTTCTCTGACATTCTATATTCCTCTACAGAGAATTCTCTGTTTAGCTCTATACCCCATGTTTTAATTGGATTGCTTGGATTATTGCCTTTTAACTTATTTAGTTCTTTATATATTCTGGATATCAGCCCCCTGTCACATATAAGGTTGGTGAAGATCCTTTCCCAGTCTGTAGGCTGTTGTTTTGTTCTGACAATAGTGTCTTTTGCTTTACAGAAGCTTTTCAGTTTCATGAGGTCCCATTTATTGATTGTTGATCTTAGAGCCTGTACTGTTGGTGTTCTGTTCAGGAAGTTGTCTCCTGTGCCAATGAGTTCTAGGATCTTTTCCACTTTTTCTTCTAACAGATTTAGTGTATCTGGTTTTATGTTGAAGTCTTTGATCCAGTTGGACTTTAGTCTTGTGCAGGGTGATAAATATGGATCTATTTTCATTTTTCTGCATGTAGACATCCAGGTGGACCAGCACCATTTGTTGAAGATGCTGTCTTTTTTCCATTCAATGGTTTTGGCTTCTTTGTCAAAAATCAAGTATTCAAGGTGTGTGGGTTTATTTCTGGGTCTTCTATTCAGTTCCATTGATCCCCCTTTTTGTTTCTATGCCAATACCATGCAGTTTTTATTACTATTGCTATGTAGTATAGCTTGAGATCAGGGATGGCGATACCTCTAGAGGATTTGTTGTTGTACAGGATTGTTTTGGAAATTCTGGGTGTTTTTGTTTCTCCATATGAAGTTGAGAATTTTTCTTTCAGGGTCTGTAAAGAATTGTGTTGGTATTTTTATGGGAATTGCACTGAATCTGTAGATTGCTTTTGGCAGGATGGCCATTTTCACTATGTTAATCCTACCAGTCCATGAGCACGGGAGATCTTTCCATCTTCTGATATCTTCTTCAAATTCTTTCTTCAGAGACTTGACATTTTTTTCAAACAGGTCTTTCACCTGCTTGGTTAGAGTCACCCCATGGTACTTTATGTTATTAGTGGCTATTGTGAAGGGTGTTGTTGCCTTGATTTCTTTCTTGGTCTTTGTTATACAGGAAGGCTTCTGATTTTTTTGAGTTGATTTTGTATCCAGCCACTTTGCTAAAGGTGTTTATCAGCTGAAGTTCTCTGGTTGAGTTTTTGGGGTCACTCATATATACTATCATATTATCTGCAAATAGTGAAACTTTGACCTCTTCCTTTCTGATTTGTATCCCCTTGATCTCCTTTAGTTGTCTTAGTGCTCTAGCTATGACTTTATGTTGAAGAGATATGGAGAGAGTGGGCAACCTTGCCTTGTCCCTGATTTCAATGGGATTGGTTTGAGTTTCTCTCCATTGAGTTTGATGTTGGTTATAGGCTTGCTGTATGTGCCTTGTATCCCTGATCTCTCCAAGACTTTAAACATGAATGGGTGTTGGAGTTTGTCAAATGCCTTCTCAGCATGTAAGGAGATGATCATGTGGTTTTTCTCCTTCAGTTTGTTTATATGGTGGATTACATTGATGGATTTCCGTATATTGAACCACCCTTGCATACCTGGGATGAAGTCTACTTGGTCATGGTGGATGATATCTTTGATGTGTTCTTGGATTTGGTTTGCCAGTATTTTACTGAGTATTTTTGCATCAATGTTCATAAGAGAGATAGGTCTGAAGCTCTCTTTTTTTTTTTTGTAGGGTCTTTGTGTGGTTTAGGTATCAAGGTGACTGTGGCTTCATAGAATGAGTTTGGTAAAGTTCCTTCTGTTTCTGTTTTGTGGAATAGTTTAAAGAGAATTGGAGTTAGCACTTCTTGAAGGTCTGGTAGAATTCTGCGCTGAATCCATCTGGCCCAGGTCTTTTTTGGAAGGGAGACTGTTGATGACTGCTTCTATTTATGTCGGGGATATAGGACTATTCAATCCTTCTACCTGATCTTGACTTAATTTTGGTAGGTGGAATCTATCTTCTAGATTTTCAAATTTTGTGGCATATAGGCTTTTGTAGTACAACCTAATGATTTCCTCAGTGTTTGTAGATATGTCCCCCTTTTTATTTCTGATTTTGATGATTTGGATAGTTTCTTTCTGACTTTTTAGTTAGTTTGGCTAAGGGTTTGTCTATCTTGTTGATTTTCTCAAAGAACCAGCTCTTGGTTTCACTGATTCTTTGAATTGTTTTATTTATTTCTAATTGATTGATTTCAGCCTTGAGATTGATTATTTCCAGCCATCTGCAGCTCTTGGGTGTATTTGCTTCTTTTTTTTTTTCTAGGGCCTTCTGTTGGGCTATTAAGTTGCTTCTATTAGATGTTACAAATTTCTTCTTGAAGGTACTTAGTGCTATGAATTTTCCTCTGAGCACTGCTTTCACTGTATCCCATAAATTAGTGTATGTCGTATCTTCATTTTCATTGAATTCTAGGAAGTCTTTAATTTCTTTCTTTCTTTCTTCCTTAACCCAGCTGTCATTGAGCAGCAAGTTGTTCAGTTTCCATGTGCGTGTAGGCGTTTTGCTATTTCTATTGTTGTTGAGGTCTAGTGTTTAGTCCATGGTGGTCAGATAGAATTCAGGGGATTGTTTTTTGTATCTGTTGAGGCTTGCTTCATGACCAACTATATGATCTTTTTTGGAGAAGGTTCCATGAGATGCTGAAAAGAAGGTATACTCTTTTGAGTTTGGGTGAAAAGTTCTGTAGACATCTGTTAGGTCCATTTGAGTTAGGACCTCTATAAGTGACTTTATTTCCCTATTTGGTTTTTGTCTAGAAAATATTCCCTTGGTGAGAGTGGGGTATTGAAGTCTCCCACTACTAAGGTGTTGGGATTGATGTGTGATTTAAGCTTTAATAATGTTTCCTTTACGAATGTAGGCACTCTTGTATTGGGGCATAGATGTTCAGAATTGTGATATCCTCTTGGTGGATTTTTCCTTTGATGAGAATATAGTGCCCTCCTCATCTTTTTTGATTAATTTTGGTTGAAGTCTATTTTATTAGGTATTAGGATAACTACCCCAGCTTGTTTTCTGGGTCCATTTGCTTGGAACATTTTTCCAGCCCTTTGCTCTGAGGTAGTGTTTATCTTTGTTGCATAGGTGTGTTTCTTGGATGCAGCAGAATGTTGGATCCTGTTTCTGTACCCAATCTGTTAGTCTCTGTCTTTTTATTGAAGAGTTGAGTACAGGATGTTGATAGATAGTAGTGACCAATGAACGTTAGTTCCTTTTATTGTGGAGTTGGTGGTCTTACTGTGATTCATTGCTTGTTTTCTTTTATTTTTTTGTTGGGAAATTATCTGTATCCTATGTTTTCTTGGGGATAGTTGTTTTTGTTGGATTAGAGTTTTCTTTCCAGTATTATCTGTAGGGCTGGTTTGCTGTGTAGATATTACTTAAATTTAGTTTTGTCACAGAATATTTTGTTTGATTGAGAGCTTTGCAGGGTATAGTAGTCTGGGTTGGCATTTGTGCTCCCTTAAAGTCTGCATGACATTTGCCCAGTCCCTTTTGGCTTTCATAGTTTCTGATGAGAAGTCCGGTGTGATTCTGATAGGTCTACGTTTATATGTTACTTGGCCTTTTTTCCTTGCTGCTTTTAATATTCTTTCTTTGTTTTGTAGATTTAGTGTTTTGACTATGATGTGATGTGAGGTGTTTCTTTTCTGGTCTAGTCTATTTGGTGTTTTGTAGACCTCTTTTATGTTTATGGACATCTCTTTCTTTATTGGACATCTTTTTCTTCTATGATTTTCTTGAAGATACTTTTTGGACCTTGGAGACTGGAATCTTCTTTCTCATCAATTCCTATTATTCTTAGATTTTGTCTTTTCATGGCATCCTTGATTTCTTGGATGTTTTCTGTTTGGGACTTTTCTGATTTTACTTTTTCTTTGAGAGAAGTATCAATTTCTGTGAGTGTATCTTCAGCACCAGAGATTCTCTCTCTTCCATCTCTTGTATTCCATTGGTGATGCTTATCTTTGTGGTTCCTGATCTTTTCTCTATGTTCTCAAGCTCCAAGATTTTTCTCTGTTTGTGTTTTCTTTATTGATTCTAATTCTGTTTTCATGCCTTGCAGCATTTCCTTCATCTGTTTGAATGTGGATTCCTGTCTCTCTATGATGGTCTCTATTTTTTTGTTCATTTTCTCTCTATATGCCAGTAATTGTATCTCTACTTGTGCCTCTATTTGTTTGGCTATATTTACCTGTGTTTGAGAACTTTGTTTATTTCCTCTTTCTTTGCCTCCACTTGGATGCACAATTCTTTGAGAGATTTGTTCATTTCCTCTTTAACTATCTGGATTTATACAGCTATTTCTCTGAGAGATTTGTTTGTTTCTTCCTTATGTGCCTCAAATAACTGGATAAGCATAGCTTTAAAGTCATTTTCTTGTGTTTTTGATGAATTGGAGTATCCATTAATTTTGGGGGTTGCTGGTGAAGCCATGATGTCCTGATTTATGTTGGATGTGTTCTTTCGTCTTCCCCTGGCCATTTGCTTATCCATAACCTTCACTGTTTGTTCCTAGATTCTGCAGTTCAGACTGGTACTGTCTTTCTCTGCTGTCTGGAGAATTATTCAGGAAGATGAGAGAGTTCCAGTGGTTTCAACATGTCTGTTTTTGTTCCAGCTGTACCTTTGGGAGGAAATTCTACAGGTGCAGAAAGACAAATGCAGGTGAGTGTGTGCATGTGTGTGTGTGCGCCTGGAAGTGTTCCTTGAGGGACAAAGTGATAGAGAATGTAGAACCCTTGAGTGTGTGGGAGGAGCTCTGCCTTGCAGGCATCTAAGGGATTACTTGTGCATGCGCTATAGATGTAGCAGGCTCTGGTGATTATTGTGGCACAATTTACTTATGCAAATTCCCTGAATACCTCAGTGGCCTACAGGCTACTGGCATTCGGTTCTGTCTGAGTTCCTGGTGTTATTTGCCTGAACTCCACTGTTGGACCTGCAGAGCAGGGCCTTCAATGCCTCAAGGGCCCCTCTGTTTCCAACAGTGGGTGTGTGGGTGGGAGGGGTCTGATATCTGGCTGCTAGTTTAGGAGGACCCTAAACTAGCTCTGGGGCTCTGCAGGCTCTTGAGGGCGCACTCACTCTCAAGAAGGTCACGTAGGCAAGGCTCGGGGTATCCGGGCTCTCTACTCTTTGGTTTGGGTCTGCCGAGCCTTTTGCAGGAGGACTGACAAGCTCTGCCAGCTCAGTGGTGCTAGAGCCACGACATTAGGGAGTCCAGCTGCATTTGCAGACTGGGGTGCCTTCTGGGAAGTTCTGGGGGCCCACAACAGGGGTCCACAGACCTGGGTGGCCTGGCACCTGGTGCACCTAGGTTGTTTGGTGGCTCTGCTGGATTTTGGTGGCTTTATAGCCTACTATCTGCCACTGAGGGGTTGGGCAGACCTTACAGACACTGGCTGAGACGTCCTGAGGAGTCCATATGGCTGCTGGTAGATGTGAGACCTGGAAGATAGTACCTTGGATCTGGGACTCGGAACGATGGCACAGCTGGCTGCCACTGCTGAGGAGCTAGGAGCCCTGCCTCTACTGTCGCAGTCCCCACACAGTGAGTGCTGTGCTGAGAATCTCTATGAGATTGCTGTGCCAAGGAGAAGGGAGGCCTGAAAGAGGTGAGTGCAGGGGGATCACAGGATCGTTTCTCTCCTTCCCCAAAGAAGTCCGCGGGTGACCTGAGACTAAAGGGCTCAACTTGTGTGATGTTCCCTCTTGTTCACAAAGCTTCGCTGTCATTTCTCTGGCTTTAGATGTCCCTCCACTCACCAACTCCGGCGCTTCAGCTCCTCTGCCTCTCAAAAACCAGGAGCGCTGGTCACCGCCATCTTGGATCTCTGCAAAAAAACTCTTAAAGAGGATGGATTTCCAGGCTGACAGTTTCAAAGGTTTGAGTTAACCTTGGTGGAGAGAGCAGCAGAACAGAGCACTTGATAGTGAATGAAGGCCCAGGAAAGATAAAGCCTCCAGCTAGGTTCACTTTCAGTGGGAGTCCCTCTGAATAGTCCATTCAGAAGGTTAGAGAGCTGTGGAGACAACAGCCACACAGAGCTGCCCTTCACTTATCTCCTAGACACTTCTCTCATATTGAAAACAGATTTATTTTCATATAATATAGTCTGATTACAGTTTCCCCTCCGTTTATTCCTCCTAGTTCCTTTCCACCTCTCTTCTCTTTTAGATCAATTCCTTTTCCACCTCTCATTAGAAAACAAACAGGCTTCTAAGGGAAAAAATAAAACAAAATAGAATAAGATAAAACAAAAATTAGCATGGAATATGACAAAACTAACATACAGAGGGAAATTAGGCCAAGAAAAGGCATGAGAAACAGACATACAGACAAGTGAGTACTTGTTCACACACTCAAGAATTCCATAAAAACACAAACTGGAAGCCAAAATATATGTGTAAAGAACCTGTAGGGTATAAAAATGTAAACAAACAAACAGAAAGGATAAAAATTTTTAAAAAAGCATAAAAATTAAAAAAAAGCCAATATTGAAAGGGAAAAAAAAAAAAAAAAAAAAAAAAAAAGAAAAGCCCTGTCATGACATTATGAGACAAGGAACATCTAAAGATTTTCCTGAGTTAGTTTTCTGTTGGCCATCTAGGCATGGGGTCTGCCCTTAAAAGTAGTTTGTTTCCCCAGTAAGACTCTTTTGGTAATACTTAAATTTTTAATTGAAAGTGGTAATCAAGTGGAGATATCTTCTGGGTTAGGAATGTGGGCTTATGTCCACTTCTTTCAGCTCTAGGACCCCATCTGGTACAGACCTGTGCAGGCCCTGTACATGCTACCTCAGTTTCTATGAGTTCACATGTGCATTGATTCTTTAGCTTCTCCTCCTCCTCCTTCACCTTCTCTTTCTCCTCTTTCTTCTTCTTTAGAAGGCCTTGTTTCCTTGTTGCCCTCTACCCCTTCTGGCTCTTACACTCCTTTCTCCTCTTCATTTGAAAGGCTCCCTGAGGCTTGAGGGGGAGGGGATGTGATGGAGACATTCTATTTACAGATGAGTGTTAGGTCTCTCATTCTTCGCATATTATATTTATGAAACATTTCTTTTTTTTTTTTTTTTCAATGCAGTTTATTCAGGAACATTGAACAATCCTCGGACCCCGGGGAAAGCCAGCCCCCAGCTTAAATAGCCTCTGGGTAGCCAACCCAGGCGTGCCACGGGGGCAATGCAGATAGGTCCACATACATGGGAGCAAGCCAGATCCTCGGCCTTAGCCAAATGTGGAGTTGTTCGTGACAGAGAGCCCTCACCATCGGGAAGGTGGAAGGCGGAAACCAGCTCCATCTTTAAGGCGCGGCATTACGCAGCTCTCTACAGTTCCCCCTTTTTGTTTTAGACGCATCAGGCAAGAGTAGAGGTCTGATCTCTGATATTAGAAATAAATTGGGACTTTGTACAGATGTTCATTTAGGTGTCATCCACCCAAAGAGCATCAGACCTGTCCGATACCTTTTTCTCAGAGGCGGGACCTGGGGCATCAACCCGCATGCAATCAGACATGCTCTTCTCTGGGTCCAGAGCGGCTGACCCTGAGTGCAGTGCTTAGCCTCGCATCCTGAGCATAACATTTTAGCTTTTTATTATAAGCCCACACCTGTTTGTCTATATCCCCCATTTTTATTCATTATTAGCCAGATAGAGCCAAGTAATTGTGGTAATGATACTTGCTTTTTAGCCCAATGCTGGAATGCTAGTAAATTTAGGTATGCCCTGGTTACTCGCATGCCTCACTGGGTGCCTGTGCCCATTGATGCCCCTCACGTTATGACTCTCTTCAGACAGAAAAGGGATCTTGGAACTACAGCCACCATTGTTACTACCATCTCATTGATGGCTGTTGGAGCTACCACGAGGGCATTAGCCATGAGTCATACTGGGCAGACTGCTCAGACCCTGAATAATCATTTAGCCAATGTAGCTCATGCCTTAGTTGTACATAAAGGAATTAATGCTCAACTAAAAGGAAGCTTGATGGTGTTCAATCAGAGGATTGACCTCTTGCAGGAGCAAATTGATACCCTATGGCAAATCACTCAACCTGGCTGTCAATGAAAGTATGCTGGACTTTGTGTCACTAGCATACAACATGAGAATTTTTCCTGTGCTGCAAATCTGTCTAAACAATTGTTGAGCTATATTTTAGGTAATTGGACTGGAGAATTCGATACTACTATGGAGCAGCTGAGAGTGGCCATTGTCACAGTAAATTCTACCAGAGTGGACGCAGGACTAGCCACAGGATTATCAACATGGATTGCTGCAGCCATGAATCATCTGAAGGAATGGGCGGGCATGGGAGTGTTAGCAGGCCTTCTGGTGTTGGTCTCCTTGGTATGAAACATTTCTTAATAAGATCACATTGATAATTGAAATTAGTCATCTTTCTCCCCATGTTTATAAAAGTATAACTTACAAATGATAGGATTCTTTAGTAGAATTAAGTATTCAATTTGAGACAAATGTTGGCAATTATATAAAATTATATTAATCTACAACCATAATCAAGATATAGATTACTTTCAGCACTACAAAAAGTTCTCTCTGTACCTTTAAGTCTATGTACTTAACACATCGTCAGGGAACCATCATTTTGTCTTAGACTATTTTAGAATTTCAGATAAATGGAATCATATGATTCGGTATATTTTACCTAACTTTTTGAGGCCTAACCATATTGCCATATATATTGACAACCATTTCTTCTTTTTGCTGGTAAACAAGGTGATCAAAATTGGTTTATTCATGTGGCAGCTTGTGCTGGTTGGGTACTTTCCAGTTTGGATTTTTATGAATTATGCTTCAATGACAGTTCACTTAAAAGTCTTGGTGAATGTGTTTTGGGAAAGTATTATGATGTGAGGTTGATGTAGTGGTTTGAGTAGATACGGTTCCCATAGACTCGTATGTCTGAATGTATGTCCCATAGGGAGTGACACTATTAGGAGATGTGGCCTTGTTGGAGGAAGTGTGTCACTGTGGGAGAAGGCTTTGAGGTCTCTTATGTTCAAGCTATGTGCAGGGTGGCACATAGTCTCCTTTTGCTGCCTAGCGATCATGCTACCATGCTTCCCACCGTGATGATAATGAACTCGACCTCTGAAACTATAAGCCAGCCCCAATTAAATGTTTTCTTTTAAAAGTTGCTGTGGTCTCTTTACAGCAATGAAACCCTAACTATGACAGAAGTTGGTATCAGGGACTAGGGTATTGCTGTGATAGGCCCAACCATGCTTTTGTTTGCAGGAAGGTGGATTTTAGACTTTTAGTATGTTGCCTAGAGATTGTTCTTGTGATATTTTGGTAAAGAATGTGACTGTCTTTTGCCCTTGTTGGAAGAGTCTGCCTGGGGCTAAAGTGAAGAGATTTAGATTAATTGCACTGACAAAATCTCAAAACAGCCTTCTGTAGACTCTCCCCTCGGTTAATAGTGTTCACTCTTATGGAGTCTTTTGATGAAATGCAACAAGTTGAGCAAGGAAAGATAGAAAGTGTATGGTTCAAGGAGAAAAGGGGCACCAGGAAGTGGAATGAAGCAAAATCCACAGACTAAACAGACTAAAGACATTAAATGGAATAAAGGGATTGGTGACTTCAGGGCAAGATCCCGCCCCAGCTAAGCTTCCATCTTGTGGAAGAGATTAAAGAACAGTTTAGATTCAGGTGTGGTGGTATACACCTTTAATCCCAGCACTCATGAGACAGAGGCATGTGGATCTTTGAATTCAACATTAGCCTCGTCTACAGAGCAAGTTACAGGACAGCCAAGCTTAGGCAGTGAAGGAAACCTTTGAAAACAGAAAGCTGGTGAAGATGTAATTGAGAAAGGGAGCCACATTCAAGTCCCAGCAAGCAGCTTCAGCCACAGGATTCTGCCTTTAGAGTTAAGAATAGAAGAAAGAGGTTATGGAATCTCCCTTTGGGACTATAAAAAGTTGCTGAGGTCAGGTGTGTGGCTGGGGTCCCTGCATGGAGGCCTAAGAAGGCCATTGTGTGAAACTGTGAAGGTGAAGCCTGTATTGTCCTGGAGACCCCAACATGTCAAAGATGCCAGAGCCATGGGACAAGGAAAGCTGCTTTCAGAAAGTGGAACCAGCCCAAGAGAAAGAAGTGTGTGGTAGTCAACAGAGATGAAAGGATTTGGAGATATGGAGAGCTTTTTTTGACATCAGACATGAAGATACAGAGTTTGGAGTTTGCCCAGAATTTCTTCACTATGCTCTGTTAAAGTTATTTTTATAAAACGGTGTTTCTCAGTTTCTCTCTTAACCTGGCTATTATTTTAACAAGATTCACAGCACAAGATTTGAGCAGTTATTACTCTATTTATAACCTTCTAAGCTAATTTGGTTTCCTCCCAGCATACATCTCAGAGATACTTGCACTTTGTAGCTGTCCTTGCTGAGCTCCTCTCTCCTTATATCTGCTGGACCTCTCCTTGACCTCTCCTGTGGCTGAATCCCCTCTTCCTCCTCTAACTCCTCCTTCCATGGCTGTCAGGAAGTCCAGCCCCAGTCTCTCCATTGTTCAGCAATTAGGTATAACTTGCTGTATTGGCATATGCTGGATATAAAAGTAACTTTTATTTGTCTGTTTCAATTGTTGTCTCAGAGGATTA